>NC_052077.1:40407676-40713301 GCF_015852505.1 Tachyglossus aculeatus
TCATATTTATTGAGCGCTTACTGTGTGCAGAGCACTGTACTAAGCGCTTGGGAAGTACAAGTTGGCAACATATGCATATATATATATGTGTGTGTGTATATATGTGTATATGTATATACACACACACAAACACACATATACATATGCATATATATGTGAGTGTGTATGTGTATGTGTATATACACACACATACATACATATATACACACACATACATATTATATATGTGTATATATTTTTAATGATATTTGCTTAGTGCTTGCTGTGGGCCAGGCACTGAACTAAGCACTGGGGTAGATACAAGATAATAAGGTTGGACACAGTCCCTGTCCCACATGGGGTTCACAGCCCTAATCCCCATTTTCCAGATGAGGTAACTGAGGCCCAGAGAAGTGAAGTGACTTGCCCAAGGTCACACAGCAGACAAGTGGTAGTGCTGGAATTAGAACCCAGGTCCTTCTGACTCCCAGGACCTTGGTGGACGTGTTCGCTTGCCCACAAGGAGCTGCAGTCTAGAGGGAGAGACCGACATTAAAATAAATAAAAGATAAGTATATAAGTCCTGGGGGTAGGGTGAATATCAACTGCTTAAAGGTTACAGTTCCAAATGCATAGGTAATGCAGAAGTCTACTTGTTTTGTTGTCAGTCTCCCCCTTCTAGACTGTGAGCCCGTTGTTGGGTAGGGACTGTCTCTATCTGTTGCTGAATTGTACTTTCCAAGCGCTTAGTACAGTGCTCTGCACACTGTAAGCACTCAATAAATATGATTGATTGATTGATTGAATGAATGAATGAATGAATGAATGAATGAAAGAAGAGAGAGCGAGTAGATAAAATGAGGGTTTAGTCGGGGAAGGTCTGTTGGTAGCCTTGTGATCATCTTGCTAATTAATCAATTACATTTATGGAGGGGCTACTGTGTTCAGAACACAGTGGTAAACCCTTGGGAGAATCATTCATTCGTTCAATTATGTTTATTGAGCACTTATGAGAAGCAGCGTGGCTCAGTGGAATGAGCACGGGCTTTGGAGTCAGAGATCAGGGGTTCAAATCTCGGCTCCACCAATTGTCAGCTGTGTTACTTTGAGCAAGTCACTTCACTTCTCTGTGCCTCAGTTACCTCATCTGCAAAATGGGGATTAAGACTGTGAGCCCCACGTGAGACAACCTGTACACCATGTATCCCCCCAGCACTTAGAACAGTGCTTTGCACATTGTAAGTGCTTAACAAATACCATAATTATTATTATTATTATTTATTATGTGCAAAGCACTGTACTAAGGACTTGAGTCCAAAAGAAATAATATACGTCACCACTGCTGTGAAGGAGCTCTCAATTCAGTGTGGTGAACTCGATGAGACTGAGCAAGCAAGGGCGGCATCGAGAATCTCTTACACACTTGAGAATAATAACAATAATAATGACACTTATTAAGTGCTTACTATGTGCAAAGCACTGTTCTAAGCACTGGGGAGGTTACAGGGTGATCAGGTCATCCCACAGGGGGCTCACAGTCTTAACTCCCACTTGACAGATGAGGGAACTGAGGAACAGAGAAGTGAAGTGACTTGCCCAAAGTCACACAGCTGACAATTGGCAGAGCTGGGATTTGAACTCATGACCTCTGACACCAAAGCCCATGCTCTTTCCACTGAGCCATGCTTTCTCTAGAAGCAGGGTGTTCTAGTAGAAAGAAAGCAGGCTTTAGAGTCAGAGGTCCTGGTTTCTAATATTAATGTCCATCTGTGTTCCTCTCTAGACCGAAATTTCGTTGTGGGCAGAGAATATGTCCGTTTATTATTATGTTTTTCTCTCCCAAGAGATTGGTACAGTGCTCTGCACACAGTGGGTTTTCACTATACCCAATTGACTGACTTATTAAATGCAACTGAATGACTGAGTGAATGAATGATTATCTCATATTTACCCCCAGTGCTTGACACTTGACATTTAACAAATATTTAAAATTCTTCTTCTTCTTCTTCTTCTTCTTCTTCTTCTTCGTCGTCGTCGTCGTCGTCTTCTTCTCCTTCTTTTCTTCTTCTTTTCTTCTTCTTCTTCTTCTTCCTCTTCTTCTTCCTCTTCTTCTTCTTCTTCTTTTCTTCTTCTTCCTCTTCTTCTTCTTCTTCTTCTTCTTCTTCTTCTTCTTCTTCTTCTTCCTCTTCTCCTCCCTCTCCTTCTTCTTCTTCTTTTCTTCTTCCTTTTCTTCTTCTTCTTCTTCTTCTTCTTCTTCTTCTTCTTCTCCTTCTTCTTCTTCTTCTCCTTCTTCTTCTTTTTCTTCTTCTTCTTCTTCTTCTTCTTCTTCTTCTTCTTCTTCTTCATTATTAAATGTTAGCTGTGCCTTATCAAGCGTGCATATCAGCAAATGAAAATCAATATATTGAAAAGCTGAAATGGGGTACAAATTTTAAAATGCTATGAGAGTCACCTTTTATCATTTGAAACAGAGAGGCAGCGTTGCCTAATGGATAGAGCCCGGGCCTGAGAATCAGAAGGACCTGGGTTCTAATCCCAGCTCTGCCACTTGTCTGCTGTGTGACCTAGGGCAAGCCACTTCACTTGTCTATGTCTCAGTTACCTCATGTAAAATGGGGATTAAGACTGTGAGCCCCAAGTAGGACAAGTGATTAGCTTTTATCTAGCTCAGCACAGTGCCTGACAATCGTAAGCACTTAACAAGCCCCATTAAATAAAAATAAAAAAGAAATATCATAAGTTGAGGACTTCTGGTACTCATTCACCAAAATTTGGGCACTAACCTTGAATATAATGAACTATTTCTAATTATTTAGAAAGGAGTTTAATTCTTTAACTTTCTGCATTGCTTCTGTCCTCCCTACAAAAGCTGACCTAGCCTACAAGCAGCATGATTCAGTGGAAAGAGCATGGGCTTTGGAGTCAGAGGTCATGGGTTCAAATCCCAGCTCCACCAATTGTCAGCTGTGTGACTTTGGGCAGGTTACTTAACTTCTCTGGGCCTCAGTTACCTCATCTGTAAAATGGGGATTAAGACTGTGAGCCCCCAGTGGGACAACCTGATCACCTTGTAACCTCCGCAGCTCTTAGAACAGTGCTTTGCATATAGTAAGTGCTTAATAAATGTCATCATTATTATTGTTATTATTACAACCAGGGAAGGTTGGACCATCTGTGACTTATAAGAGTTCTAGTGCTTCTAATTTGTCTCAGGATCCTTATCTGAGACAAAATGTCTTATCAACTGTGTCCCTTACAGCGGAATACATGCTCTACCGTCTCCACGGTTGGATATTTTTCCGGGCTCTCAACTGGCCTTCTCAGTCTTGATTTATGGTGATTTTCTAAGAAGTCTCTTTAGAGGACTCCTAGTATAATTTGGAACAACCCCCACACTTCCAATCTGATAAACACTAAAGTAGAATCCACACAATAGCAGCGGTGGTTTGAGAACTCAACGCGGGCACATCGTGTTATTAAGTCATTCTTTCTGAAAGAAATATCTGCCGTTTTGCTCTTATCTCTCCCAAACTTCACAGACTCCGAAGGGGCTTTCAGCAGGAATCGAGGTTTACTTTTGGTTTCTCGTTTTGTCATCTGGTGTGATGTTTTGCCTTTCTCTGCACTTCTGAATCCATCACTCACACGCTTCGTTTTCGGGCTTCACGGTGCTGTGCAAATCTCAACAGCAGGTTAATATTTATCTCTTTCATCTGCCAAAAATGAGAAAGTGGTGTAGACTCTCGGCACTGCTGCTGCTGTATCAGGAATGAGAGACCATTTTTTAATTTGTCACGCCCGCCATTTGTTTCCAGCCACATGCCTGTACGCCTCAAATTATTGCCACAAATGTTTCCAATTATCAGTATTATCTCTGAGGGGCTTCAGCTCTGCTTAAGGTTAGATTTCCTGCCAAGCGACCCTAGTTGTAGTATGTTGCTTGCTAGAACCTCAGGACCCTGGGGAAGGGATGGGATGGGGTGGTTATGCCAACATCAGATCTGAGATGATCGGCCTCCAGAAAAGATGACGTATTCTCAGGTCCAAAATCAGTGTCTTAAAATAGTGAGCAAGGCAGAAGTCAACTGAGGGCTATGACTTTTACCAGGTCAGGTCCTGTCCCTGTCCCATAAGGGGCTCGCACTTTAATTAAGAGTGAGATCAGGCACTGAATACCTAATAGATGAGAAAATAGAGAGAAGTGAAGTGACTTGCCCAAGGTCACGCACTGAGGGTAGAAACAGCACGGCCTAGTGGATAAAGCACGGGCCTGGGAATCCGAAGGTCATGGGTTCTAATCCTACCTCTGCCACTTGTCGGTTGTGGACCGTGGGCAAGTCACTTCATTTCTCTGTGTCCGTTACTTCACCTATAAAAGGGGGATTAAAACTGTGACCCCAGTGTGGGTCAGGGATGGTGTCCAACCTGATTTGCTTGTATTGATAATGATGGCATTTATTAAGCATTTACTATGTGCAAGACACTGTTCTAAGCGCTGGAGGGTTACAAGGTGATCAGGTTGTCCCACAGGGGGCTCACAGTCTTCATCCCCATTTTTCAGATGAGGTAACTGAGGCACAGAGAAGTTAAGTGACTTGCCCAAAGTCAACTGGCAGAGCTGGGATCTCTGATTCCAAAGCCCGGGCTCTTTCCACTGAGCCATGCTGCTGCTTCTTCTTGTATTTCCCTGTAGTCCTTAGTACAGTGCCTGACACACAGTGAGCGCTTAGTAAATACCACAGATATTCTTAGGCAAGGGTGGAGCCAGGAATAGAACCCAGATCCTTGGACTCCAGGCCCTTGCTCTTTCCACTGGGCTACGGCACTTCCTAGAAGACTTCACCAGAGGTTGGGGAGGAGAAGGGTGAGAGGAGAATTCTTCAAGGCATCACCACTAGACTGCAGGGTCCGACCCTCCTCTAGATTGTGAGCTTCTTGTGGGCAGGGAATCTGTCTACCAATTCTGTCGCACTGTACTCTCCCAAGCACTTAGCGCTGTTCTTTGCACATGCTAAGCACTCAGTAATAATAATAATAATAATGAAGGTGTTTGTTAAGCACTTACTATGTGCAAAGCACTGTTCTAAGCTCTGGGGGCATACAAAGCAATCAGGTTGTCCCACGTGGGGCTCACAGTCTCCATCCCCATTTTACATATGAGGTAACTGAGGCCCAGAGAAGTTAAGTGATTTGCCCAAAGTCACACAGCTGACAAGTGGCAGAGCCCGGATTTGAACCCATGATCTCTGACTCCAAAGCCCGGGCTCTTTCCACTGAGCCATGCTACTCAGTAATTGCTGTGAGACTGAGCAAGTTACTTCACTTCTCTTTGCCTCAGTTACTTCATCTGTAAAATGGGGCTTAAGAACGTGAACCCGATTTGGGACCCATAATGGGTTCGACCTGATTATCTTGTATCTACTCTGACGCTTAGTACAGTGTCTGACACATAGTAAGTGTGTAAGCACTTAGTATGTTCCACGCACTGTTCTAAGCGCTGGGGTAGATACGAGCTAATAGGATTGGACACAGTCCCTGACCCACATGGGGCTCACAGTCTTCATCCCCATTTTACAGATGAGGTAACTGAAGCACAGAGAGGTGAAGTGACTTCCCCAACATCACAGCAGACAGGCGGCAGGGGCCAGAATTAGAACTCAGGACCTTCGGATTCCCAGGCCCCGGCTCCATCCACTAGGCCATGCAGCTTCTCTACCCTGGAGGAGCAATTGAGATGAGAGATAGAAAGAAATCAGGTGCAAAAATACGAGACTTGAAAGGAGCAATCATTTCCCATACAACACCCTTCATCTATGAGATCACTGCCCTGCCCAAATTCATCTTACATTCATATATTATTTTATTTTACTTTCATTTGTAATTATAATTATATTATAATTATTTTACTTTAATATTGACTTTAACATTCATTTCACTTTAAAAAACGGCCTATATTTAAAAACAGGAACGTTTTTCAGTATGCGCCGTTTTTTTTTTTAAAGTGAAATGAACATTAAATGAAAAAAGAATTGCAAATCGTGCTGAAATACCTAAAATGCTTTTGACGGAAAGTGGGATCACCTGAAATACGGAATATTTATGGACAAATTATCTACTTAAGGTGATGAGATTAAAAATATTAATCAATGGATAATTTTGATACAGAGAACTCTTAGGTGAAAAATGTAAATTAAAACTGATGACATAAATCATTATTTATAAGGGGCCTATTTATCATCCTTGGAGAAAATCATGAAAATGAAAAATTTTATTTGGGGCACATTTTCTGTTAGTGCCAAGATACAGTGATAAGGAATTACTGGGCTTTTCTTCTCTTAATTTTCAAGGATTTTCAGAACTAGAAAAGCACTGCACAGAACAGGAACAAGAAGAACGAGCCATTAGAATGCAGGAACGACAGAAATAGTCTTGCTGGGTCGGACCAATTTCCCCTCAAATTTTTAGTATTGCGTCTTCAACAGTGGCAGTGGACTAGTTGGTAGAAACAATCTATCCATTAATTATCTATTAATGTCTGTCTCCCCCACTAGATCGCAAACTCCCTGAAGGCAGAAAATGGGTCTACCAACTCTGTTGAATGGTACTTTCTCAAGAGCTTAGTACAGCACTCTGCATATGGTAAGTGCTCAATAAATACCACTGATTGGTTAGTCATTGACAACTTCACCAGAGAAGCAGTGTGGCTCAGTGGAAAGAGCACGGGCTTGGGAGTCAGAGGTCATGGGTTCAAATCCCAGCTCCGCCACTTATCAGCTGTGTGACTTTGGGTAAGTCACTTCACTTCTCTGTGCCTCAGTTACCTCATCTGGAAAATGGGGATTAAGACTGTGAGCCCCACATTGGGCAACCTGATCACCTTGTATCCTCCCCAGTGCTTAGAACAGTGCTTTGCACATAGTAAGCTCTTAACAAATACCAATATTATTATAAATTATTAGTATCTTAATGGCTCTAGTGCCTCCTCTAGCATCTCTAAATTAACTCCTAGTAACTTATTGTAAGAACATAAAATGACAAATAATGGTTGTGACCAATGACTCCCACCCCCAAGTTCATTTAATCATTGATATTTATTGGGTATTTAGCTAGTGCAGAGCACTGTATCAACGGCTTGGGGAAGTTCAATATACCAGGTAGACACAGTCCCTGTCCACAAGGAGTTAACAGTCTACAGGGAGAGACAAACATTAAAATTGATGAGAGATAGGAAAAATGGTAGAGTAAAATGGGGATTATATATCACTTTTCCTTTTTCCTTATACTGTGAACTCTAGTGGGACACAGATGGTCTATTTACCCCAGGACTTTGATCAGTGCTTGGCTCGCAGTAAGGGCTTAACAAATAACCACAGTTATTATCATTTGTTATTTATTTTTTCTCAAAGATATGGCATATAGAGGTCATGGGTTCGAATCCCAGCTCAGCCACCTGTCAGCTGTGTGACCTTGGGCAAGCCACTTAACTTCTCTGCGCCTCAGTTACCTCATCTGTAAAATGCGGATTAAGACTGTCAGCCCCATGTGGGACAACTTGATCACCTTCTATCCCCCCAGTGCTTAGAACAGTGCTTGGCACACAGTAAGCGCTTAAGATATACCACCATTATTATTATTATTATTATACTACTCTTTCAGTTTGTTCTGAGGTTCAGTGCCTAGTTTCTGTGGAATTCCCAATGGACACCTAGCCTTCTTTAAGTTGACTTTCAATTTCAAGATTAAGCTACCCTCCCAGGTGGGTGAGCAGCTTCAGGTTTGTTTGGTGGCTGGGTATTTTGGTATTTGTAGTTCGTATTTTTACATATACATTGTTCTGTATGGCTGAGTGATACATTATCTCAGGCTGTTCAGGTCAACTGTCAACCCCGCTATGAGCCAAAGCTGTTTTCAAATCATTTTCTGGTCTTGAACGTGTGCTTCTAGAATGCATTTATCAGCATTTAAGTTGCTCCTGAATGACTACTTCAAATGTTATTCGGGTTTATTTCCAGCTTGTTAAACTGCACGAGAACTAAATCCCACATCGATAACTTCATCAACGATCCATACAGCCCGGATGACGAGTCAGAACCCCAGGTGGGGAGTCCACCACTGAAATGGTTTTACCTACAGACATCTTAGTCCCCCTTCTCCCCCTCGTCCCCCTCTCCATCCCCCCATCTTACCTCCTTCCCTTCCCCACAGCACCTGTATATATGTATATATGTTTGTACATATTTATTACTCTATTTATTTATTTGTTTATTTATTTTACTTGTACATATCTATTCTATTTATTTTATTTTGTAAGTATGTTTGGTTTTGTCTCCCCCTTTTAGACTGTGAGCCCACTGTTGGGTAGGGACTGTCTCTATATGTTGCCCATTTGTACTTCCCAAGCGCTTAGTACAGTGCTCTGCACACAGTAAGAGCTCAATAAATATGATCGATGATGATGATGATCTTAGTCGGTCAAGACACACACTGGCAGGGGGTTAATACAGGCAGCAGCTATGGTGAGGTCAAGTGGGGCATTTGTTAAGTGCTTACTAAGGTTTGTTCTGAGTATTCAAGTAGATATGAGAAAGTCTGGTCAGATACAGTCTCTGTCCTGAAAGGAGTTTACAGTCTTGTAGTGGGGGGACACAGCATGGCTCTTTGGAAAGAGCCCGGGCTTTGGAGTCAGAGGTCATGGGTTCAAATTCCAGCTCTGCCACTTGTCAGCTGTGTGACTTTGGGCAAGTCACTTCACTTCTCTGTGCCTCAGTTACCTCATCTGTAAAATGGGGATTAAGACTGTGAGCCCCACGTGGGAGAACCTGATCTCCTTATAACCTTCCCAGCGCTTAGAACAGTGCATTGCACATAGTAAGTGCTTAATAAATGCCATCGTCATCATCATTATTATTATTATTATTAAGTATCGATTCCCCATTTTACAGATGAGGACACTGAGGCACCAATAAATTGTTACACATTGAGGGCCCAGGAAGCAAGCAGATTAGCCAGGATTAGAATCCTCGTTCTCTGGTTGTCAAACCTGTGTTCTTTCCACTAGGCCTTGCTGTTTTCATGATCGGGGTGGGAATTTAATTTTTTTTTAAATTGTTGTAGTTTTTTTGGTTTGGTTTTTTCTTTCTTTTTTTTTAAGTGGTATTTGTTAAGCACTTACTATGTGCCAGGAACTGTGTGACAGACACTGTACAAAGCACTGAGGTAGATACAAGGCTGGACACAGTCCCTTTCCAATATGGAGCTCACAGCCCCCATTTCACATGTGAGGGAATTGAGGAACAGAGAATTTAGGAGACAAAGGAATTCTAGGAGCAGCATGGCTCAGTGGAAAGAGCACAGGCTTTGGAGTCAAAGGTCATGGGTTCAAATCCCGGCTCTGCCACATGTCTGCTGTGTGACCTTGGGCAAATCACTTAACTTCCCTGAGCCTCCATTAACTTATCTGTAAAATGGGGATTGACTGTGAGCCCCACATGGGACAACCTGATCATGTTGTATCCCCCCCAGCACTTATAACAGTGCTTTGCACATAGTAAGCACTTAACAAATGCCATTATTATTATTATTATTAAAATGGGATATGGGGTGGCTGAGCTTTACTTTATCTGAAGTAAAATGCTGAGCTTCCCTGGGGATTTTGCTTAGTGATCAAGTACCCCTCATCCAACTTCAACCCCTCTGGCCTATTCCCCCTACTGGGAAACTCTTTAATAATAATAATGATGGTATTTGTTAACTGCTTACCATGTGCCAAGCACTGTTCCAAGCATTGTGATAGATACAAGGTAATCAGGTTGTCCCATGTGGGGCTCACAGTCTTAATCTCCATTTTATAGATGAGGTAACTGAGGCACAGTGAAGTGAAGTGACTTGCCCAAAGTCACACGGCTGACAAGCAGCATAGCCGGGATTAGAACCCATAAAGTCTGTCTCCCAAACCTGAGCTCTTTCCACTGAGCCACATGGCTAACTCCAGTCCCGTAAGGAAGGCTTCGTGAAGTCACGTTAAAAGAATAATAATCATAATCATAATCATGGCATTTATTAAGCCCTTACTATATGCAAAGCACTGTTCTAAGTGCTGGGGAGGTTACAAGGTGATCAGGCTGTCCTACGTGGGGCTCACAGTCTTAATCCCCATTTTACAGATGAGGTAACTGAGGCACAGAGAAGTGAAGTGCCTTGCCCAAAGTCACACAGCTGACAAGGGGTGGAGCTGGGATTTGAACCCATTACCTCTGACTCCAAACCACGTGCTCATTTCACTGAGCCACGCTGTTGTCTGACTGAAATGTAAGCTTAGACAGTAAGCTCACTGTGGGCCTTGAATGTGTCTACTAACTCTGTTGTATTCTCCTTACTGCTTAATACGGTGCTCTGCACGCAGTAAGCACTCGATAAATACCACCGATTGAATGATTGATTTATTCAATGCTGTGGGTGAGCTTTGTCAAACCGTGCCTGAATACCCAGAGAGGCGAAGAAAATTCACCCTCCATCTTGTACTTTCCGTGCCAAAGCATTGTGTCCAACCTGATGATCTTGTATGCTTAATGGATATCGCAATTAATCAACACTGCATCAGTGGGAGATCTCTACAAGGGAGGGCGGACTTACAACAAGAAGCAGTGCGGCCTAGTAGAAAGAGCACAGGCTTGAGGGTCAGAGGACCTAGATCTAATCGCAGCTCTGACACTTGCCTGCTGTGTGACCTTGGACAGGTCATTTAACTTCTCTCCACCTCGTCGGCAAAATGGGGATTCAATACCTGTTCCACCCTCCTACTTAGACTTTAAGTCCCAGGTGGAACCTGATTAAGCACTTAGTACAGTGCTCTGCACACAGTAAGCACTCAATAAATACGATTGAATGAATTATCTTGTATTCAACTCAGTGAATGTGGTGGTAAGCATGTGGCAAGCACTTAACGCATACCACAGTTATTATTATTATAATTGTTATTATTATTATCATTACCAAAAAACTAAAATGAAGCTGTACTACTCATTCTCCCAAATAAGATGGAGAAGCAGCATGGCTTAGAGGAAAGAGCCCGGGCTTGGGAGTCAGAGGTCCTGGGTTCTAATCCCGCCTCTGCCACTTGTCAGCTGTGTGACCCTGGGCAAGTCACTTACTTTCTCTGGGCCTCAGTTACATCATCTGTAAAATGGGGATGAAGACTGTGAGCCCCACGTGGGACAACCTGATTATCTTGTATCTACCCCAGCACTTAGAACAGTGTTTGGCACAAAGTAAGTGCTTAACAAATACCAACATTATTATTACATAAGATCCCTGAACCCAAACTCTCTATGAATGCGATGCAATTTATGGGTCCTCGTGATGCATAATCTGGAATAAAATTGTCCTCCAAACCACTCAACAGCCTTTAGTGTTGTTCTTCATAGTTGTCTTACCATTATTTAGCACCCACATTCCCTTTCTGTATAACGGATTTAGGATCCTTCAGTGTGTTTTATAAATTAATACAAGTACTTTGAAATAGAAACACGCTACACTCGCCACTTGGAACAATGACATGTTTATCCTTAAGCAGCACAATTACCTTTCCTCATTTGTGCATTTGGCTGAAAGAACGTAAAGGCCACTTTAATGAGGAAACAGTCATCCTCAACTCAGCTATCTTTGACATTTCTGTTGTCGAAGTCCAGTAAATCAGATTTTCCCAAAGCGAAATACCAAAATAATAATACATCTTTCTGAGTACTAAAATCCCCAGTCTGAAGACTTGGAATAGAAACAAAAACCCTGAAATTCCATTATGGGCTTAAAGGAACTGCTGAATCACAATCCAATATTTTCCAGTTCCTGGAACACAAGGCGTTCAGTTTGGACTTTTTCTTTGTGGGTTTTATTTTTTCTTTCTTTTTTGTTTTTTTCTTCAAGCTAGAGCTGGGAGAGGATGTGAGGGGAGGGAGTTATTTTTATTATTCCTGGTTACTTCCCTTTGCAGTGCCAAAAAGTCAGAGAAACCCATAAAGGGGAATGATGGAAAGACTTATATAGACAATATCTTGCAGAGGATCTACAGACCTGCATATTGAAAAGCTGTATCTGAATTACTGGTATCAAGGAAAAAAAAAAAAGAAAGCATACAGGAAGTGTTACTTAAATAACTATTGTGAGGTAATTTTTGAGCACACAGTACAATATCTACATACTTTTTGGTAGGAAATGTGAGCCTAAAACTTTATACCGGAAATAGATGCAAAATATTTTTCTTTCAAAGGGACTGAAGGAGAAATAACAAGACTATCCAAACCCAATTAATTTAATTGGCTCTATGGGACAATAGGCCAGTATATTTTAGCTGTTTGAAAACTGGTGGAAATGCACTTTGAAACAATCTACCGCTGACCAAACAGAGCTCGTTGTTGGGTAGGGACTGTCTCCATATGTTGCCGAATTGTACTTTCCAAGCGTTTAGTACAGTGCTCTGCACACAGTAAGCACTCAATAAATATGAAAATGAATGAATTTAAAACTGAATTAAGATAGCGTATCACTACGTATCATTATTGTAAGTATTTTTATTTTTAACCTGGGACTTCTTTCAAGTTCTTCCTAAATTTTAAGAACCTATTCTTGTCTCTGACATTTCACGGAGGCTTTGAAAAATGTCATTTACATCTCGTACCGAATCAATGCATCATTAGTCTTCCCAGGTTCCAGCCTCTTGTAGAGTGTTTTCATATGCCCAGAGTGCTTTCCTATCAGTGACTCAATGCTGTCACTTCGCTCTAATGCCAACCTACTCTCTGTACCTCAATCTCATTTCTCTCGCCTCCGACCTCCAGCCCATATCCTGCTTTTAGCCCTAACACCCTCCCTCAGTTGTCAGAATCGACAACTGACAATCAAATCCCACAATTCCTCTCCCCGCCTTCAAATCTTTATTGAAGGCACATCTCCTCTAAGAGGCCCTCCCTAAGTCCTCATTTCCTCTATTCCCACTCCCTTCTGTGTCACCCTGATTTGCTCCCAAAAGGTCTTGGGGGTCAGAGGCCGTGGGTTCTAATCCTGGCTCCGCCACTTGTCAGCTGTGTGACTTTGGGCAAATCACTTAACTTCTCTGGGCCTCAGTTCCCTCATCTGTAAAACGGGGCTGAAGACTGAGAGCCCCATGTGGGATGACCTGATTACCTTATATCTACCCCAGAGTTTAGAACAGCGCTTGGCACACAGTAAGCGCTTAACAAATGCCATCATTATTATTATTATTAGTCCCTGCTCCTAGTCCTATGTACAGATCTGTAATGTATTGATTTATATCAATGCCTGTCTTCTCATCCAGACAATAAGCTCATTATGACCTGGGAATGTGCCTGCTATACTGTTGGGTTGCTCCTTCCCAAGTGCTTAGGACAGTCTCTGCACATAGTAAGCGCTCAGTATGATTGACTGATTGATTTTGCAACACTACTGGGAAGTAGGGAGAGGCCGGTAGGATTATTTGCATTTTACAGATGAGGAAACAGAGGTCTCCAGAGATTAAATGACTTGCCCCAAGTCACACAGCAGGCAGAGATCAGAATAGAGCCTGAGCCTCCTGACCACTCAGTTCTATGTCCATTCTAATAATAATAAGGCTAATTACGGTACTTGTTAAGGGCTTACTTTCCAGTCCTTTACCAGTCTCACTTATGGAGGAAGAGTCAAGCATAGGTCTGTCCATTCCATTCCTAGCTTGGCTGGTGGCTGGCAAGTGGAAGGCAATCTGCTACAAATCCAAACTCACCCATTCATTCATTCATTCATTCATTCATTCATTCATTCAATTGTATTTATTGAGCACTTACTGTGTGCAGAGCACCGTACTAAGCGCTTGGGAAGTACAAGTTGGCAACATATAGAGACGGTCCCTACCCAACAGTGGGCTCACAGTCTAGAAGGGGGAGACGGACAACAAAACAAAACATATTAACAAAATAAAATAAATGGAGTAAATGTACAAATAAAATAGAGTAATAAATATGTACAAACATATATACATACAGTGGCACGGAAGATAATAGAGGGCGAAGACTCAGGTTTACCGTGTGGAAGGAGGCAATTGTAAACCGCTTCCGGATTTTTACCAAGAAAACTCTTTGGATCCACTGCCAGAATGATTGCAGATGGAGATGGGTCGTTCTGGGAGAAATGTGTCCATTGCATCTCTATGGGTTGCACATGACTTGACAGCATAAGACAACAACTGTGTGCTGAGCAGTGTACTAACCGCTTGGGAAGGTAAAATATATTAACAAACAGTCACATTCCCTGCCCACAGTGAGCTTACTGTCTAGATCTTCCCTCCTTCCCTCCAGCACCCTTGGGCCCTGCTCCCAGCATGTCTCCTGAGAGTTGCCACTCACTCTGCTCCATTCCAAGCTGTTTCCACCATCCCAGAGGAAAAGAGGAAAGCACCTGAAAAATTATGGGAAAGCTAGTGGATGCAGTAGCCATACCTTTGGCTACAAGGAAGCAGCATGATATAGTGGATAGAGCCCGGCCTGGGAGACAGAAGGTCATGGGTTCTCTTCCCGCTCCGCCACTTGTCTGCCTTGTGGCCTTGGGCAAGTTACTTCACTTCTCTGGGCCTCAGTTACCTCATCTATAAAATGGGTATCAAGATAATAATAATGTTGGCATTTGTTAAGCGCTTACTATGTGCCAAGCCCTGTCGTAGATACAAGGTAATCAGGTTGTCCCACGTGGGGCTCACAGTCTTCATCCCCATTTTACAGATGAGGTAACTGAGGCACAGAGAAGTTAAGTGATTTGCCCAAGGTCACCCAGCTGACAAGCGGCAGAGGCGGGATTAGAACCCACAACCTCTGAGGCCAAAGACCATGCTCTTTCCACTAAGCCGTGCTGCTTCTCAAAGACTATGAGGCTTCTCAAGACTATGATCCCCATGAGGGACAGGGACTGCGTCCAACCCAATTTGCTTCTCTCCACCCCAGTGCATGCAAGCATGCAATTGCATTTATTGAGAGCTTACTGTGTGCAGAGCACTGTACTAAGCACATGGGAAGTACAATTCAGCAACAGAGACAAGTCCTACCCAACAATGGGCTCACAGTCTAGAAGGGGGAGACAGACAACAAAACAGAACAAGTGGATGGCGTTAATACCATCAAAGTAGATAAACAGAATTTTAGATATATACACATCAATAAAAGAGAGTAATAAATATGTATAAATATACACAAGAGCTGTGGGGCAGGGAAGGGGGTAGGGCAGAGGGAGAGAGTGGGGTGAAGGAGAGGGGAGAGGAGCAGAGGAAAAGGGGGAAGCACATCATTAACAAAATTAATAGAATAGTAAATATGTACAAGTAAAATAGAGTAATAAATCTGTACAAATATATACAAGTGCTGTGGGGAGGGGAAGGAGGTAGGGCAGGGGGATGGGGAAGAGGAGAGGAAAAAGGAGGCTCAGTGTGGGAAGGCCTCCTGGAGGAGGTGAGCTCTCAGTAGGGCTTTGAAGGGAGGAAGAGAGCAAGCTTGGTGGATGTGCGGAGGGAGGGAATTCCGGGCCAGGGGGAGGACGTGGGCCCCGGGGTCGATGGCGGGACAGGCGAGAACGAGGCACACTGAGGAGGTCTACGGGATGTTATCAATACAGGATACTGAGTGTCTACGGGATGTAGAACATTGTATGAAGCACTCAAGAGTTGACATCGAGGACCTAATAATCTAGTAAGACAGAGATAATATTAGGTCCTTTTGGCTTAAATGCAAAACATAATCATGATGTATCGCTTTAACTGTCAGATGTGTGTACCACAGAGAAGCAGCGTGGCTCAGTGGAAAGAGCACAGGCTTTGGAGTCAGAGGTCATGGGTCAAATCCCGACTCCACCACATGACTGCTGTGTGACCTTGGGCAAGTCACTTAACTTCGCTGAGCCTCAGTTGCCTCATCTGTAAAATGGGGATTAAGCTTGTGAGCCCCACGTGGGGCAACTTGATCACCTTGTATCCCCCACAGCGCTTAGAACAGTGCTCTGCACATAGTGAGCGCTCAACAAATGCCATTATTATTATTATTATTATTCTCTCCTGTGTGAGATCTCAGTTCAGCTGAAAACTTTCTCCTCAAAATGAGGCAAGAAATGTCTGTTAGCTAAACTGTAATAGCCTCGGAGTAGCATTTTTATCCTTAAATATTTACTATGCAGAGGCTGACACCAATAATCCATGCAGTCCAGTATTCTGTCTCGAGCAATCTTTAAACACCTTGTGGGCAGGGATCATCTATACTTACTCTTCTGAAACAGCGTGACCTAATGGAAACAGCACAGGCCTAAGAGTCAGAGGATCTGGGTTCTAAACCAGGCTCTTCCACTTGCCTGCTGTGTGACCTTGGACAAGTCACTTACCTTCTCAGTGCCTAAGTTCCCTCATTAGCAAAATGGGGATTGAATACCTGTCCTCCCTCCAACTTAGTCTGTGATTCCACTGTGGGATCCCATTATTTTGTATCTATCCCCGTGCTTAATACAGTGTCTGGCACATAGTAAGAGCTTAACAAATACCCTTAATAAATGGGCTAGTGGGAAGACAACTGGCCTGGGAGTGAGAGTCTCTGGGTTCTAATCCCAGGCCACCCCTTGAATGCTGTGGGACCAAGGATAAGTCATTTAATCATTCTGTGCCTCAGTTTCCTTAAGTGAAAGTGGAATTAAGTCCTCTTTCCTCCTATTTAGACTGTTTGCCAATTTGTACTTCCCAAGCGCTTAGTACAGTGCTCTGCACATAGTCAGCGCTCAATTAATACGATTGATGATGTTTGTATTACATAAGACAGGGACAGAGTCCAACCTGATTTTCTTGTATAAACTCCAGCATTTAAAAAAGAGTATGACACATGGAAGCGCTTAAGAAATCATCATCATAATAATTATAATGATATTGTATTCTTCCAAGTGTTATAGTACAGTTCCCTGCCCACAGTAAGCACTCAAATAGCATTTAATTTCAATCATATTTATTGAGCGCTTACTGTGTGCAGAGCACTGTACTAAGCGCTTGGGAAGTACAAGTTGGCAACATATAGAGATGGTCCCTACCCAAAACAGGCTCACAGTCTAGAAGGGGTGACAGACAACAAAACAAAACATGTGGACAGGTGTCAAGTCATCAGAATAAATAGCAGTAAAGCTAGATGCACATCATTAACAAAATAAATAGAATAGCAGATATGTACAAGTAAAATAAATAGAGTAATAAATCTGTACAAACATATATACAGGTGCTGTGGGGAGGGGAAAGAAGTAGGGCAGGGGGGATGGAGAGGGGGAGAGGAAAAAGGGGGCTCAGTCTGGGAAGGCCTCCTGGAGGAGGTGAGCTCTCAGTAGGAGATTGATTTAATGATTGATTGAATGGAGGGATGGCGTGATAGTTGCCACTTTTATATCAGCCTCATTTTTCACGGGTGGGTCGTTTAAGCCAGAGGACCTGGGTTCTAATTCCAGATCCATCACCTACCTGCTGTGGGACCTTGGGGGAGTCATTTACCATCTCTGGGCCTCAGTTTCCCTAAGATCAAAATGGGGATTTAAAACCTGTTCACCACCTACTTAGACTGAAATTCCCACGGGGAATAGTTACTGTGTCCTACTTGGTTAACCTGTATCTATATGTACCTAACCAGGACTAAGAGCCATGCTTAATATACAGTAAGTGCTTCACAGATACCGTAAACACAAACAAAGAAAAAAAAAAACTCTTACCTTACTTCACCTCTGAAAATCCATTAAAATCCATCAATCAATCCCACCCTATCTTGAACCTCCTCAAATTTTGGCCCTTCCCAAAGAAATAAAACTGATCAACATTTGGTCTATTGTTTTTGCTTTTTGTACGTTTCTTTAATAACAATTCCTCAAATGTTGGGATATGTGGAAGTCCTGGAAAGGAATCATGGGGAAATGTGTTTAAGTTAGTTGTGAAATAAAGACTTTGGACACAAGATGAAAGGAATAGTAATAATTTCCAGGTAGAGAGAAAAATAGCTGAAAAAGTGATTTTTCGAGCTCCTTCGGAAAACATCTGAAGGTCAACGTTCTCCTCCGCAGCGAAGCTTTTCCTCCTCATCACCACCTGCCTCTAATCACTGCAGTCTATTTCCCGTCTTCCTCTTTGTTTCCCATATAACTGCTGACCAGTTCTTGCTCTGTGAAATTGGAATTGGTAGTCTAGAGTTTATTATGTGGTTATCTTCCTGTTTGTATTACCCTTGCACAAAGGGCTGGGGGGACGGGGTGGCTAGCCATTGGAGGTTTATAATGGAGGAGTGAGAGGCTTATGGTGTGTGATAATTCAATAAGAAGATCCTGGCGGCAGAGTGGAATGCAGTCTGAGCGTAGTGTACAGAGCAAACGGCCGGGAGTCAGAAGGTCGCGGGTTCTAATCCCGCCTCTGCCACTTGTCTGCTGCGTGACCTTGGACAAATCATCATCATCATCATCAATCGTATTTATTGAGCGCTTACTGTGTGCAGAGCACTGTACTAAGCACTTGGGAAGTACAAATTGGCAACATATAGAGACAGTCCCTACCCAACAGTGGGCTCACAGTCTAAAAGGGGGAGACAGAGAACAAAACCAAACATACTAACAAAATAAAATAAATAGAATAGGTATGTACAAGTAAAATAAATAAAATAAATAGAGTAATAAATAAGTACAAACATATCTACATATATACAGGTGCTGTGGGGAAGGGAAGGAGGTAAGATAGGGGGGGATGGAGAGGGGGACGAGCCTCAGTGACCTCATCTGTAAAATGGGGACTGAGGCTGTGAGCCCCACGTGAGACAGGGACTGTGTCCAATCCGATTCGCTTGGACTTGCGCTTAGTACAGTGCTTTGCACACAGTAAGTGCTCAATAACTACGATTGAATGAATGAATGAATCCACCCTAGTATTCAGTTCGGCGCCTGCCACGGAATAAGCACTTAACAAATACCACAGTTATTATTATTACTATTACTGGAGACAGGAGGATGAGAGAGGATACTCTTAAACTGAATAACTAGTAAAATTAATGGGCAGCGTAGGGACAAGAATTTCTGAGAACACTCTCTACTCAGTGTTAAGATGGCGATTGGGTAATTGTGCTTTACAGTTAAGTTCTTAATGGAATTTCTGCTTAAACGCAACTTGGTTAAGACCCGGCCGTGAAATCCATAGTCTGTTTACGAATCAATATTTATAAATAGGAGCCTGTATCCATTTTATAATTCAAATTAAACATTTCCTATTGAATTGATCCAATGTGAAGGTCACGCAATCAGGCAGAACAAAGCAAAAGATAGTACGTTGCCTAAGAAATGCAGCTAATATCGTGCCGCTAGACACTTAATTAAATGTGATAAAAAACCCTCTCTCTCAGCTCAAGTATTTTTAAGGGCAATGTTTTGCCCCAGTGGGTGCTCAGTAAATATTGTTTGACACATTTTCTCCAATCTTCCTGTTCTTCTCAACACAGTGACCCCCATTAGGGGATGTAAAGGCAGCTTACTTTTCTCCTTTTGAACACTGCTATCCAAAACAACAGTCTGGGAAATCACCGTTAGGACTATAGGAAAACCAGAGTTCCTTTTTGTTTTTCTAAAAACCTTCCAATCAAATAAAAACCGAGCAAAAGTTAGTCACATGAAATCAAGTGAAACTGATTAAGGGTGATTTGCTTCAGGAACAGGAATGGAAAGAACCTGTCTGATTCTGCAGCATAAAAGAGCTGAAAAGACCTAATTAAGTGCTACGTGTCCTTACATTAAACATGAAATGTCTATTTTTCCTTGTTTTTCTGTGAAAAAAAAATAGTGATAAACCAGTGCGTCTTAATTATGGTGTGAATCATATTTCAGGTAATGAGAATGTGTGGGTGGGGGTGTGTAATTTTTAATCGTAAGAATGTGAACTATCCCACTTTGCCCAAACATCTAAAAGGTAATAACACTTATGGCATCTGTTTAGCAATTCCTATGTGCCAATCTCGGTAGATACAAGACATTTCAGATGGAAACATTCTTAATCCCAAATGATGCTCACAGTACGAAGGGGAGGGAGAGCAGGTATTGAATCCCTATTTTACCGAGAAGGAAGGTGATCCCCTGAGCAGTTCATCATCATCATCAATCGTATTTATTGAGCGCTTACTATGTGCAGAGCACCGTACTAAGCGCTTGGGAAGTACAAATTGGCAACATATAGAGACAGTCCCTACCCAACAGTGGGCTCACAGTCTAAAAGGGGGAGACAGAGAACAAAACCAAACATACTAACAAAATAAAATAAATAGAATAGATATGTACAAATTAAATAAATAAATAGAGTAAAAAAATATGTACAAACATATATACGAATATACAGGTTGACTTGTTGACTTGTCCAAGGTAACAGAGCAGTTACAATAAATTACAATAAGTTACAAAACAATAAATACGATTGAAAGCAGGCAAATGGCCAAGGCAGCACTAGAGAAGCAGTGTCGCTCAGTGGAAAAAGCATGGGCTGGGGAGCCAGAGGTCATGGGTTCTAATCCTGACCCCACCACTTGTCAGCTGTGTGACCTTAGGCAAGTCACTTTACTTCTCTGGGCCTCAGTTCCCTCATCTGTAATAATATTAATAATGATGGCATTTATTAAGTGCTTACTATGTGCAAAGCACTGTTCTAAGCACTGGGGAGGTTGCAAGATGATCAGGTTGTCCCACAGGGGACTCACAGTTAATCCCTATTTTACAGATGAGGGAACTGAGGTGCAGAGAAGTTAAATGACTTGCCCAAAGTCACACAGCTGACAATTGGCATTAGCCGGGATTTGAACCCATGACCACTGACTCCAAAGCCCAGGCTCCCTTTCCACTGAGACATGCTGCTTCTCTGTAAAAAGGGAATGAAGACTGTGAACCCCAAGTGGGATAACCCAATTACCTTGTATCTACCCCAGTGCTTAGAACAGTGCTTCACACAAACTAAGCACTTAACAAATACCAATATTATTATTATTATTATTATTATTATTATTATTATTATTATTATTATAACCCAGATCCTCTGATTCTCCCCCTTCTAGAATGTGAGCCCACTGTTGGGTAGGGACTGTCTCTATATGTTGCCAACTTGTACTTCCCAAGCGCTTAGTACAGTGCTCTGCACACATTAAGCGCTCAATAAATACGATTGAATGAATGAATAAATGAATTCTCAAACACATGGACTTTCCACTAAGCTCTGATATTCGTAAGTGTAACAGGTTGCTATAAAATATAGATTAATTCATTCAATCATATTTATTGAGCGCTTACTGTGTGCAGAGCACTGCACTAAGCGCTTGGGAGAGAAAGCAGAGTGGCTCAGTGTAAAAAGCACGGGCTTTGGAGTCAGAGGTCGTGGGTTCGAATTATGGCTCCGCCACTTAGCTGTGTGACTTTGGGCAAGTCACTTCACTTCTCTTGGCCTCCCCCTTCTAGACGGTGAGCCCATTGTTGGGTAGGGACCGTCTCTATATACTGCCAACTTGTACTTCCCAAGTGTTTAGTACAGTGCTCTGCACACAGTAAGCGATCAATAAATACGATTGAATGAATGAATGCATGAATGAATAAATATCATTATTATTATTATTATTGCTATTATTATTATTATTATTATTATTATTATTATTACAATACAACAATACACAGTGACATTCCCTGACCACAGCGAGTTCACAGTCTAGGCCTACAAGGTAGGGTCTTAGTTTAGGTGTATGTCTGAGGGGTGAGTTGAGAACTTTGCTTCGATCTCATCATCCTGATCTTCTGCAGGAATGAGGTAATCGTTTCTTCTATCTTGGTGTCCTCTCCATCATTAACACCGACCCTTGAATTTGTATACTTCCTTTGAACAAACCACGGTGTATTCATCATCATCATCAATCGTATTTATTGAGCGCTTACTATGTGCAGAGCACTGTACTAAGCGCTTGGGAAGTACAAATTGGCAACATATAGAGACAGTTCCTACCCAACAGTGGGCTCAGAGTCTAAAAGGGGGAGACAGAGAACAAAACCAAACATACTAACAAAATAAAATAAATAGAATAGATATGTACAAGTAAAATAAATAAATAAATAAATAGAGTAATAAATATGTACAAATATATATATATATATATATATATATATATATATATATATACAGGTGCTGTGGGGAAGGGAAGGAGGTAAGAAGGGGGGGATGGAGAGGGGGACGAGGGGGAGAGGAAGGAAGGGGCTCAGTCTGGGAAAGCCTCCTGGAGGAGGAACAGGAAGCAGCTTGGCCTAATGGATAGATCACGGGCCTGGGGGTCAGAAGGTACTGGGTTCTAATTCCAGATCTGCCACTTGTCTGCTGTGTGACTTTGGGCAAGTCATTTAACTTCTCTGGGCCTCAGTTACCTCATCTACAAAATGGGGATGAAGACTAAGAGCCCCATACGGGATGGGGACTGAGAAGCAGCGTGGCTCAGTGGAAAGAGCCCGGGGTTTGGAGTCAGAGGTCATGGGTTCAAATCCCGGCTCCTCCACTTGTCAGCTGTGTGACTTTGGGCAAGTCACTTCACTTCTCTGGGCCTCAGTTACCTCATCTGGAAAATGGGGATTAAGACTGTGAGCCCCACGTAGGACAACCTGATCACCTTGTATCCCCCCGAACCAGTGCTTAGAACAGTGCTTGGTATATAGTAAGTGCTTAATAAATGCCATTAAAAAAAAAAAAAAACCTGACTAGCTAATATCCACCCCAGTGCTTAGGACAGAAACTGGCACATAGTAAGTGCCTAACAAATACCATAAACATACAAAAATCTAACACTGAGGAGAAACTGGAAAGAGTGAGGTTGATTGACTGATTTACTGTGCTCTTCCTCCCCTCCCCATCGCCCCTATTCACTCCCTCTGCTCTACCCCCTTCTCCACCCCACAGCACTTGTGTATATTTGTACATATTTATTATTCCATTTAGTTTATTAATGATGTGTATATATCTAGAATTCTATTTATTAATCTATTTTGATGTTATTGATCTTATTGTTTTGTTTTGTTGTCTGTCTCCCCCTTCTAGACCGTGAGCCCGTTGGTGGGTAGGGATTGTCTCTATCTGTTGCCAACTTGGACTTTCCAAGCGCTTAGTACAGTTCTCTGCACACAGTAAGGGCTCAATAAATACGACTGAATGAATGAATAGATTGGGTTCACACGGTCGCAGGAGGCTAACAGAAAGCCTACTGGAAAAAACATGTGTCTGAGAATCAGTGGGCCTGGGTTCTGATCCTAGCTCCTCCACTTGTCTGCTGGGTGATTTAGGCAAATCACTTAACTTCTCTGTGCCTCAGTTACCTCATCTGTAAAATGGGGATTATTCATTCATTCATTCAATTGTATTTATTGAGCACTTACTGTGTGCAGAGCACTGTATTAAGTGCTTGGGAAGTACAGGTCGGCAACATCTCTCCCCCTCGTCCCCCTCTCCATCCCCCCGTCTTACCTCCTTCCCTTCCCCACAGCACCTGTATATATGTATATATGGTTGTACATATTTATTACTCTATTTATTTATTTATTTATTTATTTTACTTGTACATTTCTATCCTACTTATTTTATTTTGTTGGTATGTTTGGTTCTGTTCTCTGTCTCCCCCTTTTAGACTGTGAGCCCACTGTTGGGTAGGGACTGTCTCTATGTGATGCCAATTTGTACTTCCCAAGCGCTTAGTACAGTGCTCTGCACATAGTAAGCGCTCAATAAATACGATTGATTGATTGATTGATTGATGTAGAGACGGTCCCTACCCAACAACAGACTCACAGTCTAGAAGGGGGAGACAGACAACAAAACATGTAGACGGTTGTCAACATCATCAGAACAAATAGAATTATAGCTTATGAACCCCATGTGGGACAGTCACAGTGTCCAACCTGATTATCTTGTATTTACCCCAGTGCTTAGTGCAGTGCCTTGCACATAGTAAATGTCTAACAAATCCCATGTAAGAAACAAAATGTAACGATTCTAGAGCTATGGAAGGGGATAGTAAATGCCTAACAAATACCGGTTCAAAAAACAAAACACAACAATTCCAGAGCTACAGTAGGGGATAAATGTCCCACTGTAAGATAGATTCTGCAAAACTTCCACAAAGAAGAATTCTTCTAGACTGTGAGCCCGCTGTTGGGTAGAGACCGTCTCTATATGTTGCCAAGTTGTACTTCCCAAGTGCTTAATACAGTGCTCTGCACACAGTAAGCGCTCAATAAATATGATTGAATGAATGAATGAATGAAAAAAATTCCAGGGGTGTGTTTTTGACATTGTTACATTAAGTAATGAAAGATATTTGATGGGGTGGGCAAAGACACTTCCATAATTCCCTATCCTGAGACCATGGGGCAGAGGTATAGACACTGGCCACCGTCTTCTTCAATAGTCCCATCATTTTCTCACGGGTTCAGCAAAGAACCTCTAGCTACTTTTCAGTCATTTCAGACTCTCTCGCTCTTGTGGGTGAGAAATCTGGCAACCACAGAATTTCCGATATGAAGGATACTGATCTATCTTCTCCCTGACAAGGGGTGAGAGGAGGATTGATCCCAAGTTATTATTTAACACTTTCGATTTCCAAAATATTTCATTATCATTAAAAAAAAAATCCATATCCCTTGTAATATCCCAGGGAGGGAAGAGAGTTAATTGGCTTTTTCCAGGAAAGCAAGAACGGGAGAGCAGAACGGCTATTAAAATCCAACTCCCCCATCCCAGCTGGCTGTCGGGCCCCTGCTGTTTCACAAGGAAGTGCCAGGAGAAATTGTTTTGGTGGACTGAGTGTTGTCGGATGTGGACTCCTAGGATACTGGAGCCTATATATAGAAAATGGAAGTAGCGTGGCTCAGTGGAAAGAGCCCGGGCTATGGAGTCTGAGGTCATGGGTTCAAATCCCGGTTCCCGCCACTTTCATTCAATCGTATTTATTGAGTGCTTACTGTGTGCAGAGCACTGTACTAAGCGCTTGGGAAGTACAAGTTGGCAACCTATAGAGACGGTCCCTACCCAACAGTGGGCTCACAGTCTAGAAGAGCGGGCTCACAGTCTTGTGACTTTGGGCAAGTCACTTAACTTCTCTAGGCCTCAGTTACCTCATCTGTAAAATGGGGATTGACTGTGAGCCCCCCGTGGGACAACCTGATCACACTGTAAACTCCCCAGTGCTTAGAGCAGTGCTTTGCATGTAATAAGTGCTTAATAAGTGCTATTATTATTATTATTATTATTATTATTATTAGGTTAGAGATGGCTAGCTATGTGGTGATGGTCTGGGAGCGTTTGGTCCTGGGGAAAGCAGTGTGGCCTACTAGAGAAAGCACTGGCCTGGGAATCAGAAGACCAGGGTTTCAATTCTGACCCCACCGCTCGCCTGCTCCTCTGTTGTGACAAGACCATTCACTCATCAGAGCCTCAGTTTCCTCATCTGTAATCTGGGGATTAAATACTTGTTCTCCCTTTACTTTTGACTGTAAGCCCCATACGGGGCTGAACTGACTGAACTGACTGTATTACATCTACTCCAGTGCTAAACACAGCAGTCGATCAATCAATCCTATTTATTGAGTGCTTACTGTGTGTAGAGCACTGTAGTAAGTGCTTAAGAGAGAATATAACACATTCCTTGCCCACAGAGAGTTTACAGCCTGGAGAGTGAAAAAAACAATGAAAATCTGAGAGGCTTTTGAGGAGGACAGTGATATAGTCCAAGTGATACATAAGAAAGATTATGGGGAGCACTATGAGATAGTGGAAAGAGTACGGGCCTGGGAATCCGAAGACATGGGTTCTAATCACGGCTCTGCCATATTCCAGCTCTGTGACCTTGGGCAAGTCGCTTCACTTCTCTGGGCCTCAGTTACCTCGTCTGTAAAATGAGGATTAAGACTGTGAGCCCCATGGAGGACAGGGACTGTGTCCAACCTGATTGCCTTATATCTACCCCAGCACTTAGTACAGTTCCTGGCACATATTAAGCACCTGACAAATACAGCAATTATTACTACTATTATTAATGGGTATGCTTGCTGATGCTGGGAAACAGGATGGGGAGAGAGACTGGAGTAGAGACAGAGACCAGAGTTAAGTGTGTTGGAGACTGATTGTCTGCCTGATATGAAGAGGGAGGGAAATCGAGGACAGAGGTGGGAAAGAGGTTGGCAGTGCGATAGACAAGTTAGAGATACAGCAAGTAGTTTGGCATTAGAGTAGCCATTTGTGAGGCTCTGGTTTGTAGTAGGACAGTAGTGAGGTGAGGTCGGATAGGGCAATGTGATTATTTCTTTAGAGTCCATGGTAAGGAGTTTCTTTTTGATACAGAAGCAGTGTGGCTCAGTGGAAAGAGCATGGGCTTGGGAGTCAGAAGTTGTGGGTTCCAATCCTGGCTCCGCCACTTGTCAGCTGTGTGACTTTGGGCAAGCACTTAACTTCTCTGTGCCTCAGTTGCCTCATCGGTAAAATGGGGATTAAGTCAGTGAGCCCCA
Source organism: Tachyglossus aculeatus (assembly GCF_015852505.1). Taxonomy (NCBI): domain Eukaryota; kingdom Metazoa; phylum Chordata; class Mammalia; order Monotremata; family Tachyglossidae; genus Tachyglossus; species Tachyglossus aculeatus. The sequence goes on from NC_052077.1 coordinate 40,434,233, forward strand.
AGTGGGATAACATGATTACCTTGTATCACCCCCAGTCCTTAGAACAATGCTTGGCACATACTAAGCCCTTAACAAATACCATTATTTTTGTTATTATTATGCAGAGATTGATGGGAAACCACTAGAGAGTCTTGAGGAAGTTGGGAAACATGGCCTGCATGTTTTTGCTGAAAAATGATCTAGGCAGCGGAGTGAACTATGGCCTGGAGTGGGGAGAGACTGAAGGCAGGGTGGGTTATTCAGTAATCAACGTACACATAGGAAGTAACACATAGTACTTGCTTAAGAAATACCACAGATATTACTACAGGCAAGAGAGAGGAGAGAATAGGAGGAAGAGCATTAGGGAAGAGGAGGAGTCAGCTGGGAAAGTAGCTCCCAAGACTACTGAAGAAGAGGCGAACAGCAGGCTCTAAGGACAATGACCAGTACATAGCTACTTAGGCCACGAGCCCCCAGAGGGACAGGGAAGTGTGGGACCTGATTATCTTGAATCTACCCAGAGGCTTAGAACAGTGCTTGTCACATAGTGAGCCCTTACCAAACCCCACTATTATTAGTGCTTAGTAGAGTGCTCAAGTGTTTGTCACAGTGGTTTGCATGCAGTAAGTCCTCAATAAATATGACTGAATGATTCAAATAATAGGGAAAGTGACAGGCAGTTCAAAGTCAGGATTCTCCTCCAAGAACCCTTCCCTAATTCAGCCCTCTTCTCCTCTTCTCCCACTCCCTACTGTGCCATTTTTAATTGCTCCTTCATTCATCCTCCCTGCCATGCCCACAATGTATATATAAATGCATATCTATATCTACATCTATATTTATATCTATATCTATATCTAGATATATAAATATAGAGATAGAGATAGATAGATACATATATATGCATATATATACACACACTGTAATATGTCTATATATATACACACACACACATACTCGTATATAGAGTGAGAGAGACAGATTACAGATATATATTTAGATATCTAGATATATATAGTGTGTGTGTGTGTGTACACACACATATATATATATAAATGTCTATCTCCCCCTCTAGACTGTGAGCTCATTGTGGGCAGGAATGTGTCTGCTTGTTGTTATACTGTACTCTCCTAAGATTTGCACTCAGGAGGCACTCAATAAATACCACTGAATGAATGAATGATTCTGGGGTGCAGTGCTATGTATTGCTGCTCATTCATTCATTCAATCATATTTATTGAGCGCTTACTGTGTGCAGAGCACTGTACTAGGTTCTTGGAAAGCACAATTCAGCAGTAAAGAGAAGCAATCCCTGCCCACACTGGGCTAACAGTCTAGCCAAGTTGACATTGTTCTTTATATAAGTCTTTCTCTTGTCCACTGTAATTTCCACCGTTGTCTCTTGGGCCTCAGTATATGTCTACTGTGATCCTTTGTCATCTCTCCCTTTCGTTTATGTCGAAAACTCTAATTTGATCAGGCAGAAGTTCTTTCATAAATTTAAATGATGGATGGGGTCTGATATCAGCCCAGCTGTTTTATACAAAATAACCATTTCACAGTAGTGCAATGGGTTTTTTTTAACCAATATAATCACTCAAGAAGTGAAGCAATTTAGTGATTTTGCATTATTCATGTACGTGGGAATTCATCAAATCTATGCATATTTTGGATCCTTTTGGTTTAACATTACACTTATTTTAAAAAATAAAAAATGTACATGTTTTGCTAGGTTCCTGCTAGAAATGTATTACCAGATCCATACTGAAATCACATCTCCTCCAAGAGACCTTCCCCAAACAGTTCCTCATTTTGCCTACTCCCTTTCTCTTCTGCATCACCTATGCACTTGGATCTATGCCCTTTAATAATAATATTACTCTATTACTCTATTTATTTTACTTGTACATATTTACTATTCTATTTATTTTGTCAATGATGTGCATCTAGCTGTACTTCTATTGATTCTGATGACTTGACACCTGTCCACCTGTTTTGTTTTGTTGTCTGTCTCCCCTTTCTAGACTGTGAGCCTGTTGTTGGGTAGGGCCCGTCTCTATGTGTTGTCAACTTGTACTTCCTAAGCGCTTAGTACAGTGTTCTGCACACAGTAAATGTTCAATAAATACGATTGAATGAATGAATGAATAATAATAATGATGGCATTTATTAAGCACTTACTATGTGCAAAGCACTGTTCTAAGCGCTGGGGAGGTTACAAGGTGATCAGGTTGTCCCACGGGGGGCTCAGAGTCAATCCCCATTTTACAGTTGAGGTAACTGAGGTGCAGAGAAGTTAAGCGACTTGCCCAAAGTCACACAGCTGACAATCGGCGGAGCTGGGATTTGAACCCATGACCTCTGACTCCAAAGCTCGGGCTCTTTCCACTGAGCCACGCTGCTTCTCTTTAAGCACTGGAATTGAGCCCAGCCTCAGCCCCACAACATTTACAAATATATCCATAATTTACTTTAATGTCTGTCTCCATTTCTGGACTGTAAGTTCTTGGGGGCAGGGACTATGTCTACCATCTCTGTGGTGTTTTACCCTCATACGTTCAGTACTCTGCAAACAAAAAGCACCCAATAAATGCCACTAATTGATTGATTCCAAGCAGTCTAACAAATGGACTTGTTTTGATTATGCTCTAGGAAACTCTTTGAGATTGGTGGTCTCAAGTTTCATTCATTCATTCGTATTTATTGAGCGTTTACTGTGTGCAGAGCACTGTACTAAGCACTTGGGAAGTACAAGTTGGCAACATATAGAGATGATCCCTACCCAACAATGGGTTCATACCCGGTTCAATGACTTATAATAATGTGTCATGTTATCTCAGCCTCTCGATGGCTGTGAAGCTCTACTGTGCTTTCAAACTCCTTCCCCCCCCAGAACCATGCGTTAGTTAATGGTATTTATTACATGCTAACTGTGTGCAGAGCACTATACTAAGTTCTTGGGGGAGTATACTACAACAGAGTTGGCAGATACACTCTCTGCCCACAGTGAGCCTATGGTCTGGAGGGAGAGACAGACATTTACATGAATAAGGTATTGTTTATATTTGTTTTACCTCCCTCATACTGTGAGTCCCATGTAGAGCAAGAACTGTCTGTCTCCCCCTTCTAGACTGTGAGCCCGCTGTTGGGCAGGGACCGTCTCTATATGTTGCCGACTTGTACTTCCCAAGCGCTTAGTACAGTGCCCTGAACACAGTAAACACTCAATAAATACGATTGAGTGAATGAATGAATATAATGCAGTGTTTGGCAACTAATAAGTGCTTAATAAATATGATTCTGATTGTTGAGTGCAGTGCTCCCTTCCATCATGAGGACCTTCAGGATATTTTAGTACCTATCAAAAAGGGCATAGTAAAACAACAATAACAATGACAATGATGGCATTTATTAAGCGCTTACTATGTGCAAAGCACTGTTCTAAGCACTGAGGGGGGATACAAGGTCATCAGATTGTCCCACGTGGGGCTCACAGTCTTAATCCCCATTTTACAGATGAGGTAAAGGAGGATGATGATGATGATGGTATTTGTTAAGCGCTTACTATGTGCGAAGCACTGTTCTAAGCACTGGGGGGGGATACAAGGTCATCAGATTGTCCCACGTGGGGCTCACAGCCTTAATCCCCATTTTACAGATGAGGTAAAGGAGGATGATGATGATGGCATTTGTTAAGCGCTTACTATGTGTGAAGCACTGTTCTAAGCACTGAGGGGGGATACAAGGTGATCAAGTTGTCCCATGTGGGGCTCACAGTCTTAATCCCCATTTTACAGATGAGGTAACTGAGGCTCAGAGAACTTCAGTGACTTGCCCAAGGTCACACAGCAGACATGTGGCGGAGTCGGAATTAGAACCCATGACCTCTGACTCCCAAGCCCGTGCTCTTCCACTGATCCATGCTGCTTCTCAATCGAGGAGTGTGACTCTGTGGAAAGAGGATGGGCCTGGAATTCAGAGAACCCAAGTTCTAATCCCGGCTTTGTTCTTGGACAAGTCATTTAACTTCCCTGTGCTTCAATTGTTCATCTGTCAAATGGGAATTTATTCCTAAACTCTCCTATTTAGACTGTGAGCTGCAGGAAAGGCAGGGACTGTGTCCAGTCTGACTGCATTGCATCCATCCCAGTTCTTGATACCTTTTAAGCTCTTAACAAGGACCCTAATTAATACATTATTATGATTTGGAAGAAAAATAGGGGGTGTTGGGGAAGAGACAGGAAAGGACATGAGAACTTGGTTATAGATCTGGAAAGTACAGGGATCCTCAGAACAAAAAGTTATTTGTTCTTCGAGACGTCTTCCAAAAAACCCTTCAGGATAGCGCCGAGAGAAACCAATCGTTTCCGCTCCTCAAGGCTCAGGACCCTAAGACACTCGATAAAACTCTCACGAAATATAATAATCATAGCATTTATTAAGTGCTTACTATGTGCAAAGCACTGTACTTGAATCTACTACAGAAGACACAACTTTATTTTGTTAATATGTTTTGTTTTGTTCTCTGTCTCCCCTTTCTAGAGTGTGAGCCCACTGTTGGGTAGGGACCGTCTCTAGGTGTTGCCAACTTGTACTTCCCAAGTGCTTAGTACAGTGCTCTGCACACAGTAAGCGCTCAATAAATACGATTGAATGAATGAATGATTAACATAGTGCTATTATAATAATAATGATGGTATTTGTTAAGAGCTTACTATGTGCCGAACACTATTCTAAACTCTGGGGTAGATACAAGGTAATCAGGTTGTCCCACATGGGGCTCACAATCTTAATTCCCATTTTACAGATGAGGGAACTGAGGCCCAGAGAAGTGAAGTGGCTTGCTCAAGGTCACAAAGCAGACAAGGGGCGGAGCCGGATTAGAACCCATGGCCTCTGACTCCCAAGCCCGGCTCTTTCTACTGAGCAACACACTCTTTCAAGCACCTAGTAAGGTACTCTGACCACAGTAAACACTCAATAAATACCAATGATTGAATTGCTGAGATTAGGCCCAGCATGGTGCTTTGATAACCAGAAAGGGGAAGCAAGCTCTTTTTGATAAGAAAAAAGAAAACCCTCGAAGAAGAGATGAGGAGGAAAATATGAGAAAAGAGCACCAGTTACTGAAAACATCCAAATGACAATTTTTATTATTATTATTATTGTATTTGTTAAGCACTTACCATGTTCCAGGCACTGTACTAAGTGCTGGGGTGGATACGAGCAAATCAGGTTGGACACAGTCCCTGTCCCACGTGGGGTTCCCAGTCCCGATCCCCATTTTCCAGATGAGGTAACTGAGGCCCAGAGAAGTGAAGCGACTTGCCCAAGGTCACACAGCAGACAGGTGGTGGAGCCGGGATTAGAACCCATGACCTTCCGACTCCTAGGCCCTTGCTCTATCTGCTATGCCACGATGCTTCCCGACACACAATAATGGACAGCCTTCATGTGCACAAATTAGCCAGCACTGTGGATTCATTCATTCAATCCTATTCATTGAGCGCTTACCGTGTACTTACTAAGCGCTTGGAAATGACAATTCGGCAACGTATAGAGACGGTCCCTACCCAACAGCAGGCTCACAGTCTAGAAGGGGGAGACTGACAGCAAAACAAAACAGGTAGACAGGGGTTAATATCAGTCTGTATTAGGTGTCACATATTAGCCTTTTTAGATAATAATAATAATAATAATAATAATAATAATAATAATAATAATAATAATAGCGCTGGGGAGGTACAAGGTGATCAGGTTGTCCCACGGGGGCTCACAGTCTTAATCCCCATTTTACAGATGAGGGAACTGAGGCCCAGAGAAGTTAAGTGACTTGCCCAAAGTCACACAGCTGATCATCAGCGGAGCAGGGATTTGAACCCATGACCTCTGACTCCAAAGCCCGGGCTCTTTCCAATGAGCCACACTGCTTCTCTATTCAGATATACATGAACTCATATACCTGTCAGTGGCATTCTCCTCAGACATCTATATAAACTACATATACAATCATGTCTCAGCGGGATTCAGTGGAAAGAGCTCGGTCTGCGGAGTCAGAGGTCATGGGTTCAAATCCTGTCTCCGCCAATTATCAGCTGTGTGACTTTGGGCAAGTCACTTAACTTCTCTTTGCCTCAGTTCCCTCATTTGTACAATGGGGATTAAGACTGTGAGCCCGCCGTGGGACAACCTGATCACCTTGTAACCTCCCCAGCTCTTAGAACAGTGTTTTGCACATAGTAAGCACTTAATAAATGCCATTATTATTATTATGTCTAACAGACAAATGGACTGTAATTCAATTAATCAATCAATCATATTTATGGAGCGCTTATCGTGTGCAGAGCACTGTATTAAGTGCCTGGGAGAGGAGACCCTGCCCACAACTAGCTTATCCTCTAGAGGATGAGTTTACCAATCAATGGAATTTTCTGAGACCTTACTGTATGCAGAGCACTGTACTGAGCATATAGTTATGACCAAAAAAAATTGTTGATTTCTTTTTTAGTAAATGCTCTCTTCCCCAGATTAAATATGTCAGGTTATTATTCCTCTTATTGGAAAAAAACTCACAATTTTAAGGGGGCTTTTTTATTGCATTTGTTAAATGCTTAATATGTTCCAGACACTGTACTAAACGCTGTAGTAGATACGAGTTAATCAGATTGGGCAATGTCCATGTCCCACATGGAGCTCACTGTCTTAATCTCTATTTTATTTGAGAAGCATGGTGGTTCAATGGAAAGAGCACGGGCTTTGGAGTCAGAAGTCATGGGTTCAAATCTTGGCTCTGCCAGTTGGCAACTGTGTGACTTTGGGCAAGTCACTTAACTTCTCTGTGCCTCAGTTACCTCATCTGTAAAGTGGGGATGAAGACTGTGAGCCCCCCGTGGGACAACCTGATCACCCTGTAACCTTCCCAGCGCTTAGAACAGTGATTTGCACATAGTAAGTGCTTAATAAATGCTATTATTATTATTATTATTATTATTATTATTATTACAGACAAGGTAATGGAGGCACATTAAGCGCTTAACAAATGCCATTATTATCATTATTATTATTATTATTATTATTATTATTATTATTATTATTACATTAAGGTAAGGCAAATGACTTGTCCAAGGTCATAGAGCAGACAGGTGGAGGAGCTAGGATTAGAACCCAGGTCCTCTGACTCTCAGGCCCAAGTTCTTTCCACTAGGCTACACTGCTTCCAAGCCGCAGTTAGTGTAGCTATTATATAAATCGAACCATGCTACAGAATGAAGCAGTTAACAGAATACATTGTTAAATTGATTCAAAATAAAACCTTAATCAATTATCACAGCTAGTTAGACCAAGAGTCCATCCAGTAACGCATCCCCTGAGGTAGTAGGCGCTTGGAGGGAGAATAAAATCGATAAGCTTCTTCACAGCCAGTCTCACCCTCTTTTATTTTTTTCTGCTTCTTCTAAATCCTTCCTGGACTGCTCATCTTTGAATATATCCAACCTCATCTTGTTCAACCGATTGGTATATCAGACTGCCCACATTCTGGTAGCAAAGAGTTCCCAGTCAGAGAACAAACATTTAGAAGATTCAATAAGTGTGGCAAAAATTCTAAAGTTATCTAGTTTTCGTGATGCGGCGATTGCCGCATGAGGATCATAGCTCTGCATTAAATAGGAAACGTTAGGGAAAAAGACGCAAAAAACTTTCTGCTCTCAACTCAGACTGGAGGTGCTTAATCCGAGACGGTATCATTTATTTTCAAAACCAACCCCAGTAACTCCCGAATGACAACCTAACTGGAATAGACTTTTACCCATTTGTGCTTTTCATTGAAAACTTTTATATATATATTTGCAGGTCAGAAAGTGGATTTATGACCGTTTATTTCGCTAAAGAACTCTTTTCCTTTCACAACCACGTTCCAGAACTTCTTATCTTTTTTATGTCCTCAAACTTTGTGGAGAAAACCCCCCCATAGATCCTTCGGCTCTAACAACTGTCAAACACGTCGTCTCTAAGGGATGAAGGATGTTCCCTGTTAGTTTATAGAAGATAGCTGTGATCTTCACATTCTTTGACGCGGCAAAGTCTGCCCAAATAATGGACAACTGCATCCCGGATAATTTGCCACTGAGTTCCCATTCCTTCTTCTCCTGGATCAACAGCTCGCTTTTAAACTCATTTTGTCAAAATATACATTTAAAAAGGACTGGATTTGGGCTGCAAAATTAGTTTCCTTTACATTTCTGTAAGCCCTGGGGAAAATGAATGCAGTCGACCAAGCGAACGTTATTTGTGTCCAGAAGCGTCGGCCCCTCCAGCCTGCTAGCGCTGATTCGGCACTCTCAAATGGCCCAGTGAAATAGTGATTCAGAACCCATGGGATCCTCCGCAATTGCCAAGGGATGTGGGAGGTTCCCACTATCAATATCCAGAAAAGGAGGATGGAAAAGTCTTACTTCTAGAGGGAAGGGTACAGAATTCTAGCTGCACTGCCTGCTTGTTTGGCATAAGAAAATTCATATTGGGGTCATTTTGCAGCCCTGACAATTGGAGTTGTATTGGTCCATCCAATAGCAATAAACAGTTTCCATGTGGATGAATCTGGCCAGTATGCTATTTACTAAGGTGACAGAATCAAAAAAATACAAGATTTTTGAATTTTGATTTTTCACTCCAAACATGTGATCTATTGCCAATGTGTGGAAGCATTATTTTTTTTTTAACCTACAAGTGTATCTAATAGCTTTCAAGCAGTCAGCCGATGGTATTTATTGAGCACTTACTCTGCAGAGCACCGTATTAAAGTCCTTGGGGGAGTACAATAGAGTTGTCTCATCTTGTTTTATGCTGTCGAGTCGTCTCCGATCCACAGCGACGCCACGGACACATCTCTCCCGGAAGGCCCCACCTCCATCTGCAATCGTTCTGGAAGTGGATCCAGAGAGTTTTCTTGGTAAAAATAGAGAAGTGGTTTGTCACTACCTCCTTTCACGCAGTCAACCTGAGTCTCTCCTACGCCGCTGCTGCCCAGCACGGGTGAGTTTTGACTTGTAGCAGATGGCCTTCCACTCGCTGCACTAGCCAAGCTAGGAATGGAATGAGTGGGCCTCTGCTTGACTCTCCCTCTCCTAGTCAAGACTGGTAGAGGATCGGAAACTCTCCAGGTGGGATCCTGAGAGAGGGCAATAGGGGACACAATCTTTGCCCTCAAGGAATTTTTAGGTTTTAAATGCAGGAGACTGACACTAAAATAAATGACATACTGGAAGCAACCAAGTTGAACATTATGGAAAGATGCTTTCTATGGAGGGGTGGGGTGAGAAAGCACCCATGGGCTTAGTGGGTGAGGACTTGTATTCATGCCCTACTGAGAAATCACCTCCTCCATGAGGCCTTCCCATACTGAGCCCCCTTTTTCCTCTCCTCCTCCCCATCCCCCCACCCTACCTCCTTCCCCTCTCCACAGCACCTGTACATATGTTTGTATAGATTTATTACTCTATTTTACTTGTACATTTTTACTACTCTGTTTTGTTAGTGATGTGCATTTAGCTCTAATTCTATTTGTTCTGATGATTTGACACCTGTTCCCATGTTTTGTTTTGTCGTCTGTCTCTCCCTTCTAGACTGTGATCCCGTTGTTGGGTAGGGACCGTCTCTATATGTTGCCAACTTGTACTTCCCAAGTGCTTAGTACAGTGCTCTGCACACAGTAAGTGCTCAATAAATGCAATTGAATGAATGAATGAATCTCCTACTCCCCTATAGTTGCTCAGGAACAAGGTCAGAATTTAACAATTGCGAAGAAATAAAGACGCCACGCCTTCTGGATGCCAAAAACTCTTCGTAAGCCCGGTTTCCACACTGGTCAAAGGGGAAGGAAGAGGATATAGGAAGCTTAGCCTTCTGGCCCTGTCTTGAAACTGCATCTCCCATAATCTTCTGGGGCCGGGGCCCATTAACAGGATAAAAAGAGCTTTTCCCAGATTGAGCCCCCTTTTCCATCTCCTCCACTCCATCCCCCCCCACCTCCTTCTCCTCCCCACAGCACCTGTATACATGTTTGTACAGATTTATTACTCTATTTATTTTACTTGTACATATTTACTTTTCTATTTATTTTGTTAATGATGTGCATAAACCTTTAATTCTCTTTCTTCTGTTGATTTTGACACCTGTCTACATGTTTTGTTTTGTTGTCCATCTCCCCCTTTTAGTCTGTGAGCCTGGTGTTGGGTGGGGACTGTCTCTATATGTTGCTGACTTGTACTTCCTAAGCGCTTAGTACAGTGTTCTGCACACAGTAAGCGCTCAATGAATATGATTGAATGAATGAATTAATTAATTAATAATTTCAGGCATAACAGATCTCCAGGTTATTTTTCTCTTTCTCTTTTGGACTGTTGGGTCCCCTTCTGGCTGCTGTACATAGTCTAAATGATGATTTCTACAGATGCATCGATAGATCTCTGGAGTCTACAGAACTGTGGTTTTGTATCAGTGGAAGTCTGTTTCTTCACTTGCCAAAGTTTCTATATTGGATGGTCATTTGTCTGGCTTTGTGTCGCAGAAATGGTCTGGTTTTCAGCGGCTCTGTCCCCTGATAACGTTCGGAGGGATTTGGGAGGAAATCCAAATGCTCTGGATCCAGGAATCCTTTGAGGAAACACTTTTCACATCAAGGGATTTTGTTCAAATATCATACATTGCTATGCCTGTTGTAATTCCATTATTGCATTACTTATGTGCATCAATGTCCAATGTCCATGAAGGCCATTAATGGCCACGTTATCCCCTGGCCTTGTGGATACAGCACGGGACTGGGCGTCAGGAGACCCACGTGAGAGTCTTGGATTTCTCACTTGTCTGCTGTGTGACCTTGGGCAACTCATTTAACCTCTCTGGGCCTCAGTTTCCTCATCTATAAAATCAATCAATTAATGGTGTTTATTGAATGCTTTTTGCGTGCAGAACTCTTTTAAGCACTTGGGAAACTACAATCCCTGCCCTCAAGGAGAATAACATTCAGACTCTCCCTCTTACATGGTGCATTCCATGTGGGAAGGGAGTGCTTCCAAAATCCATATAATCTTATATCCACCCCAGTGCCTAACAATGTTGTAGTTTCTGTAAAATGCATTCATTCAACCGTATTTACTGAGCACTTATTGTGTGCAGAGGACTATACTAAGTGCTTGGGAGAGTACAATGCAACAATAAGGAGACACATTCCCTGCCCACAACTAGAAGCATTATTAGAATGCTTTAAAAAAAGATGTTATTGTTTCTCACTTGGAAATCTTTTCCTGAGATCCATTGTTTAAAAACTTCCATAATATCACCCATTAGGAAAGCATGCACATCTTTATTTGTTTTAAAGAAACTGTAGCCTTTTTCAATTATCATTCCTTTGTAGTAGACAAAGGCATTTAACTGAAGCCTACATCCAAATGTGTTTTATGTTTGAGTAATTATTTTAAAACATAAGGCGATAAAAACTTATTCTTGCTCGGTGTGTTTGTGGGTTTTATGAGTTCTGTGTTGGTGGGTGGTTTCAGGTGCCGTCCTGCTATTTGAGATTGTTTTCATCCTCTTTTCCCATCATTGTTACACTGCTCTCTTGCAAAAAAGGAATTTGGGATTGTGTAGGAAACGAGGCAAGGAAACAGTTGCCAAAAGCCAGCTCATAACAGATCAACATTTTTCTTCAGTCTGCTGCATTTCTCAATTGCCTATATTTTTGTGTGTGTGGAAAGTTGAAATGGAGGACCTGTGGCTTCTCGTGGTTCCATGTAATTTCTCTCTTTCTCTCTCATTTTGTTTGATGTGTTGTTTTTTTTCAATTGCATTTGATAAGCAGTTACTATGTAGCAGGCACTGTATTAACCACTTGGGTAGGTACACGCTAATCAGGTTGCACAGCATTTCTATCCTACATGGGGCTCACAGTCTTAATCCCTATTTGACAAATGAGGTAACTGAGGCCCAGAAAGTTTCAGTGACTTGTCCAAGGTCAAAGAGCAGACAATTGGTGGAACCGGTATTAGAACCCAGATCCTTCAGCCTCCGAGACCTATGCTCTCCAGTGCTTAGAACAGTGCTTGGCATATAATAATAATAATAATGATTTTAAATAATGTAAAGTTCTTCTATGCCAAGCACTGTTCTAAGTGCTGGGGTAGATACAAGGTAATCAGGTTGTCCCACATGGGACAGACTTACAGACTTAATCCCTATTTTACAGATAATAATAATAATAGTAATAATAATAATAATAATGGCATTTATTAAGGGCTTACTATGTGCAGAGCACTGTTCTAAGCACTGGGGAGGTTACAAGGCAATCAGGTTGTCCCACAGGGGGCTCACAGTCTTAATCCCCATTTTACAGATGAGGTAACTGAGGCACAGAGAAGTTAAGTGACTTGCCCAAGGTCTCATAGCTGATAAGTGGTGGATCCAGGATTAGAACCCACGGCCTCTGACGCCCAAGCCTGTGCTCTTTCCACTAAGCCACCAACTTCTCATAATAAACACTTAATACCATGATTATTATTATTATTATTATTATTATTATTATTATTATTACCAACTAGGCTATGCTGCTTGTCTTAGTTGTCCAGTGTTCTCCATAGTCACCCATATTTCCCTGTGGTCCTTGGTAGTTCTTCATAATTACCCATATTTTCCTGTGATGCCTTGTACTTTACCACAGTTCCCCAACCTTCCCGATAGTTCACCACATTTCCCTAGGTTTCTTGTAGTACTCTCTAATTCTCATAGTTATCTTTAGTTTCCCATGATTTCTTGTAGTTCCCCATGGCTTCTTGTAGATTTCCACTGTTCAATCTATCCGTGGTATTTATTGGTCACTTGTTGTGTGCAGAACACTGTACTAACAGATGGCAGACATGTAACAGAGAGCTTAGGGTATAGAGGGGGACAAAGGCATTCATGTATATAAGTGCTGAAGGAGGAGTGAATACATATAAACATATACATAAGTGTATACATCAGTGCTGAAGGAGGAGTGAACATAAAGTGTTTTCCCTTAGATCCCCATGATTTCCTGTAGTTCCCCATAATTCTTTATTGTTAGAGATATACTGAGGCCTAGTGGAAAGAGTATGGGCCTCGGTCAAAGAGCCTGATTTCCAATCTGCAGCGTGGCTTAGTGGATATAGCCCGGCTCTGGGAGTTAGAAGGATCTGGGTTCTAATCCTGACTCTGCCATGTGTCTGCTGTGCGACTTTGGACAAGTCATTTCACTTCTCTGGGCCTCAGTTACCTCACCTGTAAAACGGGGATTAAGACTGTGAGCTCCACGTGGGACAGGGACTGTGTCCGACCTGATTAACTTGTATCTACTCCGGCACTTTGGACACTGCTTGGCACATAGTAAGCATTTAACAAGTACCATGTTCTGTGTAATCATGGCCAAGTTACTTAGCTCCTTGACATCTTAGTTTCCTCCTCTGCAAATTGGGGATTAAATCATAGTCCTTCCCAACTGGACTGTGAGCCTCATGTAGGCATGTAGGACACGAACCGTGTCCAATCTGGTCATCTTGTATCTACCTCAGTGCTTAGTACAGTGCTTGGCACATAGTCAGTCAGTCAACTGCATTTATTGAGCACTTACTGTGTGCAGAGCACTGTACTAATAATAATAATGACGGCATTTGTTAAGAACTTACTGTGTCCCACGTGGGGCTCACAGTCTTCACCCCCATTTTACAGATGAGGTCACTGAGGATCAGAGAAGTTAAGTTACTTCTACAAGGTCACAGAACAGACATGTGGCGGAGCCGGGATTAGAACCCATGACCTCTGACTCCCAAGCCCATGCTCTTTCCATTGAGCCACGCTGCTTCTACTAAGCATTTGGGAGGGTACAATATAACGGACACATACCTCTCGCAACAAATTTGCAGTCTAGTCAAGCATAGCAAGTGCTTAACAAATACTATTATCATTATTTTTATCATTATTATCATTTTCCCTAATTCCAATCACTTCCTGTAGTCTCCTGTGATTTCTGTCTTTCCCTGTGTTTCCTGGAATTCCCTGGAGTTCCTAATTTTCCTTCTAATTACCCATGACAGGCCATAGTTTCCCTTATTCCCCATAATTCCTTACGATTACCCATAATCTCTGTACCTCCCATAGGTCGTTCCCCATGGTTATTCATGATTTCCTGGTAGTTCATCATGGTTTCCCTTTATCGTCCACGTAAGGAGACATCTTCGACATGGGTTTCTTTGGAAAAGTAAGTGGGTAAACAGAGCTGTTAACTGGATGATTTGGGCCTCAATAACTTCTATTCCATGGTTCCCACACCACACCCAGATGGTTGACACAAATGCAGGGCATCTGCTGTTGTCACGGCCTAGCTAGTCAGGTTGTCACTTCACTGATCCCACATAAGCATCAACATACCCATTAGATACGTCTGCTGCTTGCTCTGGAAACAACCAACTTGCCTATTTAAACTTGGGAAAATCCTCGTTAAGCTCCACTGTAGCTAATTGCACTTCAATTAATTTAATGGTCTGGGGCATTTGTATCATTGATTTGCAACCACTGACTTGAGGCACAAAAAAATCCAACATCAATCTTAGGAAATTCTTCATCACAGAATGCATTCTTATGCTTTATCCATCCCAGAATCTCAAGAGGAACAAAAAGAAATAACCTGTAAGGATTCTGTTTCTGTGACAGGGGTTGAAGTTATCCCAGAGATTCTGTCTCCAGTAGCAGAGACAATAGCCAATACCTTTCTTTTTCCGCATTCTACATTATATGGAGTAGAGTTCATTTCTAAAACAAGGATCACTCTTGCTTTCTCTCTGTAATATATGTATGTAAAAAGATATGCTATAATACAATGATGTAGTAATTCTATACACCTAGCTCCCCTGTAGCCCAGGGACTACACTCTAGAAATACCTAATTTAGGGAAAGTTTAGGTTATATTACTAATCCGTTTTGAAGCCATGTACATACGTACATGTTCGCAAGCCATTTCTTCCAGTTCTGAATTCTGATAGACTTACACTGTCTCTCTGATGGAGATACATTACCTGATTCCATAACCGCATCCTAGCAGTTAGCACTTAGAGGTGACACATTCTATGGCAAAATTAACATGTTCCATCACTAAGCATTCAGGCTAAAGCACCATTATGGATTTAGAAGATGTTCATCCGACAGGGAGACTATGTGAGCGTGACAGATCACTTCCAAAAAATCTCTCAAATTATATATATTTTTTGGTTAAAAGCATGCCAGAGGCGAGCATACCATATTCAGGGGTGACGCTTGAATCAATCAACAACACCTCACTTGCTCCACGAGGACTGCAAAAGAAGTGTTTTATCCATTATGGCATTTTGTGCCTTAGAACTGTTTCCTTCCATCATTATTTCACCATCGATTGGGTACGGGTTCTATTTTTTCTCCCTTTCCATTCAACAAAGGATAAATCCACTGAACCAAACCACTTCCCCTTAATTCCTAAATCCTTACATCATTTTACAGAAAGTGAAATGTTGTACTGTACTTTCCCAAGTGCTTAGTACAGTGCTCTGCACATAGTAAGCATTCAGGAAATATGATTGAATGAATGAATGAATGGAGCCAGACATTGGTTTGTTTTCCTGTCTATCTCTCCAAAGGTTGTTGCATCCTGGAAGGAAGTTTGGAATACAGCCACAACCAGCATGAGATGTTTCAGTTAGAGATAACGCATCCATTATGATCAGATGCCTCTAGCTGCCAGGGTTGCCTTATACACTCCCAGAGGAAATGACAAAAAGCTCTGTGCCTTAGTTTCCCTGTTGGTTAAAAAAAAGGGCGATCATAAGAGCTTTATTCTTTGAAGAACGAGCGCAAGGCATAATTGGAGTTATCCCTGGATGAAAGACACTCTAAATACCAAAGTGCTCTATTTTTCTTATCAACATGAAGACTTTCATTGCCCAGAGTAGATGAATGTGGATGGGCACATTTGCTTCAGTATTTGAGGGCTCTACACTTACCAATCTTGAATTTCGTTGCAGTGTCACATATTGTTCAAGTCCTCTCTTCTCCCTAGGAATCCCTCTCCCTTCAAACCTCACGGAAGACTGCTCTCCCCAATGTCCAAGTCTTTCTTTAAATGACATCCCCTCCAAGAAGTCTTCCCTGATTCATTTCTCATCTCCTCATTTGATAGTCACCTTCAACCACCACTATGCATTCCTGTGACACCTTCTCACCTGTTCACACACAGTCTCTTATGGAACTTAAGTATGTATCTGACAAACCCTATAGCGTAAGCACTCTATCATGTAGACAGCTCCTTTTCCGTCTCTAGACTGTAAATTCACTGTGGAGAGGGAATGTGTCTATTTATTTATATACTGTATTCTCCCAAGCACTTAGTACAGTGATTTCTGACTTCTTCCTCTGATCTGTAAATTGTTATACGGCTAACTATGAGGTTTCGGATATTTCCGCCACCCTCAACCGTACAGTGCTTATGTCAATGAATCAATCAAGTGAGCACTTAGTGTGTGTAAAGCACTCTATCAGGCACTTGTGAAAGTGCTACACAACAATATCAGAGACACTTTCTCTGTCCACAATGAGCATGCAGTATAGAGGGGCAGACAGACATTCATATAAATAAATACATTGCACATTAATAATGAAGTGCTGTGGGGATGAGAGGGGGGGATGAACAAAGGAGGCAAGCCAGAGTGATGCAGAAAGGAGTGGGAGAAAAGGAAATGAGATCTTAGTCCGGAAAGAGGGGAGGAGATGTACCTTCAATAAATCTTTGAAAGTGGGGAGAGTAATTGTTTGTCAGGCATGAAAAGGGAACATCCCAGGCTAATAATAATAATAATAATTATGATATTTGCTAAGTGCTCACTATGTGCCAAGCACTGTTCTGAGCACTGGGGTAGATACAGGGTAATCCGGTTGTCCCACGTGGGGCTCACAGTGATAATCCCCATTTTACAGATGAGGTAACTGACATACAGGGAACTTAAATTAAGGAGAAGCAGCGTGGCTCAATGGAAAGAGTGCAGGCTTTGGAGTCATAGGTCATGGCTTCAAATCCCGGCTCTGCCAGTTGTCAGCTGTGTGACTTTGGGCAAGTCACTTCACTTCTCTGGGCCTCAGTTACCTCATCTGTAAAAGGTGGATTAAGACTGTGAGCCCCCCCATGGGACAATATGTAACCTCTCTGGCGCTTAGAACAGTGCTTTGCACATAGTAAGTGCTTAATAAATGCCATCATCATCATTATTATTATTATTAAGTGATTTGCCCAAAGTCACACAGTTGACAAGTGGCGGAAGTGGGATTAGAACCCATGACCTTCTGACTTCCAAGCCCATGCTCTATCCCTTACTCCATGCTGCTATTTTACTTTCCTAAGAGTTCTTCATATGACAGGTGCTCATTCAGTATGACTGATGGGAAAATCCTTGTTCAAGGGATACAAAAAAGCAGGCCTCACTCCATCCCTAAGGTAGAATAAATGTGACAGGGCTAGTCAGAAGCTAGAAGTAGGTTAGGTCCGTATGTAGTCCCAATTTTAGAAAGTCGCCTGGAACAACGATTACACTAATGAATGTCTAAAAATGTAAATATCTACAGTAGCAACTGGAAATTGGCTTAAACCAACCACACACACTGCCAAGAGCCCAGCAGTAAAAGAGCTTAAGATGTTGATCTGTAGGCAGGCTTAGGTGATTAAATCTGCCAATTTTCAAGCCACTTAGGAGGCTCTTGTAATAAACAAGATTCCTCCGTACTTTCAACATCAGAGTTGGCAATGCCAGAAGCCAGGCTCTGAAATCCGGGTGCCCAGAAAGAGTGGGTGGACACTTATTTTCTTCTCCTTTTTATTTGTTGAAGATACTGACTTTTTTGGCTGAATTGGATATTGTTATGGAGCTGAAATGCCACCAGAAGGGAATACAAATTCCACATCTGCATGTGGCAAGTATGTTTTCTGAAGAAAAAAAATTGCTAGAAAATGCACTATTTTTCCATGAGCCCCAGTAGGGACCATGTTGGATCTTATTATTCTGTATCTAATCTTAAAAAAACCCATAAAAAATGGTATTTGTTAAGTGCTTACTGTGTGACATACAGTGTTCTAAGCACTGGGGTAATAATAATAATCATAATGATAATAATACTAATAATAATGGCATTTATTAAGTGCTTACTATGGGCAAAGCACTGTTCTAAACGCTGGGGAGGTTACAAGCTGATCAGGTTGTCCCACGGGGGGCTCACAGTCTTAATCCCCATTTTACAGATGAGGTAACTGAGGCACAGAGAAGTTAAGTGACTTGCCCAAAGTCACACAGCTGACAAGTGGCAGAGCCGGGATTTGAACCCAGGACCTCTGACTTCAAAGCTTGTGCTCTATCATTGGGTTGGACACATTCCACATCCCACATAGGGCTCTCACTCCTAAACAGTTCTTGGCACATAGTAATATGATATAATATATTTATGATATAGCTAATATATGTTTTTCACATTCTATAGTATACCATAATAATATCATTATTTTTTAGCAAATATACCCTGTTATCATTAGCTGGCTCTAGTACTGAGAGCAGGACTCCAGGGAAGCAGCATGGCTTAGTGGAGGGAGCACAAACCTGTGAGTCTGAAGACCTGGGTTCTAATCCCAGCTCTATCATTTGTCTGCTGTGTGACCTGAGGTGTCACTTAACTTCTCTGTGCCTCAGTTATCTCATCTGTAAAATGGGGATTAAATGTTCCTCCCTCTAATTTAGACTGTGAGCCCCACGTGGGACAGGGACTGTGTCCAACTTGATTGACTTGTATCTACCCCAGCACTAAGAACAGTGCTTGAAACATAGTGAGCACTTAACAAATATTATTAAACAAAAAAAGATGTATGCACTCTTGCGGATTGAGGAAGACTATACTGAACATCCTGAAGAGAACAGAATGGTTTTGTGCCCACTTCCCAAATCCCACACACGGGATAAAAGATAAAACCGTATTATGTGAATAGCGAGTAGCCGCTTCTTCTTCTCCTCTTCCTTTTCCTTCCATGTGTCAAGCACTGTTTCAAGCACTGGTCTAGATACAAATTAATTAGGTCAGGCACAGTCTCTTTCCACAAGGGGTTCACAGTCTAAGTAGGAGGGAGAACAGGAATTAAATCCTCATTTTACCCTTGATGAAATGGAGGCAGAGAGAAGTTAAGTGACTTGACCAAAGTCACAAAGCAAACAAGTGGAGAAGCCAGAATTAGAACCCAGGTCCTCTGCCACCCCAGGTCCATGTTCTTTCTATTTGGCCACACTGTTCCCTGCATGATTAACTTATTACCAAATAACGCCATATTCAACTGTTCACCAATTTTCATCCTCATCTGACATCAACTACAGATCGGCCCCACATCACACATCCTCGGCAGCCACAAGGAGAAGTGGCTCAGAGAATCTGAGAATTTTCAAAACTAACCCTTGATCTTCCTCAAGTCAGAAAGAGAAAAGAGAAACACAAAACTCTTCTGATTTTGATTAAAATTCTACCAGCTTCCAAAAAGTTCAAGTGAAACCTTCTTATTTTGAACTGTGCTTATACGTATCAATCGGCAGATCATGTAGTTTCAAGTTCCTCTTTCAATTTTTTTACAAAGATTTCCGATTTATTGACAGACTGGCAACTGCCTCAGTCTCCAAATCTGCTTTCTAGGCCTTTGAGAATCACTAGATTGATACTTAGCACAATCGCATATTGGATTGATATAGGATTTTCATTGAAATGATTCTTTCAGTTGAGTTGACTTAATAATAATAATAATAATAATAATAATAATAATAGCATTTATTAAATGTTTACTACATGCAAAGCACTGTTCTCAGCACTGGGGAGGTAACAAGGTGATCAGGTTGTCCCACGGGGGGCTCACAGTCTTAATCCCCATTTTACAGATGAGGTAACTGAGGCACAGAGAACTTAAGTGACTTGCCCAAAGTCACACAGCTGACAGTTGGTGGAGCCAGGATTTGAACCCATGACCTCTGACTCCAAAGCCCGTGCTCTTTCCACTGAGCCACACTGCTTCTCTTGACTTCATACTGAAAATATCTAATAGATTATGTTCTATTTTAACATTTACTCAGTGCACAAGTAACCCAATGTAAAATTCAAGACTAGTGATTCAAGGTAGAATAAGGTTGGTACAGTATTAAGGACTTGAGAATAGGCACTTGCTGTGAAAGATTGATGATTTTCACAGCCCATGCTCTATAATTCACAAATCATTAATTTCCTGGTCATCCCAATATATATTGATGAGTGTCATTCTCCATGGTTCTGTAAAGTTACAGTAGGATTCCCAGACTCCCATGGAAGCTACGGAACCATCCTATAAGGGTGAGGACTCCTCAGCAACAGTCTTGTTGTGGGCAGGGAATGTGTCCATTCACTGTTGCATTATACTCTCCCAAGCGCTTAGCCGAGTGCTCCGCACATGGTGAGCACTCAGTAAATATGACTGGATGAGTGAATTGGTATTCCAGACCAGAGAGTGGTGCTACAGAGGGAGATTTGGTGCAGTTAGGCCCTAAAATTTCTAATCCATATTCAAATAATTAAAAAGAGAATGTTTCAAGTCAGAAAACTTATAGCCCAAATGCACTGTACCTCGCTCAGGATCGCACCTGGAGAGTTTTCGTCCTCTACCAGTCTCGAATACAGAAGGGAGAGTCGAGCAGGGGCCTGCCAATTCCATTCCTAGCTTGGTCACTGGCTAGCGAGTGGCAGACAATCAGCTACAAGTCAAAGCTCCCCTGTGCTGGGGAGCAGTGGCACCAGAGAGAGTTGATTGTCTCTAGTGCTGAATTGTACTTTCCAAGCACTTAATATAGTGCTCTGCACACAGTAAGCGCTCAATAAATACAACTGAATGAATGAATGAATGAAGGTGGAGACGCACGTTTACTGCACGGGAGGAGGCCATGGTAAACCACTTCTATATTTTTACCAAGGAAACTCTGTGGATCCACTACCAGAACGATTGCAGATGGAGGTGGGGCATTTTGGGAGAGATGCGTCTGTGGAGTCACTCTGGATCGGAGACAGCTCGGCCGCATGAGACAAGATATAAGCCCATTATACAGTGCCGTACACACAGTCCATAAATAACTCTGCTTAATCGATCCAACCCAAGACAGTCCACACCATGGAGTTTGTATTCCAGACTTGTTTTTCCACTTTATCAGCTCTGACTGGAGTCACCACAGGCTGTTTTCCCATGGACCCATCAGTAACACGTTTTCACAGAGAGAGGCAAGCAATTCAGCCCAATGCACTTCAGTTTTCGAGTCTCCTCTGCCCCTGTTTACATACATTTTGCATGCCTCTTGCTTAGGTCTGTGTGTCTTAGATAAAATGCAAAACTCCATCATCTGAAGGAAAATTCCATATGCCATGCATCTAATCACCAATTCTTTGGCTAAGCCCTTAGGTTGCCTCAGGCTTTCTTTGGCTCTGAGACTGAGAACTGAGGAGAGGAGGTATGGTGTGCAAAAACTCACTCTCTCTTTCTCGCTCGGTTTCCTAATCATTCTCTGTGGCTTTTCCAAACAGGTTATATTCTGCCTCTCTTCACCAGTGACAGCACTTCCTCTCTGCTTAGCTCTGTGCAGAGCTCTGTACTAAGCGCTTGGAAAGAACCATTCGGCAGCAGATAGAGACAATGCCTACCCAACAATGGGCTCACAGTCTACTCCAGACCTGGCAAGCTGCTTATCAATCAACCCATCGGTGGGATTTATGGAATGCTTACTGTGTGCTTGGAGGAGAAAACTAAAATTGGTAGGTATGAACCTGACCGCAAGGATCCCTATTTCTAATCTTTACCAAAATGCAGAATTAGGTACTGCCACCATTTTATACCTTAGCATGGCTAGAGGAAGGTTTGGGCTGTGTAATTGGGCCAGACACAATCAATCAATGGTATTGAGAGCTTCCTAAGCACAGAGCACTGTATGAACATCTTGGGAGAATACAAACAGGATTAGTGGATATGTTCCCTGCCTATAACAAACCTTCATGTCTAGAGGACAACTCAAACATGCTCCTGTCTCACCCTATGGAAAGTGTTTTTTTCCTAAAAGGTCTTGGCAAAACTCTGAACACTGCCTAATTCAGTCTAATTTGTCTAACAAGAGGCGGCGCTGATAAGTTCTTCATAAAACACAAAACATTAACATGGCATAAAAGGTGCAGTTTCTTTTACCCATGTTTTTAAGCTTAGACATATAACATAGGAAGTCTAAAAGAATATCTTCCACTGATCAATGAATCAGTACTATTTTTTGAGCACCTATTATGGGCCAAGCAATGAACTAAAATGAATTTTTTATGGTATTTGTTAAGCGTTTACTATGCGCCAGATACTGCACTATACAGTCTTCTAGACTGTGAGCCCATTGTTGGGTAGGGACTACCTCTATATGTTGCCAACTTGTACTTCCCAAGCATGTAGTACAGTGCTGTGCACACACTAAGCGCTCAATAAATACGATTGAATGAATACTAAGCATGGGGGTAGATCCAGTTAATCGGGTTGGACACAGTCTTGATGGAAACATTTGACTGACAGATATAATCAATGGAGTTTTTTGAGCACCATGTGCAGAACATTGCGCTAACCTTGGGAAAGCCAAACAAAGTAGATGCAAGACGTCTCTCAAGGTATTTACAAGGGGCTTATACCTCCTCTAAAAGGACTGTGGTGTCCACATCAATGGGCTTATACCTCCTCTAAAAGAGCCGTGGTGTCCACATCAAATGAAAGCCAGAGGACAAATAATTTGCATGAGGGAATAATATTTTGAGAAGCGAGCTTTCCTGTTACTTTAAGGGAAATCTGGCTGGATCAGAGGACAAAGATTAAAGTGGTTTGTATTTATGATAATGTCTGTATCCCCTTCTAGACTGCAAGCTGGCTGTGGACAGGGAATACATCTACCAAATCTGTGTAATCTCTCAAGCTCTCAAAACAGTCTCCCTCTAGATTCTAAGATAGTTGTGGGCAGGGAATGTGTCTGTTCATTGTTGTACTATACTCTCCCAAGCGCTTAGTACAGTCTTCTGCACACAGTAAGCACTCACTAAATATGATGGAATGAATGATTGAACAGGGCTCTGCATCACAGTAAGAACTCAATAAATACCATTAATTGATTGATTGATTGATTTATCTCTGTCTTCTGTCTCCATCAGTTCATTCATTCAGTCATTCAATCATATTTATTGAGCGCTTACTGTGTGCAGAGCACTGTACTAAGTGCTTGGAAAGTACAAGTTGGCCACATATAGAGACGGTCCCTACCCAACAACGGGCTTGCAGTCTAGAAGGGGGAGACAGACAACAAAACAAAATATATTAACAAAATAAAATAAATAGAGTAGTAAATATGTACAGGTAAAATAAATAGAGTAATAAATCTGTACAAACATATATCCAGGTGCTGTGGGGAGGGGAAGGAGGTAGGGCGGGGGGGATGGGGTCGGGGAGAGGAAGGAGGGGGCTCAGAATGCACTTAGACCAATTTGTCAAAATTTCACCAGGGTGAACTCAAGGGCATCAGACAGGTTGTTCATAGATAAAATAGATTTCCAATTTGCTTTAAAATTTTTAGCACAGGGAAATAGATACATAATTCTTGGACAAAACACAGTTTTTTAAATGTAAACAGTTCAATAATGAATGCCACTTTTTACTTTAAAGGTAATCTGATTTTCCATGGATGAACTGTATTGTTTATTAGGTGCCAGTGAAGATGGCATTTTGCTACACATCCCCGAGTTAGGGTAACAGAGTGGCAATGAAATCAATATTCATTTGGGAGACTTCAATGTACGCTGATAACATCTTGCCGTGCAGAACACGAAATTGGTCAGAGCCGGACTCTTTTTAATACCTACACGGATTTATGTCTTTGATCATCTATTTACTGAGACTCTGGTATATTTACTTTCAGCTGAGTCAAGATAGAAGATATCAGGGGGAGTTGAGTTATTTTCTTTGCCCTACACCCTCTTGATGATAAAAAAAAAAAGACAGCCGTATTCCCTAACAAACAAAGAGTTTCAGAGAATACTTAAATAAGTACACCAAGTGAATTCAGGATTAGCAGAGAGATTTTCATATCTGGTTCCCGGGATGTGAGACTGAGGCATCAGAAGTGTAATCTAGAATCGGTTTAACCTTGGGTGAGGCACTTAACCTTTGTGTTTGGATCTGGTTTAGCTCTAAGATTGTCTCTTTCTCTGAGAGGCATTCAGATTTGAACTCCAGAGAGCTGGAAGGAAAGCACTTTTATCGATGGAATTCCCTCTCCTTCCAAACTGGCCATGTCCCAAATTCCTGTGATCTGGAAGACTATCTTGTGAGAATAATAATGATGTTTATGAAGAACCTATTACGTATCTGTCATCCTGAGGCTCCCCTCGGCATCGACCACAGGGCTGCCTCTGCTGCTCATATTCAATGTGAATCCCTGTTCACCTCCTTGGCTAGAGCTGTCAGCGGAGCTGATTTTGCGAGTGTGAACGCTGAAGGAATGACAGCTTAAGGTGTCCAATTCTAGACCCACAAACTCTATCGTCTTAGAGAAGCAGCATGGTTCAGTGGAAAAAGCATCGGCTTTGGAGTCGGAGGACATGGGTTCGAATCCCGGCTCTGCCACATGTCAGCTATGTGACCTTGGTCAAGTCACTTAACTTCTTGAAGCCTCAGTTATATCATCTGTAGAATGGGGATGAAGACTGTGAGCCCCACGTGGGACAACCTGATCATCTTGTCGACCCCCCCAGTTCTTAGAACAGTGCTTTGCACATAGTAAACACTTAACAAATGCTATTATTATTATTATTATTATTATTATTATTATTATTATTATCACCACACTTGGCTTTATCACACTCGACTTCTTAGTCCAGGTTTAGCCCGCCTGGACTTGCTCCAAATTTTCAAGAGCCCAGTTTTACCTCCAGTGTGACAACATTTTTCTGTGTATTTATGTACATATCTGTAATTATTTATTTATATTAAGGTGTACCTCCTCCTCTAGAATCTAAGCTCTCTGTGGGAAGGGGATGTGTCTGTTTACTGTTATATTGTACTCGCCCATGAGCTTAGTACGGTGACTGTATTCATTCATTTATTCATTCAATCGTATTTATTGAGCGCTTATTGTGTGCAGAGCACTGTACTAAGCGCTTGGGAAGTACAAGTCGGAAACACATAGAGACGGTCCCTACACAACAACAGGCTCACAGTCTAGAAGCGGGAGACAGACAACAAAACATGGAGACAGGTGGACAGTAAGTGCTCGGTACATATGATGACTGACTGAATACACACACATATAAATCAAATGAATATATATGATGATATAAATGACTGAATGACTGAATTTGCTTACTATGTACCAGGCACTGTTCTAAGTGCTGGGGAAGGTACCATAATCAGGTTAGACTCGGGCCTGATCTCAAAAAGGACTCACAGCCATAATCTCCATTTTACAGATGAGGGAACTGAGGCCCAGAGAAGTGAAGTGACTTCCCCAAGGTCATGCTGCAGAGAAGAGATGGAGCCAGGATTAGAACCCAGGTCCTCCTGCCTCCAAGCCACATGGTCTAAATACTAGGCCACACTGTTTCTCTTACTTCCAACTTGTCTTCCAGCCAGGTCAGCAGCTCTTGGGTCAGTGGGTACTTGGTCAGACATGGGCTGACCTGAAGGTCTTGATTCATGAAAGCTTGAAAACTGAATAGAATAAATGGTAATAGATGCAATGGCTGCGAGGATGATAATGATGTAATGGTTTTGTTTCTAACGCCCACAAATAACTGTGATCCATGACCTGAAGCATTCTTTCTCCAGGCTAGGAGATATCTGAAAGCCACAGAAATCCTCCAAATAAAGCAATATTGAGCTTATTCCTCACTCTCGGCTTCAAGGCGGTCCATCACCTCTCCCCCTCCTACCTCACCTCACTTCTGTCCTTCTCCAGCCCAGCCCGCACCCTCCGCTCCTCTGCCTCTAATCTCCTCCCCGTGTCGTCTGTTCCGCCGTCGACCCCCGGCCCACGTCATCCCCCTGGCCTGGAATGCCCTCCCTCCCCACATCTGCCAAGCTAGCTCCCTTCCTCCCTTCAAAGCCCTACTGAGAGCTCACCTCCTCCAGGAGGCCTTCCCATGCTGAGCCTCCTCCATCCTCTCCCCTTCCTCCCCCTTTCAATCCCCTCCCTTACCTCTTTCCCCTCACCACAGCACCTGTACATATGTATATATGTTTGTACGTATTTATTACTCCATTTATTTTATTTGTACGTATTTATTCTATTCATTTTATTTTGTTAATATGTTTTGTTTTGTTGTCTGTCTCCCCCTTCTAGACTGTGAGCCCGTTGTTGGGTAGGGACCGTCTCTATATGTTGCCAACTTGTACTTCCCAAGTGCTTAGTACAATGCTCTGCACACAGTAAGGGCTCAATAAATACGATTGAATGAATGAATTCTAAACGCTCTCTCGTACCACTGACCTCCTGTTCGTGCCCTCCCTTATGCGAGGAACTCTTTCCCTTTTCAGCAGGCCACTATGCTTCCTAAAAATCACACCTCCTGCAGGAAGCCCTCCCTGACTGACCCCTCATCTCCCTACTGCAGCCTCAATTCACTTGAATCCTCAACGACTAAGCTTCTTGGTATTCAACACACGCTGTCCCTGCCACAGTACTTCTGGACTCATCTTTGAAATCTGATGTTTCCTACTACCTCTAATTTTATTTAGTATCTGGCTAACCCTCTAGATGGTAAGTTTGCTGAGGGATTATGTCTACTAACCCCTCTGCACTCTCCGAAGCCTGAGTTCAGTGTGCAGATTAAGAGCTCAATACATGTTATGGATCAACTGATTCAACTGGCCAATTTCCGGGCCTATAGAAGTTAAAATGTTTACCTCACCATCCTTCCGGGATGGAGGTCAAAGGCTGAACTTTCTACAAGGTGGAAGAGATAAGGCTATCAGAAAGGGAACACGTATATTTTCCAACCTAAAACCATTGTCTGAAGGTGGAATGTCAATCGACTCTTCGAAGAACAACAATGGATCATGCCAACGTCTCTGACCCGGTGAAAGGGTTTGGGATTCTTGAGTTTTCTGAATAATAAGCCTGCCTAGTTGGCTACAATTTGAATAGCTTGATACAGGGGAAATATGAGAGAAATCTCTCCCTCATGCATTTTTCACGTAATGCTCCACATTCCACGATGCTGCCGCGATTCTGCCCTCTGAAGCTGTAGTTCTTTGGTGACAAGGGAGATTTAAGGCGTGGGGTGGAGCCAGGCTGACATGTGACTGATGAGGTGGAAGCATGTGTGTGAGGGCCATTGAACACTGTGAATTTTCACCATGCATCATAATTACAGAAACACCTGTGCTGAATAACTTTGTGCTGATCCAGAGGAAAAAAATACAAGGCTCGCTGGGTTCCAAGTGCTTCTGTGCTCCTCTCTCGGATGCCGAGGGGGTGGGACGAGAGGAAATTCTGCAGCATAAACTATTTGAGGCCTAATTCCTTTTAAGTCCTCCCTTCCCCATTTCTTTCTTCCCCTCTCTTGCCTCCCAGATCTCCCAGGCCCCCAAGTCAAGATAATCCCTTCATTTGAAAATAAGAAATTCAAACGTGGTGTGCTATTGTTAAACACAAACTGGACCTTCAAGCCTTCAAGACCTTCAAGGCTTAGAGAAGCAGTGTGGCTCAGTGGAAAGAGTCCGGGCTTTGGAGTCAGAGGTCATGGGTTCAAATCCCAGCTCCGCCACTTGTCAGCTGTGTAACTTTGGGCAAGTCACTTAACTTCTCTGGGCCTCAGTTACCTCATCCCAGACTGAGCCCCCTCCTTCCTCGCTCCCTCCTCCCCCGCCTTACCTCCTTCCCCTCTCCACAGCACCTGTATATATGTTTGTACATATTTAGTACTCTATTTATTTTACTTGTACATATTTATTCTATTTATTTTATTTTGTTAATATGTTTTGTTTTGTTGTTTGTCTCCCCCTTCTAGACTGTGAGCCCGCTGTTGGGTAGGGACCGTCTCTATATGTTGCCAATTTGTATTTCACAAGTGCTTAGTACAGTGCTCTGCACACAGTAAGCGCTCAATAAATACAATTGAATGAATGAATGAATAAAATGGGGATTAAGACTGTGAGCCCCCTGTGGGACAATCTGATCACCTTGTAACCTCCCCAGTGCTTAGAATGTTGCTTTACACATAGTAAGCACTTAATAAATGCCATTATTATTATTATTACTATTATTATTATTATTATTATTATTATTATTATTATTATTAACATGACTGCAAATTGAATCGGTCAGGTAAAATCTTCATTTCCTTAGCAGCTCAAAAGCTATCTTACAGTGTAGTCAGTTGTTGTCCAGAGGAAAGGACACAGGGATATTTAGAATGTCCTCAGAGTAGACGCGTAAGTGTTAGTCAAGTGCTCCTGGAGTTTGGGCCACCAGATTTTCCTTCTGATTGGTGACAGCTTCCTCTCCGGGTTCCAAAAAGACCTGCACTACCTCCATGGGCTGGGATTTGAAGCTTTCTACCTTCCCGAAAGGGTGGGAATGGGGGACAGATATGCTGTCAAGGGCTACCCAAAGAAATTTCGGAACTGATTCATTCATCAATTAATTCGAATTTATTGAGCACTTACTGTGTGCAGAGCACTATACTAAGCCCTTGGGAAGTACAAAACAGCAACATATAGAGACGGTCCCTACCCAACAACGGGCTCACAGTCTAGAAGGGGGAGACAGACAACGAAACAAAACAAGCAGACAGGTGTCAATACTAACAGAATAAATAGAATTATAGAACTAATGTAGTGGTGCATCATTTCCAAAAGGCTAATGCGGTCAGCAGAGACAAATGCAGTCATATTAGACCAGGATATGATTTTACTTTGGCTCGGGAAAGAGTCATTCAGTCAATTAGTCCACAGAAATTACTGGGCACCTAATTCATTCATTCCTTTATTCAATCGTATTTATTCATTTCATTCATTCAATCGTATTTATTGAGCACTTACTGTGTGCCGAGCACTGTGCTAAGTTCTTGGGAAGTACAAGTTGGCAACATATAGAGGCGGTCCCTACCCAACAACGGGCTCGCAGTCTAGAAGGGGCTCACAGTCTAGAAGGGACTTAACGGGTCCTGAACACCATAAGAAATTTTCTAAAATCAGAATGATTGAAGGGAGAATTGAATAAGTGAGAGAGAGAGTAATAGAGAGAGAGAGAGAGAGATCAACCGATGTGCTTATGACATAAACATAAAAACATAGGCACCTGTTCTGTGTTGAGGTTGAGATGGGAAAGAAAAGGAATTTCACAAGCAGGCAGCATGCGTTCGTTAGGACGGAATATGGGAGGGATTGTCAGCTAGTGACAGATGGATTATAAACTACTGTATTTAAGAAAGTCAGGTATTTCTCTCCCCACTTCAGTGAGCGCGTTGCGAGGTTAATTCGCAACAAAACGCAGGCGCAATGCAGTTGGGTTTTTTTTTCTCTTTTTCCAATTAGAATAGAGAAGCAGCGTGGCTCAGTGGAAAGAGCACGGGCTTTGGAGTCAGAGGTCAGGGGTTCGTATCCCGACTCCGCCACATGTCTGCTGTGTGACCTTGGGCAAGTCACTTAACTTCTCTGAGCCTCAGTTACCTCGTCTGTAAAATGGGGATTAAGACTGTGAGGCCCACGTGGGACAACCTGATTCACTTTGTATCCCCCCAAGCGCTTAGAACAGTGCTTTGCACATAGTAAGCGCTTAACAAATACCAACATTATTATTATTATTATTAGAATAACAGGATTTGCAATTCATGTCTTTCCTTCATCATTAATAATAATATTAATGATCGCAGTGATAAATATAGATTGTGTTCAGCACTCACTATGTACCATGCACTGTACTTAGTACTGAGCATCATGGCCTAGTGGAGTCAAAGAACCTGGGTTCCACTCCCCACTCTGCCTCAGGCCTGCTGTGTGCCTTTGGGCAAGTAACTCAACTTCTCTGTGTCTCAGCTCTCTCATCTGTAAAATGGGGATTCAATATCTTTTCTCCCTCCTTCTTAGGCTGTGACCCCCATGTGGACCCTGATTACTTTGTGCCTACTCCAGCACTTAGTACAGTGCTTGGCACAGGGTAAGTGTTCAATAAATACTATTATTATTGCTATTATTGTCATTATTATTACAATATAATCAGGTTGGACATAGTCCCCGTCCTACATGGGAGACTGCATGTTGTGCTAAGTAACAAAGTTTCTAAATAGCCTTCTTGGAGGGGTTTATTCACATTTTTACATCAAGTAAAATTTCAATGAAGAACATATACTTAGAGCATTAGCTCTCCTATCCTTTCCATCAGTGAAAAAATCAATCAGTAGAATTTATTGAGCACTCATTATACACTTTATTAATAATAATGGTGGCATTCCTTAAGCACTTACTATGTGCCAATCACTGTTCTAAGCGCTGGGAGGGGATACAAGGTGATCAAGATTGTCCCACGGGGGGCTCCCAGTCTTAATCCCCATTTTACAGATGAGGGAACTGAGGCCCAGAGAAGTCAAGTGACTTGCCCAAGGTCACACAGCTTACACGTGGTGGAGCCGGGATTCGAACCCATGACCTCTGACTTCCAAGCCCGGGTTCTTTCCACTGAGCTACTTTACTAAGTGCTTGAGAGAGTATGGTAGATGAGGTAAGCCATAAGCCCTACCCACAAGGAGCTTACATTAATTATCAGCTGTGATGGTAAAGTGATGCTAGTCTTACCCTGCTTGGCTCAAACCTGGCACAGGATTTTTGGATGGTAATGATAATTAAAGTATTTGTCAAACACTTACTATATGCCAAACACTGTACTAAGTGGGGTAGTTACAAGACAACCAGATCAAAGTTCCTGTCCCACATGGAATTTACAGTCTAGGGAAGAGAGATAACTGTAGTAGCATTGTTATATTGTATTCTCCCAAGTGCTTTGTACAGTGTTTTGCACATAGTAAGCACTCAGTAAATATGATTCATAATAGTTGTAGTAGTAATGGTATTTATTAATTCCTTATTGTGTGCAGAGCACTGTACTACAGGCTGGTAAAACATACATGGGTGGGAATTAAATAAAGCCCCTGTCCCTCAAGAATCTCACAATCTAAAGAACAGGTATCTAATCCCCATTTTATAGATGGCGAAGCAGAGGCACCTAGAATAATAATAATAATAATAATAATAATAATAATAGCATTTATTAAATGCTTACTATGTGCCAAGTACTGTTCTAAGTGCTGGGGAGGTTACAAGGTGATCAAATTGTCCTACATGGAGCTCACAGTCTTCATCCCCATTTTACAGATGAGGGAACTGAGGCACGGAGAAGTGAAGTAACTTGCCCAAGGTCACACAGCTGACAAGTGGTGGAGCCGGGATTTGAACTCGTGACCTCTGGCTCCCAAGCCCAGGCTCTTTCCACTGAGCCATGCTGCTTCGGTAACATGCCCAAGATTGTACTGCAGGGAAGTGGCAGAACTGGAATTAGAACCCAGGTCCCCTGATTCCCAGGTACATGTCCTTTCCACTACGCCACGCTGCTCCTCAAAGAAGTGGGCCAGAGCTTTATTAGTGTTTAGTCCCATTCTCTCTCCAGATTGGACCCATTAGATAGGCAGTCCCCTGGGGGAGAAATCGTAGAGGTTGAGGCAAGTAGAAAAGGGAAGCAGCAGAGCTCAATGGATACAGCCAGGCCTGGGAGTCCCAGGACCTGGCTTCTAATTCCAGGACCGCCACTTCCTTGCTGGACGACCTTGGGCAAGTCACTTCACTTCTCTGTGCCTCAGTTACCTCATCTGCAAAATGGGAATTGAGACTGTGAGCCCCACATGGGATGGGGACTGCATTCAACCTGATTTGCCTGCATTCACCCTAGCCCTTAGTACGATGCCTGGCACATAGTAAAAGCATAACAAATACCACAATTATTATTATTATTATTATTATTATTATTATTATTATTAGCAAATGTCATGGATAACAACACAAAGCAAAGCAAAGCATACAAACAAAAAACTGGACGGGTGGCTACTTTTCATTTCCCTCATTTGATGGTTATTGCACCACCCCCTGCTGTATTATCCTACCATTAACCCTAGTTCTTGATGGTTCTTCTAGACTGTGAGCCCACTGTTGGGTAGGGACCATCTCTATATGTTGCCAACTTGTACTTCCCAAGCGCTTAGTACAGTGCTCTGCACACAGTAAGCGCTCAGGAAATATGATTGATTGATTGATTGATGATAGGTTGGCAGAACGAGTATTAAAGAAAGAAAGCCGAGTGCCTGGGATTGATTTTTAGGACTGCCAGTCTGATGGAGGTCTTTGCTCGCAATTAACCGGAGCAGAAGTAGGGGAAGAGGAGAGAGGGTGAGGGGAGAAAAAGAGGGCTGTGAGACAGTCTGAAATTAAAACTCTCCCCAAGGTAGAGGGGGCTGCGATCTGAGATCCACAAACTTGTCATTTAAGTGTTTGGTACAGTGCCCTGAACCCAATATGAACTCATGATAAGGCTAGGGGTTCATAGCTCTAGTAACACTGACATTTGCTACCAGAACCATCTTGTTTGAGCTTTAGGTTTGCCCACTAGAGTTTCTGGCCCTGAATTTTGTTGTCCATGCAAAAATTCCTGTAAATTCATTGTGGACAGGAAACCTATCTACTACCTCTGTTGGATGGTATTTTCCCAAGAGTTTAGCACAAGAAATGTTCAATAAATACTACTGATTAACTAATTTAGGACTCACTCCATCTTCAAACCCCTCCTGAAGTCACCCCTCCTCAAGGAGAACTCCCTGATTTTAACTCCTCCTGTGGAGATTCCCCACCCAAATGCGTACTTATATCTCTTCCACAGCAACTGCAGAACTGTAGACTCAAAACTACTAATAGCACTTCTGAACACATCTTACAAATCCTAGGACTAAAGTACTAACATTTATTTATATTAATGTCTGTCTCCCCACCCTAGACAGTAAGCTCACTGTGGACAGGGAATGTGTCTGTTTATTGTTATAGTCTACTCTCCCAAGTGCTTAGTACAGTGCTCTGCACACAGTAAGCGCTCATTCAATGCAATTGACTAATATATACGTTTTTTTCCCTTTCCTTTACCTACTCATTGGTATTTTTTGGGGGGGAGGGTATTCCCACCTTCCCAGCTACATTATAATCTCTTTAAGGGCAGGGATTGTGTTTACTAGCTCTACTGTAGTCTCCCCAGTGTTCAGTGCAGTGATCTGTACCGAGTAAACACTCAAAAAATACTACTGCTTGATTGGAATATGCCCGTCCATGCTAAAACAATCAGTAAATTCCTGACTTTGACCTTCAGATTATGTCTTCATTAACAGCTTCAATCTGGACCCTCAATAACGATTAAACAATCATAAACTACATTTCCTTTAAAGAGCGTGCCTGTCTAAATCAGAGATCCTGCCACAGACTTGTAAATGCAATCTAGATTAATTTAATCATTTGTTTGTAAGAATTAATTCATGACCCTCGATTTCTCATTCTGCTTAAAATGGATTCATGTTTCTATCAAAATTTGACGATATTGTTAAAAATGTGTTGGAATACTAAACACTTAATGGATTGTGTGTATCGCTGCTGAAATGTGATGTTGCTGCCTAATTGAGTTTTCTTGGTCTGTTCTTTACTGGAAAATGTGATGCTGAACTATTAGATAAATTGTCACCGTAATCAATTAAGATGTATTATATGCCCACAATGTTCAGCAGAACAGATAATCCAGTGATATATATTTGGATCAGATGCAAAAATCCACTACATCAGTCCTGATGTCATACTGAATTGTTTTGATGTCCTTTCCTCTTCGTCTAAGACCTATTTTATTAAATAATAAAGTGAGGCCTCATTTAAATGATAAATGAAAACACTAATACAATGATGTTGTAGTAACTATGGTCCAGAATCTTGAAATGAAGAACAGCTTTAGCCTGGTTTCTAATGAAGAAGTTTGACATTCTTAACTGCTGGAACTTCTTGTTTGACTTTATGGGGGGGAGTGGTGGGGGTGTTTGCTAGGATAGAATGCAGGCACCCTTTTTTTAGCGAGGTCTTCTGTGTCCAAAATATTTCAATTATTAACCCAACATGTTGCTCCACCCCTCCCTTCTGCCTGGAATTCTGTTACCCTTCTCATCTGACAGATCACAGGCCTCCCCAACTTCACAGACCTTAGGAACTCTCTTCTCTCTAGGCAGGCCTGCTCTGATTAATCTCTCATCTTCTCTGCCATTTCAACACTTCCATGTCACTCACTTCACTACTTACACACAGACACACACACACACATCTTTGTGCTTCTGTAACTTTAGACAGTTATGTGTAGACGCTATTTCTTCCTCCTAAACTGTAGTTGATTTTAGAGCCTCCATCCCCTGCTACGTTTTAAGATGCTTGCAGACAGGGATCCTACCTAATAACTAATGTTAGATGCATTACCATTCATTCAATCATATTTATTGAGTGCTTGCAATGTGCGGAGCACTGTACTAAGCGCTTGGAAAGTACAATTCGACAACCTATAGAGACAGTCCCTACCCAACAATGGGCTCACAGTATAGAAGGGGAAGACAGACAGCAAAACAAAACAAGTACCAAAAGATTAAGAACAGGCTTCCTGCCATCAGATAAAATAGAGCAACCTTACCACAACAGGAATATGAGGGGTGGTAACAAAATGGAAGATGGAAACGGCAGTAAAATGAGAACCATCGTGGCTTAATGAATGAAGCACAGACCGGGAGTCTGAAGGACATGGGTTCTTGTCCCGGCTCTGATACTTGCCTGCCGTTTGACCTTGGGCAAGTCAAATAACTTCTTTGGGCCTCAGTTATCTCATCTCTAAAATGGGGATTTAAACTGTGAGCCCTATGTGGGCCATGGACCGTGTCCAACCTGATTACCTCACATCTTCCCCAGAGCTTAGGACAAGCTTGGCACATAATAAGTGCTGAACAAATACCACAATTATTATTATTACTATCATTATTATTATTAATTGTTCCAGATCCAATTTTTCCATTTCTAGAACCCTGTGAACAAAGATGCTAATTCCAAAGCACAGGATTTGATGACAGGCCGGGGATGGGGGCCTCAAAATAAAAAGAGTAGACGTTATGAGTTGCCACAGCTATACAGGGTAGGTGACAGACCCACTGAAACCGTCAAGATCCAGGATGAAACTGATTTCTGCCCTTTGGAAGACACCCCGATGGTGAAATGCACCCATTGGTACGTGACTGAAAGAGGTAATGAAGAGCTGAAAATGAGGAGACACAAAACAGAAGAGGCACATATGACCTCCCCCATGTAGCTAATAATATTGTGTAGAAGAGTTGCAGTCTTCTTGTTCTTTGGAAAAGGTCCATCTACCACCACTTCCTAAATAACTTGTCACCAAATTTAATGATAATAATAACAATTGTGGTATTTGTTAAGCACTTACTATGTGCCAGGAACTGTATTAATTGCTGGGGTGGATAGAAAGAAGTTGAGTTGGACACAGTCCCTGTCCCATGTGGGGCTCACAGTCTCAATCCCCATTTTACAGATGAGGTAACTGAGACCCGGAGACGTGAAGTGACTTTCCCAAGGCTCTACAATAGTCAAGTGGTAGAGTGGAATTAGAACTCATGACCTCCTAAACTCCTGGGCCGTGCTTTATCCGTGCTTCTAGAGAAGCAGCATGGCTCAATGGAAAGAGCCCAGGCTTGGGAGTCAGAGGTCATGGGTTCCAGTTCCGGTTCCGCCACTTGTCAGCTGTGTGACCTTGGGCAAGTCACTTAATTTATCTGGGCCTCAGTTACCTCATCTGTAAAATGGGGAATCAAACTGTGAGCCCCCGATGGGACAACCTGATCATCTTGTATCCCCCCCAGAGTTTAGAACAGTGCTTCACACATAGTAAGCGCTTAACAAATACCATTATTATTATTATTACTATTATTATTATTATCATCCATGATAATAATAATATCTATGATGCAAAGGGGATGATACACAATGGTTCAAGGAAATCTCCTCCAGCTAAGAAAACATTAGATTGGAACTTCAAAGATGACATCTCCCATATCATCAATAAAAATTATGCACATTGTACTGTGGAGATATTCAGCAACAATTCCCAGAGATTGCCTTTATTATGGAGTATAAAACAGACGAATAACTCCCTCTTTTGGATGTCAGATTTATACGGACAGACAGCAACGCACTCCCAAAGATAGCATTAAAAGGGCAACCATTTTGGGGATGGTGCGCTCAGTAGAGCCGAAGTCAAGCATATTAGAAAAAAAGAGAGATAATTGACTTGTCGAAAAATACTCAAGAATTGTAGTGGGCATACTTCAAAGAAAATCCCTAACCAACTCATCTCTCACTTAAGTAGTTATGACTACCTGTTCGTGGATAGTAAAATAAATGTAGAGAGGGAATTGAGGAGGTCTTTTTTGATTCCTTCTTTCTGTCATTCATTCTATTGTCTTAAATTGGACATGCATTAGGCAACAATCGAAGGAGTAACACAGTGTTTTATGGATTAGGAAAGGAGGTTCTTTCTTTGGTTGGAAGAATTTGTAAATTTTCCATTGCAGTGCCTGAATGTGATCAATACATTCATTTCAGAAACTTTCCTTTACATCCCTTTGCTCCTTTGTGGGCTCCTCCTCCCCCTCCCATCGCCTTACTGTAGGGGTTCCTCAAGGGTCAGTTCTTGGTCCCCTTCTGTTCTCTACCTACACTCATTCCCTTGGTGAACTCATTCGCTCCCACGGCTACAACTATCATCTCTACGCTGATGACACCCAAATCTACTTCTCTGCCCCTGCTCTCTCTCCCTTCCTTCAGGCTCGTGTCTCCTCCTGCCTTCAAGACATCTCCATCTGGATGTCTGCCCTCCATCTAAAACTCAGTATGTCCAAGACTGAACTCCTTATCTTCCCTCCCAAACCCTGCCCTCTCCCTGACTTTTCCGTCACTGTAGACGGCACTACCATCCTTCCCGTCTCACAAGCCCGCAACCTTGGTGTCATCCTCGACTCCAGTCTCTCGTTCACCCCTCACATCCAATCCATCACCAAAACCTGCCGGTCTCACCTAAGGAACATCACCAAGATCCGCCCTTTGCTCTCCATCCAAACCGCTACCTTGCTGGTTCAGTCGCTCATCCTATCCTGTCTGGATTACTGCATCAGCCTCCTCTCTGATCTCCCATCCTCCTGTCTCTCCCCATTTCAGTCTATACTTCACGCTACTGCCCGGATCATCTTTGTGCAGAACCACTCTGGGCATGTTACTCCTGTCCTAAAAAATCTCCAGTGGCTGCCAGTCAACCTATGCATCAGGCAAAAACTCCTCACTCTCAGCTTCCAGGCTGTCCATCCCCTTGGTCCTTCCTCCCTCACCTCCCTTCTCTCCTTCTCCAGCCCAGCCCGCACCCTCCACTCCTCTGCCGCTAACCTCATAACTGTACCTCATTCTTGTCTGTCCCCCCGTCGACCCCCGGCCCACGTCCTCCCCCTGGCCCGGAATGCCCTCCCTCTGCCCATCCGCCAAGCTAGCTCTCTTCCTCCCTTCACAGCCTTACTGAGAGCTCACCTCTACCAGGAGACCTTCCCAGACTGAGCCCCCTTTTTCCTCTCCTCCTCCCCATCCCCCCCGGCCCTAGCTCCTTCCCCTCCCCACCACACATGTATATATGTTTGTACAGATTTATTACTCTATTTTATTTGTACATATTTACTATTCTATTTATTTTGTTAATGATGTGCATCTAGCTTTATTTCTATTTATTCTCATGACTTGACACCTATCGACATGTTTTGTTTTGTCTGTCTCCCCCTTCTAGACTGTGAGCCCATTGTTGGGCAGGGACCGTCTCTATATGTTGCCCACTTGTACTTCCCAAGCGCTTAGTACAGTGTTCTGCACGCAGTAAGCGCTCTATAAATACAACTGAATGAATGAATGAATCCCTGGTATACGAGTTTCACTAATCCTGGGCAGAAAAGGCCACACTTCAAAATTCCCTATATGCCTTTTTCTTTCATCTTTCCTCGTTTCAATCTCCCATCCTCGAATCCTTCCCTGGCCCTGGGTGAGGGTGAAAATCTTTTCCAATCCAAGGACTGCTTTGGTTCATTACTAAATCTATTGCACAGGCCTGTGATCTCTGTCTCTGAGGTCAGTCAGTTAATGGTATTTGAACACTTACAGTGTGCAGATCACTGTATTAAGCCCTTGGAGGAGTCCAACACAATAGAGTTGGTAGGCACAATGCATGCCCTCATGGTGTTTCCAGTCCAAACTTGTTTATTGGAGTGGATGCTCTACTAATCAGTAAGAAGAAAAACATCTGCTGACTGCATAACCACAAAACTAGAATCCTGGGACACAGCGTGGTTCATAAATATTAAGGATTCATGTGATATTCATCTAAATTCACACATTCACATAGATATCAAGGCTGGGAAAGGGAAGTTATTTGTTTTCAGTTTGCAGAACAACCATCATCATCATTATCATAAATAGCATCATCATTATCGTTTTCTGACCCTTGGGCTCCAATCACTGGTAGCGTTAATCAATCAATCAATTGTATTTATTGAGCGCTTACTATGTGCAGAGCACTGTACTAAGCGCTTGGGAAGTACAAATTGGCAACACATAGAGACAGTCCCTACCCAACAGTGGGCTCACAGTCTAAAAGGGGAGTCTAAAAGGGGGGGGGGAGTCTAAAAGGGGAGTCTAAAGGGGGGGGAGTCTAAGAGTTAATCAATCCGCCAGTAACATTTATTGAGTGCTTAATAATAATGATGGTGTTTGTTAAGTGCTTACTATGTGCCAAGTACTATTCTAAGCTCTGGGTTAGATATGAGAAGCAGCGTGGCTCAGTGGAAAGAGCACGAGCTTGGGAGTCAGAGGTCATGGGTTCAAATCCCAGCTCCACCAATTGTCAGCTGTGTGACTTTGGACAAGTCACTTAACTTCTCTGTGTCTCAGTCACCTTATCTGTAAAATGGGGATTAAGACTGTGAGCCCCACTTGGGACAACCTGATCACCTTGTATCCTCCCCAATGCTTAGAACAGTGCTTGGTACATAGTAAGTGCTTAACAAATGCCATCATTATCATTATTATTTATTTAAGGTTATCAGATTGTCCCACGTGGGACTCACAGCCTGAATCCCTATTTTACAGATGAGGTAACTGAGGCACAGAGAAGTGAAGTGACTTGTCCAAAGTCACACAGCTGACAAGTGGTGGAGTTGGGATTAGAATCCACGAATTGTTCGAGGGAGTTCAGTACAGCCAAGTTGGTAGACACCTTTCCTGCCCTCAAGAAGCTTATGGTCTAGAGGGGGAACTGAAAGCATAAAAGTTCAGAAAGTGGAGGATGGCAGGCAATGGCCAGAGAGGAGAGAAGCGCCCATGGGAGATGTGGGCACATGACTGCTGGATAGTGGGGTGAAGATTCATTCACTCGTATTTGTTGAGTGCTTACTGTGTGCAGAGCACTGTAATAATAATAACAATAATGGCATTTGTTAAGCGCTGACTATGTGCAAAGCACTGTTCTAAGCACTGGGGGGATACAAGGTGATCAGGCTGTCCCGCGTGGGGCTCACAGTCATCATCCCCATTTTACAGATGAGGTAACTGAGGCTCCGAGAAGTTAAGTGACTTGCCCAAGGTCACACAGCAGACATGTGACAGAGCCGGGATTCAAACCCATGACCTCTGACTCCAAAGCCTGTGCTCTTTCCACTGAGCCATGCTGCTTCTCAGTAAATGCTGTACTAAGCATTTGTACTAATAAATAAGTAAATGAATTTTGTACTAAGCATTGAGTACTTACTGTACTCAATAAGTGCTGTACTAAGCACTTGAAGATCCTGTTTGCTGCACAACTGCAACAGAAACAGACCACATACACCCTCTTATGAACTTGTTGAGGCATATAGTAAGTGCTTAACAAATACCATCATTGTTATTATTACTATTATTGAGAGGAAGGGGCGATTTCTGAATTATGAAGAAAGGACTAGAAGGATTTGGTGACTGAATGTGGGGGCTGAAAGTGGAATCCAGGAAAGCGCCCTGTTAACTGACCTGAGGAGGATCGGGATTTTGTCAGCTAAGCACAAGTTCTGAGAGAAACAGACTGCGGGATACTGTGGAATTGTATAATGGCGTCAGTCACTCAGTCGATCGGATTTACGGGCTGCTTACTGTGAGTAGTGCACTGTACTAAGCTCTTGGGAGTATGCAATATAACCATATAATAACCTCCTCACTGTGCCTCGTTCTTACCTGTCCCACCATCGACACCTGACCCACGTCCTTCCCCTGGCCTGGAATGCCCTCCCTCCACAAATCCGCCAAGCTAGCTCACTTCCTCCCTTCAAATCCCTACTGAGAGCTCACCCCCTCCAGGAGGCCTTCCCAGACTGAGCCCACTTTTTCCTCTCCTCCTCCCCTCCCCATCCCCCCCAGCCCTTCTTCCCCTCCCCACAGCACTTGCATATAGTTGTACATATTTATTATTCTATTAATTTTACTTATACATATTTACTACACTATTTTATTAATGCTGTACATATAGCTATAGATCTATTTATTCTGGTGGTTTTGACACCTGTCTATATGTTTTTCTTTGTTGTCTGTCTCCCCCTTCTAGACTGTGAGCCCATTGTTGTGTAGGGACTGTCTCTATATGTTGCCAACTTGTATTTCCCAAGCACTTAGTACAGTGCTCTGCACACAGTAAGCGTTCAATAAATATGATTGAATGAATGAATATAATAGACACATTCCCTGCTCATGGTAAGCTTAAAATCTACGTGCTACGAGCTTAGTATGTGGCAAGCATTGTAATGAGCACTAGCTTTATTTCTATTTATTCTGATGACTTGACACCCATCCACATGTTTTGTTTTGTCGTCTGTCTCCCCCTTCTAGATTGTGAGCCCATTGTTGGGTAGGGACCATCTCTATATGTTGCCAACTTGTACTTCCCAAGCGCTTAGTACAGTGCTCTGCACACAGTAAGCGCTCAATAAATACGATTGAATGAATGAATGAATATATTATAGCTATAATTCTACTTGTTCTGATGATTTTGACATCTCTCTACATGTTTTATATTGCTGTTTGTCTCCTCCTTCTAGATTGTGAGCCCATTGTTGGGTAGGGACCATCTCTATCTGTTGCCGACTTGCACTTCCCAAGTGCTTAGTACAGTGCTCTGCACACAGAAAGTGCTCAATAAATACGATTGAATGAATGAATGTTATATAAATATATATGATACACACACACATATATAAAAATATAGTATATATATATATATATATATATAAATACAATTATATATATTTTTGTCCTTTGTAATTCTGAAAGAATACGGATAATCTGGCTGAAACAGCCACCGACTCATCAGGATGAAACGGCTGTTGCAAATTTAAGCATCGTGGATGGATTTCCACTTCACGAAGA
This sequence comes from Tachyglossus aculeatus, assembly GCF_015852505.1. NCBI lineage: Eukaryota > Metazoa > Chordata > Mammalia > Monotremata > Tachyglossidae > Tachyglossus > Tachyglossus aculeatus. The sequence continues at coordinate 40,475,928 of NC_052077.1, forward strand.
GAGGATTACAAATCTCAGAATATTTTCTAATCAAGGAAGCAGGGAGAGAGCTAAAGAGCTATTACTCCTATTCTGCTATACTTTTGGAATATTTAAAACAACTCAAAGCATGAAAAAGCCCAAAGACTGTTCACAGAGAAAAGTGAGTAACAGAAAGCTGAGGTTTAGAATAGCCAAATCACGAAATGAGATATTTTGAATAATCTCCTTTTCCTGAGACCAAGGTTTTTTTCCCCCACTTTTTTTTAATTCCAATCTGGTAAGGTTAAGTATTATGAGTACGTGCTATTCAACTGCTACTCTAATTACAAAGTCTACATGAATTCAAGCCGTGATTTTGTGTTCTTCAAAAAATGATTCAAAAATCATTATTTGGCACCAGAAGCACATGATTGAGTAATACCTGAAGGAATGGGGGGAAAAAAATCAAAGCTCATTACTTAAGGTCCAATTTAACCTCATGATTGTTATTTCTGGAGTTAGAGATCTGTGAGTAGAATTCTTTTTTTCCCAAGCCCTATTTTTCAAACTAATAATACATGAAATATTGAGTTTTTATTATTCCTTAGTGAGTCCAACCTTCATTCTTTTCCAAATTTGGTTTTCATTCACATAACTAGCATACTGAGCAGTATATAAAGAAACAAGAGCCGTATAGAATATTAAAGATGCTGTTGGCAAATGTGGAAAGTAGATGGGATCTGAAGGTTGAAATACCAATAAAAATAATGGTACTTGTTAAGCCCTCTGGTGAGTACAAGATAATCGGGTTGGACACAGTCCCTGCCCCATATGGGGTTCACAGTTGAAGTGGGAGGGAAAACAGGTATTGAATCCTCATTTTATAAATGAGGAAACTGAGATACCTAAAAGTTAAATGACTTGCCCAAGGTCACACAGCAGGCAAGTTGCAGAGCTGGGGCTTAAAACCTAGGCCCTCTGACTTGAAGGCCTGTGTACTTTCCATTACTGACTGTATTCATTCAATCATATTTATTGATTCATTCATTCATATTTAGTGAGCGCTCACTGTGTGCAGAGCAGTGTACTAAGCACTTGGAAAGTACAATTCAGTGATAAAGAGGGACAATCCCTGCCCACACCTTCTAAGCAGGGATTGTGTCTACCAACTCTGTTGTAGTCTCCTAACGATTAAATCCAGTGCTCTGCACAAAGTAAGCGGTCAATAAAAAACACAGATTGATGGATTAATTAGGCCACACTGCTCTTACTTTTAAAATTGTAACCTTTTTCATGGTATTTTTTAAGTGCTTACAACGTTCCAGGCCCTAAACATGGGGGTAGATAGGAGATCATCAGGACCCACATGGGGCTCACAGTCGTAATCCCCATTTTAAAGATGAAGTAACTGAGGCACAGAGAAGTGAAGTGACTTTCCCAAGGTTACACAGCAGACAGGTGGCAGAGCTGGGACTAGAACTCAGGTCCTTTTGACTCGCAGGACCGTGCTCTAGCCATTAAGCCACACTGCTCCCTAAGCAGCCATCTTCTAGGCTTTAAGCTCATTATGAGTAGGGAATGTGTCTACCAACTCTTGTTGTATTGTACTCCACAAGCGCTTAGTACAGTGCCTGGAATGAATGAAGGCTCTGCACACAATAAGCGCTCAATAAATACCAGTGATGATGATAAAGAGGTCTTCTCTCTAACCCTCTTGGCCACACCCTCCCTTCTTACATTGAAACTGAAGGAGAGAAGGCAAAGACTTGTTTGCCTTGGGTTTCACCCTGAGTTTTGTGTAACCTTGCACATCTCACTTAACACTTCCAGTGCTTAGAACAGTGCTTTGCACACAGTAAGTGCTTAATAAATGCCATTATTATTATTAACACCTCTGTCCTTAGTTTACTCATCTGAACAAAGGGATAAGCTACCTGCTTATCTGTAATTGTGAACATTATCTGTAATTCACGTACATAGGTGCAATTTATTCATTTATACTAATGTCTGTCTCACCCTCTAGACTGTAACCTCACTGTGGGTAGCTATATTGCTATACTGTACTCCTCCAAGAGCTTAGTACAGTGTTCTGCACATAGTAAGAGCTCAATAAATATGATTGGATTGAATGAATAAATGAGTAGAGAAGCAGCGTGGCTCAGTGGAAAGAGAACAGGCTTTGGAGTCAGAGGTCATGGGTTCAAATTCCGGCTCTGCCACTTGTCAGCTGTGTGACTTTGGGCAAGTCACTTAACTTCTCTGAGCCTCAGTTACCTCATCTGTAAAATGGGGATTAAGATTGTGAGCCCCCTGTGGGACAACCTGATCATCTTGTAACCTCCCCAGCGCTTAGAACAGTGCTTTGCACATAGTAAGTGCTTAATAAATGCTATCATTAAATGAACCATATGTCAACATGGCCTAGTTGAAAAAGCAGAGAACTAGGACATGGTAGGCCTGGTTTTTGTCCCTGCTTTCCATTTTCCTGCTCGGGAACCATGGGCTACTATTCTTTGCCTCAGTATTCTCATATATAGAATGGGGATAAAATTTCTGTTCTTCCCCTTAGACTGTGAGCAGATGTGGGACAGGAACTGTATTAACTGGGATTATCTTGTACTTACCTCACTGATTGGCCCCTAGAAAGTAATTCATATGTATTCCCCCTCCGTTCATTCATTCAATCATATTTATTGAGCGCTTACTGTGTGCAGAGCGCTGTACTAAGCTCTTGGGAAGTACAAGTTGGCAACATATAGAGACGGTCCCTACCCAACAACCGGCTCACAGTCTAGAAGGGGGAGACAGACAACAAAATAAAACAAAACATGTGGACAGGTGTCAAGTCATCAGAATAAATAGAAGTAAAGCTAGAAGCACATCACTGATAAAATAAATAGTGAATATGTACAAGTAAAATTGAGTAATAAATCTGTACAAACATACATACAGGTGCTGTGGGGAGGGGAAGGAGGTAGGGTGGGGGGGACGGGGAGGGGGAGAGGAAAAAGGGGGCTCAGTGTGGGAAGGCCTCCTGGAGGAGGTGAGCTCTCAGTAGGGCTTTGAAGGGAGGAAGAGAGCTAGCTTGGAGGATGGGTGGAGGGAGGGCATTCCGGGACAAGGGAAGGACGTGGTCCGGGGGTCGCCGGTGGGACAGGCGAGAATGAGGCCCAGTGAGGAGGTTAGCGGTGGCAGAGGAGTGGAGGGTGCGGGCTGGGATGGAGAAGGAGAGAAGAGAGGTGAGGTAGGAAGGGGCAAGGGGATGGACAGCCTTGAAGCCCAGAGTGAGGAATTTTTGCTTGATGCGTAGGTTGACTGGTAGCCACTGGAGATTTTTGAGGAGGGGAGTAACATGCCCAGAGCGTTTCTAAATTGTAAGCTTGTCGCGTGGAAGATAATGTGTCTACCAACTCTATTATATTGTACTCTCCCAAGCGCTTAATACAATGCTCTCAATGCGGTAAGTGCCCCATAAATACCACTGATTGATTGCCTGTTTTATATATATAGACATGGCCCTCCAGGTTTTTCACAGTTTAGGCTGCTGCAGGCTGAAAATACTTCTTCTTGTCATCATACCAAACATTTTCAAATGACAAAGAGTAGTCAAAGACACTATTGTGGCTCAGTGGATAGATCATGGGACTGGAGGTCAGAAACACCTGGATTGTAATCTTGGTTCTGCCCCTTGTCTGCTGTAGGGCCTTGGACAAGTCAGTTTACTTCTCTGAGCCTCAGTTGCCACATCTGTAAAGTGTGGACTAAGACTGCAAGCCCCATGTGGGACATGGTCCGTTCCCAACCTGAGTAGCTTGTATCTACCCCAGTGCTTAATACAGTGCCTGGCACATGGTATATATCTATAATTCTATTTATCTGTTTTGATGCTATTGCTGCCTGTCTACTTGTTTTATCTTGTTGTTTGTCTTCCCCTTCTAGACTGTGAGCCCGTTGTTGGGTGGGGATTGTCTCTATCTGTTGCCAAATTGTACTTTCCAAGTGCTTAGTACTGTGCTCTGCACACAGTAAATGTTCAATAAATATGACTGAATGAATGAAATACCAGTTTCAGGTAGGTAAGGAGAAAAGGAGAGAAATTATAAAGTTGTGTTTCATAATTCAACAACTAAACAAGAACTTTTGGTCTAAATCCAATTTTGGTTGAGCTCAGGGCTGGATATTAGCAAGTCAGACAGGTGAAGAAGGTGAACAAGCACAGCAGGAAGTGTACTATTCCCTCCTTCTTTGTATTAAAAATAAAATCCATCTGACTCCTTGAATGGCAGAATGCCTCTGTGAGAAATTGACAAGTCAATAAGACAAAGAGTCAAATCTAAGAACTAAAACCCCTAATTTCCATCAACTAAAAAACTGGTAGAACACAATTTTGTGTGATGAAACACTTTCCAGGAATGTAATTGTGGTGTCATGCAAGGTTGTGCCGTAGTTTTTTAGTGGATTTTAGTGAGATTAGGATTAAATTTGGAATATTTTATATTGCCTTTCTTTTTCTTCAACTATACCCCCTCTGCACTGTTTTCGTGCCTCTTTTTATTACCTTTCCTTTCATTGATATTCCTTCGCATTACTTTGAAATTTCAATTTTACAACTGGATCTCCATTTCTCACTAGAATTCACTTTTCTTAAAAACAAAGGCAAAGAGTGGGGACATCTGATGTGTTTATTAAAATACCGAGAGCCCAAAAAGACAATTTCTCCATTCTAATTCATTTCTAAGAACATTCACATTTTCCCGCATATGAATTTCTTCTTCGAATAATCCCATCAGTGAGAAATTCCTATCAACTTCAAATAGGAGACCTAGTTTAAGAAAATACATACCACAAACTAAGTCTGAACCGCCATCTACCCTTCAACATGGGTGACACAAGAGGCACATTCACGGGTGAAATATGGTTTTCATTAAGAAAAATTTGTGGTTATTGCTGGTTTGTGGCTTGGGACGTTTGAGGCTCTTTGAAGAAAAGTTTTCAGGATTTTCTTAGGAAATATTTTTTCCCATGACTTAAAGTAATTTTAATCAGAATCGCTGCTACTTTACCCTAATACTAGAAAGCCAAGAGTGATGGTATTAATGATAAAATGATGAGGTGTTTTGGAATCACGTTTTTGTGGCATTTGTTAAGCAACTATCACTTATTGAGCACTTCCTGTGTGCAGAGCACTGTACTAAGTGCTTGGGAATGTACAAAATAAAAATATAACGGACACATTCCCTGCTCACAATGGGCTTACAGTCTAGAGGTGAATTTACAGTGCATCAGTGTGGCTTAGTGGAAAGATCTCAGGCTTCAGAGTCAGAGGTCATGGTTTCTAATCCCGGCTCTGCCACTTGTCAGCTGTGTGACTCAGGGCAAGTCACTTAACTTCTCTGTGTCTCAGTTACCTCATCTGTAAAATGGGGATTAAGACTGTGAGCCCTACGTGGGACAACCTCATTACCTTGTATCTACCCCAGGGCTTAGAACAGTGCTTGGCGCACAGTAAGTGCTTAACAAATGCCATCATCATTATTCTGTGCTTAGAACAGTGCTTGGCACATAGTAAGTGCTTAAAAAATATCCTTATTATGAGAAGCAACGAGGCTCAATGGAAAGAGCCCGGGCTTTGGATTCAGAGGTCATGGGTTCTAATCCCTCTGTCACTTGTCAGCTGTGTGACTTTGGGCAAGCCACTTCACTTCTCTGTGCCTCAGTTCCCTCATCTGTAAAATGAGAATTAAGACTGTGAGCCCCACATGGGACAACCTGGTTTACCTTGTATCCCCCCCAGCGCTTAGAACAGTGTTTGGGGCATAGTAAGCACTTAACAAATACCATCATTTTTATTATTATGAGAAGCAGTGTGGCTCAGTGCAAAGAGCCCTGGCTTGGGAGTCAAAGGTCATGGGTTCAAATCCCTGCTCTGCCACTTATCAGCTGTGTGACTTTGGGCAAGTCACTTCACTAACCTGTGCCTCCGTTACTTCCTCTGTAAAATGGGGATTAAGACTGTGAGCCCCCTGTGGGACATCCTGATCACCTTGTAACCTCCCCAGCACTTAGAACAGTGCTTTGCACATACTAAACGCTTAATAAATGCCATCATTAATTGATTAATAATAATAATAATAATATAATAATAATATAATAATAATAATAATAATAATAATAATAGCATTTATTAAGTGCTTACTATGTGGAAAGCACTGTTCTAAGCACTGGGGAGGTTACAAGGTGATCAGGTCATCACCATCACTATGTGCCATACTTTATACTAAGCGCTTGGAGTAGATACAAGCTAATCTATACAGTCTAAATCCCACCCATAGAGCTCATATTCTTAATCCCTATTCTATAGATGAGATACCTGAAGGGCAGAGAAGTGACTTGCCCAAAGTCTCACACAGCAGATAAGTGACAGAGCCCAGCTTAGACCCCAGGTCGTCTGATTCCCAAGCCAGGGCTCTTTCCACTAGGCCAGGCAGCTTTTCGTTCTTTTGAAAATATTCAGTTTCATTCACAATCAGAAAATCAATCTGCGGAGAGTACTTCAATGAAGAAACATTACTCGAGCAGTTACTCTGTGTGGAGAATTGTGCTACTTTCTTGGGTGAGTACAATACTCTTAGTAGAAATTATCCATGGGGATTATCCATGGGGAGCCTACCATCTAGGATGCAATGGCTAGAAGTCAAGGATATTTCAGACCCTCTCTGAGCAAACAGCTCCCTGTCCCCTCCCCAGAAGCATTTACCCACTGGAACATTTAATATTCCAAGAACCACTCTAGCCCTGATGGAAAAGTCCAGAATCTTTGACACTATCTATCTATCCCTCACACTACATAGAGACCTCAGTTTGTGGTTATTACAATCCCTGTCCATCACCGGTAAGCCTCAGAGTTTATTCTGTCCACAAAATAAATACCTTTGCATTCCTATGAAGGTTCCACTCAGCTCCCTAAAGAAGGGAAACATCACCTTTAACATTATTTTTCTCATGAAAGTGTCCTCTTCACACTCCAGTTGTAGTCACGAACTCTTGGCCCTGACAGAGATTGCCGTGAGACACAAAGGACTGAGATGAAGCCTGAGTCGTTGAAGGAATGTGAAGGGTGTCTGTTAAGTATATGAACATTCTGGGGTTAATGATCATTGTTCAGGATTTAGAGACCATCCAGAGATCTGAGCACAGAGGAAATTAAAATTATGGGACACAGAGAGAGTCGGTGAGAGATTGTGATAGAAAATAAGAGAGAGATCATTCTGTTCTTAAAATAAAAAATACTATACAGCGAACTCATCCCATCAGAAAATATGACTGGAATGTTACTAAAGTTTCCAGTAGGCCAAAATTCAGATGAGAATTCTGTTATGATCGATAAAAAGTTATTAATGGTTCCTGCATCGGGACCGTATTAAAGACAAGAATCCTCCTGTGTGTTTTGTTGATATCATTACCCTTTGGAGAGTTATGACTCTGTGGCAGTTTCATCTCACTGAAGCCACCTTAGCAGCCTATCCGCAGGAAGGGTGAATGAAACACAATACTCATTTGCTGTAATAGTCTTGTTAGGTAAAGTCCACTGGCATTTCAGTAAATCAAACTCCAAACAAATTGCTCTGGAATATTTGCGAGCCTTCCACCGAATATATGTTTTCATTTAAAGCAGCAGAACAATTGATTTGCTTATACTAGCTCTAGGAATGCTACCCGTTATGGGCAGAATCTAACTCTACATGAACAGCATTTCCCAATGTAGTATATCACCCATAAAAGTAAATTATGGTGTTAATAAATAGATCATTTTTTTAAATCCTATGTCCAGTTAATAACCACATCTTAAACAGGAATTTCCCCAATTTTCAAAAACCCATCCTTCCAGGGTAACTAAAAGTGAGGAAGGAAAAAAAAGTTCCATCAATTAGACACAGAGTTCAATCATGATCTCTTTGTTCAACTCAGGACAGCTACGCTGCTGGAGAGATTCAGTCTTCAGTGTGTGACAGCAGAACTTAGCCTCTGGCTTTGCCTCCAGAAAAATATTATAACAGCTAAATCTCTATAAAAATTCACACCTTTCAATTATCGCGGCCTAATAATGCTTGTGTGGCAGGGTTCCCATGATCAGAACGGGGTTAATGCAGTGAGGGCTTTTTAAAATAAAGTAGACTGGTGGAGGTGGGTGGCATCTCGAGGAAGAGATGGTTTGTCATGCCAACCTCCAGTCTTGACAGCGACTCTAGTTTTGTAACGTAGGACTGGAGACGGAAAATGTGTAGGAGGGCCTGGGATAGTTTATTTATTTATTTATTTTTTACAAGCAAGATACCAAATTATTTCTCTTAGGGGATCGCAATTACGTGCAATAGGCCCCGTTACAATTCAGTTGCCAAGCTGAATCGTGGTGTTGGCTGTTTTGTGCACTTAAACATTTCTAAAAGTGATTGTGGGGGAAAGAGATATATTACACTCCTGTAATGCCCAAATTTCTTCCCTTAACTTGATATATTCAGAGAAAGCATGTGTCAAGCCCACAGCTGTAATCTCCGCGATACAATTTTTACACTTAGCTTGAAGTATATTTCTGCTCCAATGCCTGGGGCCACATACATAAAACATGCTTGCTCACAGCGTCTGTTCTTTAAGTGATAGGGTGCCGAGCTGCCTTTCATTAATAAATATTGTAATAAATGTTTGTGGGACTAGCGCCATTTTTTGTAAAAAAAATAATCAAATTCTCATTGTACAGTTTTATAACTTGCTCTTGGTGATAGCAAGATGGAAGACAATGAAAATCCAGGATGAAACACCAAAGTCATCGCCAACAACTTTAAAGGTATACACTGATGTCCTACGGTACTCTGAACGAGTTTGAATACTGAAACAGGAACAAAATCATAAAACTTGGAAGACTTTCCTTCAGCCTCAGAGTTACGCTTTGAGTTTCAGACACAAACCTTTATGGGACAAAACACGCAAAAAAATAAACATCCAGATACTCAGTACTTTTGAGGGCATTTGGAGTCAATGTTGATGCTTACTCAATCCACAAAACGTTTTTGGTTTTGTTTGTTTTCATTCAGTTCTTAAGGCAGCCCCCAGGTGACATCGAACCTTGAATCTGAACCTCGCCAACAAACTCATCCTTTATTTATACCTTTTATTTCTTAGTCATATTCCTACACCTGCATCTGAAACACCTTCCGGCAGGACTTTGCCAGCTATTGGGACAGTGGCTCATTTTCCCAGTTGACTTGTGGTGTTATCAACTCATTCATTCATTCATTCAATCGTATTTATTGGGCACTTACTCTGTGCAGAGAGCACTGTACTAAGCGCTTGGGAAGTGCAAGTCGGCAACATAAGCGATTGGGAAGTACAACTCGGTCTGTAGCGGCTGAACCTTTATTCCAAGATGGAGAATGCCAATTTTATCTCCTCCCTTCTAGGCTGTGAGCTCCCTGAAGGCAGTGATTTCATCAACTAATGGAATCATACTCTTCCAACTGTTCAATACAGAGTTTTGCACAAAGAGCTCAATATATAGAAAATCCTGCTGGATAGGGCATGGGCCTGCGAGTCAGAAGGACCTGAGTTCTAATTCTACTGCCTCCATTTCTCAGACTGTAAACTCACTGTGGGCAGGGAATATGTCTGTTATATTGTACTCATTCTCCCATGCATTTAGTACAGTGCTCTGCACACAGTGAATGCTCAGTAAATACGATCATCTAACTAATCTCCCCCTTCTAATAATAATAATAATAATAATGGCATTTATTAAGCGCTTACTATGTGCAAAGCACTGTTCTAAGCACTGGGGAGGTTACAAGGTGATCAGATTGTCCCACGGGGGGCTCACAGTCTTCACCCCCATTTTACAGATGAGGTCACTGAGACACACATAAGTTAAGTGACTTGCCCAAAGTCACACAGCTGACAATTGGCAGAGCCGGGATTTGAACCCATGACCTCTGACTCCAAAGCCCATGCTCCTTCCACTGAGCCATGCTGTTTCACTGCTTCTAGACTGTGAGCCCATTGCTGGGTAGGGACCGTCTCTATACGTTGCCAACTTGTACTTGTACCAGAGAAGTGAAGTGACTTGCCCAAAGTCACACAGCTGACAATTGGCGGAGTCAGGATATGAACCCAAGACTTCTGACTCCAAAGCCGGTGCTCTTTCCACCGAGCCATGCTGCTTCTTTAAGCACATCCTATGTGCCAAACACCATCCTAAGCAATGCGGTAAATACAAGTTAATCAGGTTGTACACAGCATGTGTCGTGAGGTATGTTGGCATGGTTTTCAAATGATTTAGGGGTAGAGAGCTTGGAAATCAGACGGGAATACATGAACAATGATGGGTCATGTAATTCTGCAGGACTGTGGAAAGATTATTTTCAAATGCAAGCAATGATCTCTATCTACACTACAAAGACGATTTTCCTTTTTGACTTCCCACCTCTGGCTAGTGGCTACAGGGAGGACTTCTGTACATCTGCAAAAAAATATTCAACATTTGACTGAGGAATTGTGAAATGCTAAAAAGCTCTAGCTAGGCAACCTCTCTCACCTTCCATGAAGATACTTGTCCACAGAAAGGTTACTGACTGACGGCTAAAATGACCTTGTGAAGTAGCATGGCTTGGTGAAAAGAGTCTGGGCTGAAGTTAGAAGACTTGTGTTCTAGTCCTGACTTTACTGCTTACCTGCTGCTGGATGACCTTGAGTGACTCACAAATGATCTCTGTCTCAGTTTCCCCATCTGTAAAATGGGCACTACACACCAGCTCTCTACTCCTTGGACTGTGAGCCCCAGAGGGGAAAGTGACTGAGTTTGATTTGATTGTATTTTGTCTACCTGAGAGCTTAAGAGAGTATGTGAAACAGGTTAAATGCCAATACCACAATTATTTTAATTCCCTATGTTCTTGGTCCCATTGCAGACAGAAAATGAGGAAGAAATGAAGCACTATTTATTTATTTATTTTATTTGTACATGTTTACTTTATTTATTTTATTTTGTTAATATGTTTTGTTTCATTCTCTGTCTCCCCCTTCTAGACTGTGAGCCCACTGTTGGGTAGGGACCATCTCTATATGTTGCCAACTTGTACTTCCCAAGCACTTAGTACAGTGCTCTGCACACTGTAAGAACTCAATAAATACGACTGAATGCATGAAAGCACTGTGGCTTAGTGGAAAGAGCACAAGCCTGGAAGTCAGAGGGCCTGGGTTCTAATCCCCAATCAATCAATCAATCAATCGTATTTATTGAGCGCTTACTATGTGCAGAGCACTGTACTAAGCGCTTGGGAAGTACAAATTGGAAACATATAGAGACAGTCCCTACCCAACAGTGGGCTCACAGTCCAAAAGGGGGAGACAGAGAACAAAACCAAACATACTAACAAAATAAAATAAATAGAATAGATATGTACAAGTAAAATAAATAAATAAATAAATAATTCCCCATAACTACTGGGTGACCTTGGGCAAGTCATTTCACTTCTCTGTACCTCAGTCCTCCCATCTGCAAAATGGAGATTCGGTACCTGTGCTCCCTCCTACTTAGTCCACGTAGGACTTATTATCTTTATCAACCCAGGGTTTAGGTACTGGAAGTATTTCATCCAATAAATACATAATTGTGTTATTTGTAGAGTGCATTCTATGTCCCAAGTACTGTACTAAGCAATGGGGTAAATTCATGATCATCATATCCCACACAGGGCTTGCTATCTATGAGGGAAAATCAATCAATCAATCAATCATATTTATTGAGCACTTACTGTGTGCAGAGCACTGTACTAAGTGCTTGGGAAGTACAAGTTGGTAACATATAGAGACAGTCCTTACCCAACAGTGGGATCACAGTCTAGAAGGGGGAATGGGAATGGGTCCACTAATTCTGCTGTACTGCACTCTTCCAAGTGCTTTGTACAGTGCTCTGCTGAGCACTCTTCATATCCCGATTGGATTACTGCACCAACATCCTTTCTGATCTCCTAATCTCCTGTATCTCCCCACTTCAGTCAATACTTCACTCTGCTGCCCGGATTATCTTTCTAAAGAAACGTTCTGTGAATGTTCATTCATTCATTTATCCATTCATTCAACTGTATTTATTGAACGCGTACCGTGTGCAGAGCACTGTACTAAGCATTTGGAAAGGACAATTCGGCAACAGACAGAGACGTTCCTTACTCAAAAACGGGCTCACAGTCTAGAAGGGGGAGTCAGACAACAAAACAAAACAAGTAGACAAATGTCAATGTCACCCCCCCACCTCAAAAATCTCCAATGGTTGCCCATCGACCTTCGCATCAGGCAAAAACTCCTCACTATTGGTTTCAAAGCTCTCCATCACCTCACCCACTCCTACCTTATCTCCCTTCTCTCCTTCTCCAGCCCAGGACGCACACTCCGATCCTCTGCCGCTGCTAACCAACTCACTGGGCCTCGTTGTCACCTGTTCTGCCGTCGACCCCCGGCCCACATCCTACCTCTGGCCTGGAATGCCCTCCTTCCCCACATCCACCAAATTAACACACTTCTCCCCTTCAAAGCCCAACCTAAAACTCACCTACTCCAGGAGGCCTTCCCAGACTGAGCTCTCCTTTCCCTCTGCTCCCCCCCGAAATGCCCCCACTCCCTCCCTCTGCTCAACTCCCCTCCCCACCCCACAGCACTTGTGTGTATAGATGTAAATATTTATAATTCTTTTTATTTCATTAATGATGTATATATATATATATACATCATTAATGAAATAAAAAGAATTATAAATATTTACATCTATACATATATACATATACATATATACATATACATATATACATATACATATATATATAATTCTATATATATATATAATTCTATTTATTTATATTGATGCTACTGATGCTACTGATGCTTGTTTGCTTGTTTCTATGTCTATCTCCCCCCTTTCTTGACTGTGAGTCTATTGTGGGCAGGGATTGTCTCTATTTGTTGCTGAATTGTACTTTCCAAGCACTTAGTCCAGAGCTCTGCCCACAGTGAGCGCTCAATAAATATGACTGAATGAATTAATAAATATCACTGTTGGATTGAAAACAAGCACTGAAACCCCATTTTGTAGATGAGGGAACTGAGGCCCAGAGAAGTGAAGTGACTGGCCCAAGGTCATGCAGTAGACAAGTGATGGAGCCAGGATTAGAATCCAGTGACTCTCACTCCTAGGTAATAAGCTCTTTCCAATCAATCATATTTATTGAGCGCTTACTGTGTGCAGAGCACTGTACTAAGTGCTTGGGAAGTACAAGTTGGCAACATATGGAGATGGTCCCTACTCAACAGTGGGCTCACAGTCTAGAAGAAGACTAGAGACTGGAGAAGCAGCGTGGCTCAGTGGAAAGAGCCCAGGCTTTGGAGTCAGAGTTCATGGGTTCAATTCCCAGCTCTGCCAATTGTCGGCTGTGTGACTTTGGGCAAGTCACTTCACTTCTCTGTGCCTCAGTTCCCTCATCTGTAAAATGGGGATGAAGACTGTGAGCCCCCCGTGGGACAACCTGACCACCTTGTAAACTCCCCAGTGCTTAGAACAGTGCTTTGCACATAGTAAGCGCTTAATAAAATGCCATCATTATTATTATTATGAGAAGAGTGGGCTCACAGTCTAGAAGAGCCCACTAGACCATGTTGCATTTTCAGCCATTATTACTTTGGGACAGCGACATTTTCATGCATTATGATTTTGGGATAGTCCCGTCCACCTCACTGCAATCAGGAAAAATGGAACAGATCAGAAAGACGGAAGAATCGAGACCCCACGAGACAGTCCCCGAGCTGCAGAGGCAGTGGGGCTGAGGGTCAGTTCGGAGCCGGACAACCTGTTGACTAGGCAGACCACCTAGAAATGCTAAGAATGTGACAATGTAGGGAGCACTGGCAATTAACCCTCCATCACCTCTATTATCTGCTTGTTTTTCTTCGGAATCAGATATTGATGGCAGATCATTGCAGAGGACATTCTGGGGTAATTAACCGACACAAGATTTGGAATCAGGAGGATGGGAGAGGGCAAGGGAAGGGTTCCCAGAAGAGGATTAGGACACAAGCATAGTTAAGCCGTAAAGGCCGAACTACCCATTTGGAAAATGCCCTCCTCCACTTCCAACTGGACTGACTCACCAGATTAAGACACAGACCCTGAGGCTCGCTGATGCATCAACACTATCTATTAGGCATCCAGCGTGAATGTAGAACACTGTATTAATTAATAAAGAGAAGCAGCGTGGCTCAGTGGAAAGAGCATGGGCTTCGGAGTCAGACGTCATGGGTTCAAGTCCCAGCTCCGACAACTGTCAGCTGTGTGACTTTGGGCAAGTCACAACTTCTCTGTGCCTTAATTACCTCATCTATAAAATGAGGATTAAGACTGTGAGCCCCCCGTGGGACAACCTGATCACCTTGTAACCTCCTCAGCGCTTAGAACAGTGCTTTGTGCATAGTAAGTGCTTAATAAATGCCATTATTATTATTATTATTAAATGCATTGAGCACTTACTGTGTGCAGAGCTCTGTATGAAATGCCAGCAAGAATACGAAAGAGTAGGATCCATGCCTTCAATGGGTTTATTATCTAGCAGGGAAAACAGACAATAAATTAATTACAAATAGGTAGGGCCCTGAGCTCTTGTGAATTTTACTCCTAGCTTCAGCAGTTTTGTATGCATACATGCCTTTCTGACTCCAAGCCCCACCTCTATATACAACGCCAACAGCAGGATATCACTTTTAGGTGGGGAGGGCATGTGGAGTTCATTCATTCATTCACTCAATCATATTTATTGAGCCCTTACTGAGTGCAGAGCACTGTACTAAGCACTTGGAAAGTACAATTTGGCATCAGAGACAATCCCTATCCAACAACAGACTCACAGTCTAGGAGAGGGGAGACAGATAACAAAACAAAACAAAACTCCTTACTGTCCTCTTGATCACAGCCCTCTGGCATGGAATTTCCTCCCTCTCCTTAGCTGACAGACCAATCAATCAATCAATCAATTGTATTTATTGAGCACTTACTGTGTGCAGAGCACTGTACTAAGCACTTGGGAAGTACAAGTTGGCAACATATAGAGACAGTCCCTACCCAACAGTGGGCTCACAGTCTAGAAGGGGGAGACAGAGAACAAAACCAAACATATTAACAAAATAAAATACATAGAATAGATATGTACAAGTAAAATAAATAAATAAATAAATGAATAGAGTAATAAATATGTACAAACGTATATACATATATACAGGTGCTGTGGGGAAGGGAAGGAGGTGAGACGGGGGGATGGAGAGGGGGGTGAGGGGGAGAGGAAGGAAGGGGCTCAGTCTGGGAAGGCCTCCTGGAGGAGGTGAGCTCTCAGTAGGGCCTTGAAGGGAGGAAGAGAGCTAGCTTGGCAGATGGGCGGAGGGAGGCCATTCCAGGCCAGGGGGATGACGTGGGCCGGGGGTCGACGGCGGGACAGACGAGAACGAGGCATGGTGAGGAGATTAGCAGCAGAGGAGTGGAGGGTGAGGGGTGGGCTGGAGAAGGAGAGAAGGGAGGTGAGGTAGGAGGGGGCGAGATGATGGACAGCCTTGAAGCCAAGGGTGAGGAGTTTCTGCCTGATGACCAAAGCTCTCCTCATCTTCAAAGTCTTTCTAAAATCATATTTCCTCCGAGAGTCCTCCCCTGGCTCACTGCTCATTTCTCCACCCTATTTTTTGTACCTTTTAAATCACCTTAGCACTTGGCTCTACACCCTTGAGGGCGTGTTTCGTCCTTTGGCTTTGGTGTTTGCCTTTTTAAAATGCTTACTATGTGTCAAGCACTGTTCTAAGATCTAGAAAAATGCAAGTTAATCAGGGAGAACACAGTCCCCATCCCACATGGGGCTCACATTCTAACTAGGAGGGAGGAGGATTTAAGCCCCATTTTATAGAGGAGGTAACTGAGGCACACGGAAGTTAAGCGACTTGCCCAATGTCAGAAACAAGCAGTTGGCAGAGCCAGATCCTCTGACTCTCGGGCCTCTGATATTTCTCATCAGAATTATGGTTCTCCTGAGTATTTTTTCTCATTCAGCTCACACCAACTTCATGCCCACACCCTGCCACTGGCCTGGAAGTCCCTCCCTCTTCATATCTGAGGGACAATGACTCTCCCCTCCTTCTAAGCTTCTTGAAGCAGCGTGGCTCAGTGGAAAGAGCCCGGGCTTTGGAGTCAATCAATCAATCAATCAATCAATTGTATTTATTGAGCACTTACTGTGTGCAGAGCACTGTACTAAGTGCTTGGGAAGTACAAGTTGGAGTCAGTGGTCATGGGTTCAAATCCCAGCCCCGCCACTTAGCTGTGTGACTTTAGGCAAGTCACTTAAGTTCTCTGTGCCTCAGTTACCTCATCTGTAAAATAGGGATTAAGACTGTGAGACCCACGTGGGACAACCTGATCACCCTGTAACCTTCCCAGCTGTTAGAACAGTGCTTTGCACATAGTAAGCGCTTAACAAATGCCATTATTATTATTATTGAAGGCACATCTCCTCCAAGAGGCCTTCCCCGAGTAAGCCCTCCTCTCCGCTCACTTACTTGTGTGTCGCCCTTGCATTTGGATTTGCAGCCTTTATTCCCTCCTCCCTCAGCCCCACAGCACTTTTGTCCTTATCCGTCATTTATTTACATTAATGTCTGCTTCCCCCTCTAGACTCCAAGCTTCTTGTTGGCAGGGAACATGTCTAACAACTCTGCACAAAGTAAGTGCTCAGTAAAAAAAGATGATTGAATGATTGCTACAGCAAGCCCAGCCCTACACCAATTATGTACATATTCTAATACTCTGTTATTTCCCCCTTCTGTCATGAACTGGAATGCGTGCCCCTTTTAGGCTGTAAACTGCTCTAGGGAAGTCATTTTGGCTACAAACTGAACTCTCCTGAGCCTATAATACAGTGCTGTGCCCCAAACCAGGACTCAGTAAATGCTACAGTGCTCTGCACACAGTAAGCGCTCAATAAATACGATTGAATGAATGATTGGAAACAATGACCATCAACAGCCATCCTTTTCATTGGCTCCACGGGGAAATAATAATCCTAATTGTGGTATCTGTTAAGTGCTTACTATGTGCCAGGCACTGTTCTAAGTGCTGGAGTAAAATAATCGGGTTGAACAAAGTCCATGTCACACATGGGATTCAGTTTTAATCCCCATTTCACAGAAGAGGGAACTGAAATAGAGAGAAGTGAAATGAGGTTGAACAAAGTCCATGTCCCACACGGGATTCAGTTTTAATCCCCATTTCACAGAAGAGGGAACTGAAACGGAGAGAAGTGAAATGACCTGACCAAGGTTACACAGCAGACATGTGGCGGAGCTGGGATTAGAACCCAGGACCAATGACTCTCAACTGAGTCATTCTCATCCTTTGTCATCATGGTCTCAGGGGAATTTACTCAGCTTGTGGGGAGGGTGTTGTCCCATTCCTATAAGATGACTAATGGTATTTTATTGCTATTGTTTTTACTATTATCATGGTATTTATGAAATGCTTTCTCTATTCCGCATACTGTACTAAATGCTTGGTTAGATACAAGTTAATCAGGCTGAACACAGCCGCTGTTCCACATGGGGCTCATAATCTAGAGGAGAGGGAGAACAGGTGTCACACCCCTATTTTTATGGGTGAGGAAACCGAGACTCGGAGAAGTTAAGTGACATGGTCAAGGTCACCCAGAAGGCAAGTGGCGGAGCCAAGATTAGACCCTGGGACTCCTGACTCCCAGGACTGTGTTGTTTCAACTAGGCCACCCCAGATCCTCTGTCTCGGCTTTCGTTCTTCCCACTAAATCACCCCACTTCTCAAACCAGTCTCGGGCCCACGGTCTTTTTACTAAACCATGTCGCTTCTCAGTGATCTAATGTCCTCCAGGAGAGAGGTGGTGACAATCACTTGCAACTAGTCTGAGTGTCCCTTCAAACTCTATACCCACTGGCTTTCCACATTTATCTTTGCTCATCTAATCAGGATTTTAAAGTTAAAAAGATCCCTCTCTCCCCTGAGGGTGATTTCTTCAGCATCTTCTCTCCACTATCTGAAAAGGGGAAAAAAAAAAAAAGGATTCTGAAATCCTGTGAGGGTTTATATGCTCAAAGTCCTGGTTGCAATACAATTATACACTCACACAGACACGAATCAAACAAACCCCAAAATGCAGCTTTCGGATTTAAAAAATAAGACTCAGGCTTGAAATTCCACTATAAATTATGAACCGCCACTTGATGAGGAGATAATTAAATCAGATTCTCTGAATCCCAGTGCCACTATCTATAAATGGTATCTGGGAAAATGAAATCTGAATTTTCATCAGTACTTAATGTGGGAAGTAAAAAAAAAAAATCTAAGATGAAGAAGCAATCAGAAGTGATTAGTCGAAATGTGTTTTTAAAATCCTATTAGCCATCAGTTCTTCGGGAATCGTATTTGCAATTTTCAAATCTGTCAGGTTTCTGTGTAAAACCTTTTGTCTAGTGGATGGAGGGGTTCTCCATGTTCCTTATGAGGTAAATCTGCGTAATGAATAAATTGCATTTCTCTTTTCCATCCAATATTTTGACAAGGAAGTGTCACATTATTATGACTATTATTATTATTACATTTATTAAGTGCATAGTATGTGCCGAGCACTGTTCTAAGTGCTGGGGCAGATACAAATTAATCAGGTTGGATGCAGTCGCTGACCCACATGATAATGATGATGATGATAATGGCATTTTTTAAGTGCTACTATATGTCAAGAACTCTTCTAAGCTCTGAGGGAGATACAAGTTGATCAGTTGGACCCAGTCCCTGTCCCACATGGGGCACACACTCTTCATCCCCATTTTACAGATGAGATGGCTGAGGCACTGAGAAATGCAGTGACTTGTGAAGGGAGCTGGAATTAGAACCCAAGTCCTTCTGAATCCCAGACCCGGGCTCTATCCACTAGGCCATGCTGCTTATCATAGGGGCTCACAGTCGAAGTCAGAGGGAGAACAGGAAAGGAATCCCCATTTTATAATCAAGGGCAGTGAGAAGTGAAGTGACTTCTCCAAGGTCATCCAGCAGGTAAGCAGCGGAGCCAGATTTAGAACTCAGGTCGCCTGACCCCCAGGCCTGTGCTCTATCCACTGAACCTCACTAATCCTGAGCACAGGATTGTGATATTGGATGGCACAGAGGAAAGAATGCAGTCCTGGTCATCAGAAGGTCATGGGTTCTAACTCCAGCTCTGCCATTTACCTGCTGTGTGACCTTGGACAAGTCACTTTAAAGCTCTGTACCTCAGTTCCTTCATCTGTAAAATGGGGATCAAGACTGTGAGCCTCACGCAGGACAGCGACCGTGAACAACCTGATTTGCTTGTATCCACCATTGTGCCAGCGTGGCTCAGTGGAAAGAGCCCGGGCTTTGGAGTCAGAGGTCACGGGTTCAAATCCCAGCTCTGCCAATTCTCAGCCGTGTGACGTGGGCAAGTCACTTGACTTCTCTGTGCCTGTTACCTCATCTGTAAAATGGGGATTAAGACTGTGAGCCCCATGTGGGACAACCTGATCACCTCGTAACCTCCCCAGGGCTTAGAACAGTGCTTTGCACATAGTAAGTGCTTAATAAATGCCATCACTATTATTATTTCTAGACTGTGAGCCTGCAATTGGGTGGGGACCGTCTTTATATGTTACCAACTTGTACTTCCCAAGCGCTTAGTACAGTGCTCTGCACACGGTAAGTGCTCAATAAATACGATTGAATGAATGAAGGGATGAATGAATGACGCATAGCATTTAACCAATACCATAATTCTTCTTATTCCTCTTCTTCTTAATAGCTGATCCCACCATCGCATGCCCCTGTGACTTCTGCAACGGGATGATAATTCCAGGATCCAGATGCCAAAGGAAGAAAGCATTTTTTTCCAGCCCCACCATATGGCTCACTGGCACGATTATCAGGCATCTGGGCGAAGGGTTAGTACTCCCTCTGGGTATGTAATGCTTCTGCTATTAAGAGGCTGTTTGAGCCCATATTCCCTCCTGGTCCACTTTTTCAGACCTTAGGGTCTGAACAAGTCCTGCCTGCTTTATGTTTATGTGTTTTTTTTCTTTCCATCCGAGGATCAATGGTACACAAAACCTTGTTTTCTTTTATAAAGAGGCAGGCCTCCAAGATTTCCAACTCTAAGACCAGGAGGGAGTGGGCCTGGCGTGGATACAAATTGGTTGAAATGCAATAAGAGTTGATTTCGTTACCTGGCCGGCTGACGCTTTCTTCCTAATAAGATAGATAGAGCGTAATCGTTCCTGAGGTTGAGAAAAATAAAATTTGTTTGGAATCGTAACAGCAGAGAGGAGCTTTGGAGGTACCCGGTCATTACGGCGCCTACACGTAACACGGTTATAAATGTTCCCTTCGCCGGGCCATTATTCACGCGGTACTTTTCCCTTGTTGGAAATTCAGATGCTTCCCAGCTGTTGGATGGGAGAGCACCAGGTGGTACAGCGGGAATATCTCAAGCCGCGGGGAACCGTTTTCCACTGCCGCCATTTTCCCTCGGCTCGAGCACAATCGGAGTTCTCTTGGTGCTGGAGATTTGACCGACTGGAACGGGTTTTGCCTGAATCCGTTTCGCTGGGATATGTTCAGGCCCTAATGTATTCGAATGGCGATGCCCCTCGATAAATATCCGTTTGGCTTCTTAGAGCAAAGTGCCGGAGATGGATGATGATTGTCTGCTCATCCACGGCATAAACTCTAGCAATTGAGCAAACAAATCCAGTGTTCTGGAGAGAAATTGGCCTGCCCAACTCCAGATATCAGAGGATATCAAGAACTACATTTTATTTTCTGAAAGGAGACTAGGCTGGGTCAAAATGTGTCTGTTTATTGTTGTATTGTTGTACCAAACAGTACAGTGCTCTGCCGATAGTAAGTACAGTTGACTGTCTAACAACGTTTTCAATGTAGTGTACTCTCCCAAGCACTTGGTAATAATAATAATAACGAAGGCATTTATTAAACACTTATTATGTGCAAAGTAAGCTCAATAAATACCACTGATTGGTGGTAGTAATAATAATAATGGTATTTGTTAAGCGCTTACTATGTGCCAAGCACTGTTCTAAGCGCTGGGGTTGACACAAGGTAATCAGGATGTCCCACGGGGGGCTCACAGTCTTAATCCCCATTTTACAGATGAGGTAACTGAGGCACAGAGAAGTGAAGCGACTTGCCCAAAGTCACACAGCTGACAAGTGGCCGAGCTGGGATTAGAACCCATGACCTCTGACTCCCAAGCCCGGGCTTTTTTCCACTAACAGTGATAGTAGCAGTCACAATCGTATTAATTTAGTGCCTGCAGGGTGTCATATACTGTATTAAATACTTGAGGAGTGCCCATCTATCAATCATTAGCATTTAGTGAGTGATTTCGGTGTGCAGATCAGTCTGGCTCAGTGGAAAGAGCCTGGGTTTGGGAGTCAGAGGTCATGGGTTCAAATCCCGGCTCTGCCACATGTCTGCTGTGTGACCTTGGGCAAGTCACAACTTCTCTTAGCCTCAGTTCCCTTATCTGTAAAATGGGGATTAAGATTGTGAGCCCCACATGGGACAACCTGATCACCTTGAATCCCCCCAGTGCTTAGAACTGTGCTTGGCACATAGTAAGTGCTTAACATATGTCATTATTATTATGATTATTATTATTATTACTATTATTATTATTACATGAAGCACTTGGGAGAGTAAAATGCAATAGAGGTGGTAAGCACGTTCCCTGACCACAAGTTGCTCACAATCCAGTCAGGGAGACAGACTTTCAAATAAAGTGCAGGAGAGAGTAAAGGAAAGAATACAAGATAGGTACATGAGGCAGGGTGAATTTCAAGTGTTTAAGGGGTATTGATCTAAGTGAGCAGGCAATGCAGACTGTGAGCCCACCGTTGGGTAGGGACCGTCTCTATATGTTGCTAACTTGTACTTCCCAAGCGCTTAGTACAGTGCTCTGCACACAGTAAGCGCTCAATAAATACGATTGAATGAATGAATGAAAGAAGGAAAACAAAGAAATTAGACATTCCCTAACCACAAGACACTTACACTCCAATGAGAAAGATAAACATAAAAATATTTAGGTAGAAAACGGTCTAAGTAATTGATGTACAACTGAATAAACCTATTTACACCTAAGGAAAAATATAGGTGTGCACACAATAATTAGAGCTTGTGGTAGCTCTTTGGAGGACCCTGGGATAATTTAACACATCATTTTCTAAAGAGTAGGAGTAACTTAGTTTTGTTGAGCCCCTACTGAATAATAATGATTCCGGTGGTATTTGTGAAGCACTTACTGAATGCCAAGTACCCTACTAAGTGCTGGGGTAGATCCAGGGTAATCAGGTCCCAGGTAGGGCTCTCTGTCTAAGAGAGAGAACAGGTATTGAATACCCATTTGGCAAATGAGGAAACTGAGGCTCAGAGAAGTTAAGTGGCTTACCCAAGGTCACAGAGCAGACCGGTTGTGGAAAAGGGATTAAAACTCAGTTCCTCTGAGTGCTAGGCTTCTGCTCTTTCTACTAAGCCAGACTGCTCTCTATACTAAGCACTTGGGAAATACATCAAAAGCACAATACACTTCCCCACCCAACAGGGAGAATCGACTGTACTTCGGGATCCGAAAGAGCAACCGGAGAGTAATATATGAGATGAGAATCATAGTATAACTGGAAGGAAAATGTTTAACATCACGAAGCTACCGCTACACGCAATGCCTATCCTTTATCATCTCTTTTCTCTTTATCATCTCTTTTAGAGAAGCAGCGTGGCTCAGTGGAAAAATCCCAGGCTTTGGAGTCAGAGGTTATGGGTTCAAATCCCGCCTCTGCCAGTTAGCTGTGTGACTTGGGCAAGTCGCTTAACTTCTCTGAGCCTCAGTTCCCTCATCTGTAAAATGGGGATTAAGACTGTGAGCCCCATGTGGGACAACCTGATCACCTTGTAACCTCCCCAGTGCTTAGAACAGTGCTTTGCACATAGTAAAAGCTTAATAAATGCCATCATTATTGTTATTGTTATTATTTTCAGGAGGGGGAGGGAGAGGAAAGGGAGGAGGAAATAGAGAAAGGGGAAGAGGGAGGCTGAGAAGAAGGAAAAGGGTGACAGGAAGAAGCCATGTGGATCGGTGGAAAGAGCACAGGACACTTGGGTCCTAATTCTGGCTCCAACAGAGTAGTGTGACCTTGGGCAAGTCACTTAACTTTTTTGTGCCTCCGTTTCCTCGTCTGTAAAATGGGGATTAAATAACTAGTTCTCCCTTGTTCTTAGACTGTGAGCACCTTGTGCGGCAGGAGCTGTAACCAATTTGGTAGCCAGTGCTTAGTAAACTGCTTAATCAAATAGCACAATTAATTGTTATCATTTTTATTATTATTACAACATATGATAATAATTATGGTATTTGTTAAACTCTTACTATGTGCCAGGCACTGTTCTAAGGACTGGGGTAGATACAAGGCAGACACATACATACATAAATTGCATGGGTATTCATGACTGGGCAGAGATGTAATGATTTCATACTTTTGGTTTATACTTTGTGCACTGCTCTTTATTTTGAAGTGTGTGTGGTGTGTGTGTGCACACGCATGTGTGCACATCTTCCATTGGGTTTTTAAGATATGACACCCCTGACAGTAAGATGTGTTATTCATGTGCTTGCATATGGCCGAAAAGATGAATGTGCACCTGACAATCTCTTCCACTCGGTGCGCTTCAAGCTTCTTCTCTGCTGTGCTGTCGCATTTGCTCTCTGCAATGCCTGGCCCTGATTTTTGAGCCTGCTTCTTCGCATTACAATCTGCTCAAAGCTGCTGCCCTAAAACAGCCTCCCCAACATCAGGTAGATAAATCTAAATAGCGACCACCCTGGCTGCTATAAATACATATCTGGGTGAGATTTCCTATTAGGTGACCCCAGATGGCTGACCAAATCCTTTGGAAATGGCATAGGAAGAATGGTATTTAAAATTGGCATCTGGGAATGAACCCACTTTTAATTGTCCCAGACTGAGCCCCCTCCTTCCTCTCCCCCTCCTCCCCCTCCCCCCTCCTTACCTCCTTCCCCTCCCCACTGCACCTGTATATATGTATATATGTTTGTACAGATTTATTACTCTATTTATTTTACTTGTACATATTTACTATTCTATTTATTTTTTGTTAATATGTTTTATTTTGTTGTCTGTCTCCCCCTTCTAGACTGTGAGCCCGCTGTTGGGTAGGGACCGTCTCTTTTTTCTTGCCAACTTGTACTTCCCAAGCGCTTAGTACAGTGCTCTGCACACAGTAAGTACTCAATAAATACGATTGAATGAATGAATCTAGGAATGAACCCACTTTTAATTGTCCCAGACTGAGCCCCCTCCTTCTTCTTCCCCTCCTCCCCCTCCCCACCCCCCGGCCTTACCTCCTTCCCCACCCCACAGCACCTGTATATACGTTTGTACAGATTTATTACTCTATTTTACTTGTACAATATTTACTCTTCTATTTATTTTATTTTGTTAATATGTTTTGTTTTGTTGTCTGTCTCCCCCTTCTAGACTGTGAGCCCGCTGTTCGGTAGGGACCATCTCTATATGTTGCCAACTTGTACTTCCCAAGAGCTTAGTACAGTGCTCTGCACACAGTAAGCACTCAATAAATACGATTGAATGAATGAATTGTCTGAAGCATGACAATAGAGAGGATCACACAGAGACCTCAACTTGCTATAGGTTTACTCTTATCTGTTTACAGTTTTACTAGAAAATCCCATTTCTAGTGACCGGAAGCATGTATCTTTAGAAACTCACTGCTGCTTAGATCTATATTCAGCTATTCCTATAATTGCTCTCATTCCCTCCAGTACATATTCACATATATGAATATATCAGTTAATCAACTGATCATATTTATTGAGCGGTACTGTGTGCGAAGCACTGTACTAAGCACTTGGGAGAGTACAATACAACAAGAAATGGAGGAATTCCCTGCCCGCAGTGAGCTTACTGTCTAGAGACTGTTTAGAGACATGTGTGTGTGTGTGTGTGTGTGTGTGTGTGTGTGTGTGTGTGTGTGTGTGTATCCCGGCTCCGCCAATTGTCAGCTGTGTGACTTTGGGCAAGTCACTTCACTTCTCTGCGCCTCAGTTACCTCATCTGGAAAATGGGGATTAAGACTGTGAGCCCCCCGTGGAACAGCCTGATCACCTTGTAACCTCCCCAGTGCTTAGAACAGTGCTTGGCACATAGTAAGCACTTAATAAATGCCATCATTATTATTATTATTACCTACATCTGGAAAACAAAATCTGTCTTTCCAAATAATAATAATCCTGGTATTTGTTTAGTGCTTACTGTGTGGCAGGCACTGTACTAAGCACTGGGATGGATACCAGCAAATTGGGCTGGACACAGTCCCTGTCCCATTTGGGGCTCACAGCCTCAATCCCCATTTCACCGAAGAGGGAACTGAGGCCCAGAGAAGTGAAGTGAATTGCCCAAGGTCACAAAATAGCCAGGATTCATTTTTCAAGAATAACTTCATTTTTTGCCTAATAAAAGCCGCAGTAATTTTGTTCTTCACAAAGAAAATTCTGACAGAGTAGTCTATATTAGCCCTTACTTTTATAGTTCATTTCCTAGAGTAATAAGCAATTGTGCCACCCAGAAGGGGAAATCTTCCAAGATGTTAAACTCGATAGAGATGAGCCAGTGCCCTATGGCATAAATGACCACTTGGAAAGTCCGGCAAATCAAGTGCACACAATAAGTGCCCAGGATCACTTCTGAATTTGCTTATTTTTCATTCACCATTGGTACTTAGTACAAGGGTCAGTACAAACCAGCGCTTAAAACAGTGCTTTGCACATAGTAAAGCACTTACCTCTACCTTACCTCCTTCCCCTCCCCAGAGCACCTGTATATATGTATATATGTTTGTACATATTTATTACTCTATTTATTTTACTTGTAGATATTTGTTCTATTTATTTTATTTTGCTAATATGTTTAGTTTTGTTGTCTGTCTCCCCCTTCTAGACTGTGAGCCCGCTGTTGGGTAGGGACCGTCTCTATATGTTGCCGACTTGCACTTCCCAAGCGCTTAGTACAGTGCTCTGCACACAGTAAGCGCTCAATAAATACAACTGAATGAATGAATGAATGAACAAATGCCATCATTATTATTCATTAATCATTATTACACCAACTCTCAATGACACGGTTCATACAGCTATGACAGCTCATCATCATCATAATAATGATAATGATGGCATTTATTAAGTGCTTACTATGTGCAAAGCCCTGTTCTAAGCGCTGGGGAGGTTACGAGGAGATCAGGTTGTCCCACGGCGGGCTCACAGTCTTCATCCCCATTTCACAGATGAGGTGATAGGATCATAGAGAAGCAGCATGGCAGAGTGGAAAGAGAACAAGCTTGGGAGTCAGAGGGTCATAACAATAATAATAATGATAATTTGTTTAGCATTTACTATGTGCCAAGCACTGTTCTAAACGCTGGGGGAGATACAAGTTAATCAGGTTGTCCCATGTGGGGCTCACAGTCCCAAACTCTATTTTACAGATGAGGCAACTGAGGCACAGAGAAGTTGTGACTTGCCCAAAGTCACACAGTTGACAAGTGCTGGAGCCAGGATTAGAACCCACAACCTCTGAATCCCAAGCCCGGGCTCTTTCCAGTGAACCACCCTGCTTCTCTAATCCTGGCTCCACCAGTTGTCTGCTGTGTGACCTTGGGCAAGTCACTTTACTTCCCTGTGCCTCAGTTCCCTCATCTGTAAAATGGGGATTGAGACTGTGAGCCCCACATGGGACAAGGACTGTGTCCAACCGGATTTGCTTGTATCTACCACAGCACTTAGTAAAGTGCTTGGCACATAGTAAGTGCTTAACAAAGAGAAGCAGCGTGGCTCAGTGGAAAGAGCTCGGTCTTTGGAGTCAGAGGTCATGGGTTCAAATCCCAGCTCCACCAATTGTCAGCTGTGTGAATTTGGGCAAGTCACTTAATTCATTCATTCATTCATTCATTCAATCATATTTATTGAGTGCTTACTGTGTGCACCTCACTTCACTTCCCTTCACTTCCCCTTCTAGACTGTGAGCCTGCTGTTGGGTAGGGACCGTCTCTATATGTTGCCCGCTTGTACTTCCCAAGCGCTTAGTACAGTGCTCTGCACACGGTAAGCGCTCAATAAATAAGATTGAATGAATGAATGAATGTCTAGAGCACTGTACTAAGCGCTTGGTAAGTACAAGTTGGCAACATATAGAGACGGTCCCTACCCTTAACTTCTCTGTACCTAAGTTACCTCATCTGTATTAAGACTGTGAGCCCCCCATGGGACAACCTGATCACCTTGTAACCTCCCCAGTGCTTAGAACAGTGCTTTGCACATAGTAAGCTCTTAATAAATGCCATAAAAAACCCAAAAAATCATTATTATTATTATCATCATCCACAGAAAACACCTGCCACAGTACCCTACTCCCAGTAGTCACTCAGAATAGTGTTCTGCCCCCAGGAGGTACTCAGTAAATATTCCATAGTGAACATAATGAATGAATGAAGCAAAATGACACAATATTTTCTAGTGCCCGAGCCACTGGCTGTTTCTTTACCTCAAGCTCTTAACCTCAATGCCCGAGCCATCCCTGTAAGACTTCATGACTGGTACAAATCATGAAAACAGTGATATATCTCTCTCTGTCTCTCTCTCTCCCCCTTCCTCTCCCTCTCTCTCTCACACACACAAACACACCATCTCCATCTTCCAACTGGACGCCAAGCTCCCTGACTTCCAGGTTCTCCGTTCCACCTGAATCAGGAAAAAGCGTAGCGGCATGTAAATAATGAATACAGCATTGAGAAAAAAAAAAACCCAACGTAAATACTTTATGGACCATCAGTAAATAATGTATATACTTAGAAACCGCAACGTAAATATTTCATCGGCTGCAGTGCCAACTGCTAAGACGAGAATTCGGTCTCTTCCACGAGAAAGCTGCGTTTATCAAAATTGAATCTGTAATGCCCTTGGAGTTATCCAAGGCACCGACCGGATTGTTCTGGCTAATAGGGACGGGGAATATCTACCAACTCTATTATATTGTAATCTCCCAAGCACTTAGTACAGTGCTCTGCTCACAGCTAGCGCTCAATAACTGCCATCGATCGATTAATGGACGTTGCGCTGCGTGTAAATATCCGAGGCACAAACCACCCTCAGCGGTGAAAAGTTCCTGGAAGCTGGAAAAACTGAGCTTCAACACGAAGATGAGCATAGCTGCACATTCTCACCTCGGATATTGGAAACCCCTCATGGGCAAGGACCAGGTCAGCTAACTCTGTTGTACTGTTCTCTCTCCACTGCTTAGTCTAGTGTTCTGCACACAAAAATACCACTGAAGGATTGAATCATGGCCGTAGTCCACACTCTTCACAAATTAACCTTTTCCTCTCATTCACATCAAACCTTGCTGAAATTGAAACTGAAATTGAAACACTCTGAAATTGAGAGGAATAATTAACAGCATGGCCTAATGGACTGTGAGCCCACTGTTGGGTAGGGACTGTCTCTATATGTTGCCAACTTGCACTTGCCAAGCGCTTAGTACAGTGCTCTGCACACAGTAAGCGCTTAATAAATATGATTGATTGATTGATTGATTGATTGATTGATTGAAGGACCTTGGGTCTCGGATTCTGAGGACTTGGGTTCCAGATCGGCCACGTTTGCTGTGTGAGTCACCTCATTTATCCGTGCCTCAGTTCTCTCATCTTTAAAAGGGGATTAAGACTATGAGCCCCATGCGGGACAGGGACTGTGTCCAACTTGATTTCCTTGAATCTACCTCAGCACTTAGAACAGTGTATAGTACATAGTAAGTGCTTCATGAATACCAGAGTTATTGTTTTTATTGTTATTATTATTACCCTGCACACAGTAGCGCTCCTCCCCCTCCCCATCCCCCTAGCCCTACCTCCTTCCCCTCACCACCGCACCTGTTTATATGCTTGTACAGCTTTATTACTCTATTTATTTTACTTGTACATATTTGCTATTCTATTTTATTTTGTTAATATGCTTTGTTTTGTTGTCTGTCTCCCCCTTCTAGACTGTGAGTCCGCTGTTGGGTAAGGACTATCTCTGTATGTTGCCAACTTGTACTTCCCAAGCGCTTAGTATAGTGCTCTGCACACAGTAAGCGCTTAATAAATACAATTGAATGAATATTTGCTATTCTATTTATTTTATTTTGTTAATATGTTTTGTTTTGTTGTCTGTTTCGCCCTTCTAGACTGTGAGCCCGCTGTTGGGTAGGGACCGTGTCTCTATGTTGCCAACTTGTACTTCCCAAGCGCTTAGTACAGTGCTCTGCACACAGTAAGTGCTCAATAAATACTATTGAATGAATATTTGCTATTCTATTTATTTCATTTTGTTAATATGTTTTGTTTCGTTGTCTGTCTCCCCCTTCTAGACTGTGAGCCTGCTGTTGGATAGGGACCGTCTCTATATGTTGCCAACTTGGACTTCCCAAGAGCTTAGTACAGTGCTCTGCACACAGTAAGAGCTCAATATAAATAAGATCGAATGAATGAATGAATGAAAGAAAAAGCATTGAATGACTGAATCGTGCTCACAGTTCACACTCTAGGCCAACACTTAGAACAGTGTGTGGTACATAGTAAGCATTTCACAAATACCACAATTACAGTAATTGTTATTATTATTATTACTCTGCACACCGTAAGCACTCAAGAAATATCACTGAATGACTGAATCATGCTCATAGTTCATGCTCTGAACCAATTCACCTTCTCCTCACATTAATGTCAAATCTTGTTACTCTGAAATTAACAAGAATAATTAACAGCGTGGCCGGGCCCGGGAATCAGAGATCTGGGTTCTAATGTTGCCCTGCCATATATCTGTTGTGTGGACTTGGGCAAGTCACTAAACTTCTCTGTAACTTTATTTCCTCATCTACAAAACTGAGATTAAGACTGTGAGCCTGCTGTGGGGCAGGGACTGTGTCCAACCTGATTAGGTTGTATCCACCCCAGCGCTTAGTACAGTGCCTGGCATATAGTAAACGCTTAACAAATGCCGTAAATTAAAAAAAAAATAGTTGTACTTCCTCCAACACTCAACAATGAGAAATTATTTTTGCAACTATCCTATTGATCAGGCAATACATAGGGTTTATGCCTAGAGAAAGTGGAAGTCACTGTTAAATCTTCCTGTTTAATAGGTAAAGTGTGACTAAGGACAAAGAACAGTGAGCATACGGATCTCAGTTTTGCTCTGCACAACTGAAGTACTCCCTAAATACCATTGATTGAGTGATTACCTGCCAGGACATCCTAATTCAATTCATTCTCTCACTGTCAATCACTGTGGACACAGCTGTAGCCCTGGGTATTAGGCCAGAACTTCAACTGAAATTTGAAAGTTCCCATTTCCATCCTACAATTGTCAGATTTGGCATCATCCCGACACGGACTAAAGCTGGTTGCTGGAATGTTGAACACCAGTTGATCCGCAAATGGAAGATCGTAAGCTCACAAAGAATAAGGGCAAATGTTGCTTCCGGTTTAGAGGCTGAATTTGGAATGAAGAGGGTGGGAAAAACCTACCTATAAAGTTTGCTTAATTGCCTCACCTTCCTCAAATCACCGTAAACTCCTTCATTGACAGGGATCTTGTCTACCAGCTGACATTAGAGAAGCCTCGTGGCTCAGTGGAAAGAGCCCGGGCTTTGGAGTCAGAGGTCATGGGTTCAAATCCCGGCTCTGCCAATTGTCAGCTGTGTGACTTTGGGCCAGTCACTTAACTTTTCTGGGCCTCAGTTACCTCACCTGTCAAATGGGGATGAAGACAGTGAGCCCCCCGTGGGACAACCTGATCACCTTGTAACCTCCCCAGTGCTAAGAACAGTGCTTTGCACATAGTAAGCATGTAATAAATGCTATTATTATTATCATTATTATTATCATTATTATTATCATTATTATTATTATAACCCAGCTCCTCTGATTCCCAGGCCAGGCCGTTAATTACTCCTGTCGATTTCAGAGTAACAGCAAGACTTGACATTAATGCGAGGAAAAGGTGAATTGGTTCAGAGTGAGAACTATGAGCATGATTCAATCATTTAATAGTATTCCTTGAGTGCTTACGGTGTGTAGGGCAATAACAATAATAATTGTGGTATTTGTTAAGCGCTTACTACGTGCCACACACAGTATGCACTTAACAAATACCATGGATTGATCGATTACCACCATTTTCTGGGAAACTACTCCCTCCTCATTCCCCAGCACCGTTTTGTCAGGTGGGGTCAACCATATTTATTAAGCCCTTATTGTGTGGAGGTCCCTGGACTAAGTGCTTAAATACAAGCCCGCTGTTGGGTAGGGACTGTCTCTATATGTTGCCAACTTGTACTTCCCAAGCGCTTAGTACAGTGCTCTGCACACAGTAAGCGCTCAATAAATACGATTGAATGAATGAATGAATGAATGAATGTGCTAAACACTGTTCTAAGCACTGGGGAGGTTACAAGGTGATCAGGTTGTCCCATGAGGGGCTCACAGTAATTCCCATTTTACAGATGAGGTAACTGAGGCCCAGAGAAGTTAAGTAGCTTGCCCAAAGTCACACAGTTGACAATTGGCAGAGCCAGGATTTGAACCCTTGACCACTGACTCCAAAGCCCGGGCTCTTTCCACTGAGCCTTGCTGCTTCTGTTGAGCATTCAGTGTTCACTGAAGTGGCAATAAGGCCCTGACATTCAATCACATTTATCGAGAACTTACTGTGTGCAAAGCACTGTACACTGCCACTCCCTACTGAGAGCTCACCTCCTCCAGGAGTCCTTCCCAGACTGAGCCCCCTCCTTCCTCTCCCCTTCCTCCCCCTCCCCACCCCCCCGCCATACCTCCTTCCCCTCCCCACAGCACCTGTATATATGTTTGTATGAATTTATTACTCTATTTTATTTGTGCATATTTATTCTATTTATTTTATTTTATTAATATGTTTTGTTTTGTTGTCTGTCTCCCCCTTCTAGACTGTGAGCACACTGTGGGGTAGGGACCGTCTCTATATGTTGCCAACTTGTACTTCCCAGGCCCTTAGTACAGTGCTCTGCACACAGTAAGCGCTCAATAAATACGATTGAACGAATGAATGAATGAATGAATGAATGAACTAGGGCCTGTTGCTCCCCATAGCAACCCAGCCCAGTGGAAAGAACGGAGCGCAATGCACGGCACAAAGTAAGCACTCAGTTAATACGACTGATTGACTGCCCCAAACTCAGACCTTCTGACTTCCATTCCTGTGCTCTTTTCACTAGACCACATTCATTCTGATTCTCAGATGCCACTGCCAGTCTCCTCACTGTAATATTTGCCATTGAGAATATTTTTTTTTTTCAAAGACTCTTTGTGATCCTGGAAAGAAACAGAGAGGCTACAGCCTGGCTGTGCAGAAATAGCAAGCTCAGTGGCATTCAGTTAAGCAACCCACACTCTTGATTTCAGCGGCAGTCCCCATCAGACAGAGGAGTTAGTCCCCGAAGAGCATCATTCAGCCAGGTCCTTTCATGTCTGGGGGAAATTTAGAATGGAAAAGTAGGGCATCCTGAAAGGGAAGGAGGGAGGTGTAGAGGCCTCAATTCAATTCAGAAAGGATGGTAACTCCTGGTGAGTAGCTCATTGAAGTGCAATGGCTTCCCAACGTTACCTCAGTTCTCAGCATTTATAGCACTCCAGCTGGACACTTATTCAGCTGGGCAGAATTCAGTGGCCACACTTGATAATAATAATAATAATAATGATGGCATTTATTAAGCACTATGTGCCAAGCACTGTTCTAAGTGCTGGAGAGGTTACAAAGTGAACAGGTTGTCCCAACCGTGGGCTCACAATCTTAATCCCCATTTTACAGATGAGGCAACTGAGGCTCAGAGAAGTAAAGTGACTTGCCCAAAGTCACACAGCTGACAAATGGTGGAGTCGGGATTTGAACCTATGACCTCTGACTCCAAAGCCTGTGCTCTTTCCACGGAGCCACACTGCTTGCACATACATTTATCTTCCCCTGTAACCATCCATCATGTCATCCATCATTAGCTTATATATATAAGCTTACATATATCTACTTATACATGTATATTTCCATTTCCTGTTCCCCTGCCTCATCACCACCTTGGCTCCTCCTTGCAGAATAATAATAATATGACTGTGGTATTTCTTAAGCCCTTACTTTATGCCAGGCATTATACTAAGAACTGGGATGGAAAAAAAAACAAATTAGGTGGGGCACAGTTCCTGTTCCACATCGGGCTCAATCAATCAATCAATCGTATTTCTTGAGCACTTACTGGTGCAGAGCACTGTACTAAGCGCTTGGGAAGTACAAGTTGGCAACATATAGAGACAGTCCCTACCCAACAGTGGGCTCACAGTCTAAAAGGGGGAGACAGAGAAAAAAACCAAACATACTAACAAAATAAAATAAATAGACATACTAACAAAATCCCCATTTTACACATAAGGGGACTGAGGCCCAGAGACGAGTATACATATATAATTTGTCCCCTCTGTCCCCTTAAATTGTCCCCAGAGACACAGTGAAAAGTGTTGTTCTGTAAACTTAATGGGACTCTAAGTCAATAGTTTGATATTGTGTTGAGGGTCCAATTTCATAAATTGAAAAAAAAAATCGTTACTTCAGACTGAATCTGAAAACACCAACAAAGAAGATAATCATTACAAAAGATACTGGTAGTTTGTAATGAAAGTGAATGGTAGTTTGCAATGAATGTATCGCCCACTCTCTCCACCTCTGTGTTTTCTGTTTCAGAGAATTGCCATTACCTTCTCTATTCCTTTGACAAATTAAACTTAGACCTTTTTTTTTGTTTGTTTGTTTGTCTTAGAGTCTTTGTTCTCCCCATGGCTGTTATCTTTTTCTCTTTCCATTTCCTTCGGTCTACATTTTTTTTAATCAGTTGCTCTAATTGATCTTGGCTTTCACAAATTCCAAAGACAATCTGAGGATCTAGTTTTTATGCGTACTGTTTCCTGGACTGTACATATCTTTGTAACACTGTTGCTTCCTCCTTCTTATAATTTATTGTAGAGATTATCTCCTTTGCTGGATTATAAATTCCTTGTGAAATGGTCTACTGAGGTCTACTCTCCCCAAGAAGTTAATATAGATCTCTGACCTGAGTAAGGACACAATAACTACTATTGATTGATTGATAGGAAGGAACAATTTTGCAAGTGATTTCCACCAGATACCAGCTCTCCCCATCTTAAAAGCTCTTTGGAAATGACATCTCCTCCACGAAGCTTTCCCTGATCAATTTTCCTTCCCTTAGGTTGTATCATCCAATCACCATCTCTCCACTCCTGTGCCACATGTGCTTAAACAACTGCAACACTTTCATACTACTCAGACAATGAACCTTGTTATGGGACCTGGCCTGTTTCCAACCTGATTATTTTCTATTTACCCCAGTGCTTAGTACAGTGTTTGATGCATAGTCATTCATAATGCATAATCATGCATAATGCATAATCATTCGATAGCATTTCCTGAGTATGCATTGCTCTGTAATAACCGCTGGGGAGATTACAACAGATTTGGTAGACACATTCTCCTCCCACAGTGAGCTTACAGTTTTTAAGCATTTAAAGACCATTATAATTATTTAAAAAATCATATCATTCAATGGTATTGCTATCTATATTTCAGGGCCTGATTTTCCTGTGATATACCAAATCTACTTCTCTGTACTCTCCTAAACACATAGTATAGCACTAAACCCAGACTAAGCCCCCCTTTTCCTCTGCTCACCCTCCCCTCCCCATCACCCTGACTCGTTTCGTGGCTCAGTGGAAAAAGCATGGGCTTTGGAGTCAGAGGTGATGGGTTCAAATCCCAGCTCCGCCAATTGTCAGCTGTGTGACTTTGGGCAAGTCACTTCACTTCTCTGGGCCTCAGTTCCCTCATCTGTAAAATGGGGATTAAGACTGTGAGCCCCACGTGGGACAACATAATCACCTTGTATCCTCCTGAGTGCTTAGAACAGTGCTTTGCACATAGTAAGCACTTAACAAATGCCATCATTATTATTATTACCCCCGGCACAGTAATTATATATATATATATATATTCATAATTCTATTTATTTATATTAATGATGCATATATATCTATAATTCTATTTATTTATATTGATGCTACTGATTCCTGTTGACTTGTTTTGATGCCTGTCTCCCCACTTCTAGACTATGAGCACATTGTGGGCAGGGATTGTCTAAATTTGTTGTTGAATTGTATCTTCCAAGCACTTAGTACAGTGCTCTACACACAGTAAGCACTCAATAAATACAATTGAATGAACGGAAAGCACACTGCACATGGTAAGTACTCAGTAAATACCATTGATTGACATCCTCTCCAAGTACTTACCCATCTATGAACCCATTTCCTCCTTTTCTTATCTCTTTTTTTTATGGTATCTGTTCAGCGCTTACCATGAGCCAGACACTGTTCTAAGTGCAGGGATATATACAAGGTAATCATGTTGGACTCAGTCCATGGTCCACATGGGGCTCACAGTCATAACCCCCATTTTACAGATGAGGAAACTGAGGCACAAGGAAGCAAAGTGACTTGCGCAAGGTCTTCACAGCAGAAAAGCGGTGGAGTAGAGATTAGAATCCAGGTCCTTCTGACTCCCAAGCCGGTGCTCTATCTACTAGCTCAACGGAAAGAACCCAGGTTTGGGAGTCAGAGGTCATGGGTTCTAATTCTGTCTCCACCACACGTCTGCTGTGTGAGCTTGGGCAAGTCACTTCACTTCTCTGAGCATCAGTTCCCTCATCTGTAAAATGGGGATTAAGACTGTGAGTCCTACATGGGACAACCTGATCTCCTTGTAACCCCCCCAGCTCTTAGAACAGTGCTTCTCCCATCATTATCATTATTATTATTACTACTACGGGACACTGCGCCCTCAGATAAACTGTAACGCCATCTATTAATTGACTACTTTACTTTCCCAAGCGCTCCATAAATACTAGTGACTGATTTTCAGTTTGATTTCCAAGACATAAATGACCTATTAGCTCAAGGAGAGTGTCTATTATATGGAGTCTATATTATACAGAGTGTCTATTATATTGTATGTGCCCAAGTGTTCAGTATAGTGAAGAGAGCTACTTCTTTCTTGATGCCAGAGACCATACTGATCTTTCTCAGCCACTGACCTACAGTTTTTAGCTAGGATAAAGCATTGTCTGCGGTTACATAGCCTTAAAAGAAATAGCACTCTAAGCAGCCATGTCCTTAGAGAAGCAGCATGGCTTGGCGGATACAGCACACGCCTGAGAGTCAGAAGGTCATGGGTTCTAATCCCAGGTCCACCACTTCTCTGCTGTGTGACCTTGGGCAAGTCCCTTCATTTCTCTGAGCCTCAGTGACCTCCTCTGGAAAATGGGGATGGAGACTGTGAGCTTCACACGGGACAAGGTCTGTGTCCAACCCAATTTCCTTGTATCCACCCCAGAGCTTAGTATAGTGTCAGGCACATAGTAAGTGCTTAACAAATACTGTTATCATTATTATCAAAATGTTTTCTCTGCCCTCCTGACTTCAAAGTCACCAGAAGCAAAACCCACATTCTCTGTCCATAGACAATTTACAAGCAAATGAGGGAGAGAGATATTCCAAATGATTCACAACCAGCCGGGGAAGTAGGAAAAACTGAGAAGCGGATAAGAAGTGAGGTTAAGTCAGGGTGAAATATCAGAAAAAATGGGTAGTCGGGGAAAGATTTTCAGGGACAGAGTGACGGGTTCTGAATAGTATTTTTGGAAAATAATCCTGGAATGTTATCTGGGAAGATTAGAATGATTAGAATTGTGTATGCAAGTTGACCAGTCAATTGTATTTTTTGAGCACTTACTATGCTCAGGCCACTGTCTTAAGCACTTGGGAGAGTATAACAGAATTAAAAGACACATTCCCTGCCCATTACGATGGGATTACGGTCTGGAAGACGGTCACAATTTCTCAATCCCTCAGTGGTTTCACGTCTGTAAAATGGAGATTAAGACTGAGAGCCCCATGTGGGACACAGACTGTGTCCAACCCGATTAACTTGTATCTACCCCAATGCTTAGCTCAGTGCCTGGCACATCGTAACAACTTAAATACATAAAAATAAGTTAAAATGAAATAAAACGGAAAAAGTTCCATGTCAGGGGAAGATCCGAAGCATTCAGGGCCCATGTTACTTTTAATTTTTGGGTCTTGAGTAGACTGGGAATATCCTTCAAGATGGGCCTTTCCTGATAAGTGAAAAAAAAAGAGAATATTTTAAATTGAATACATCAAGCCTCTAGTGTTACCACTCACTCAGTAGCCCAAACACCGTTTTTCTTGGCTATTGCATCACTTCCAGCAGCATTCGTGTTTTAATTAAATATCCTGTAAAATGTTAAACGATCATTAAATGGTATTTATCCAGCGTTTCCTGTGTGCAGAGCACTGAATGAGGTACTTAGACGAGTACTAGTAATAATAATGATGATAGTAATATGATGTGTACGTATTTACTGTTCTGTTTATTTTGTTAATGATGTGCATTTAGCTTTAATTATATTTATTCTGACAACTTAACACCTGTCCACATGTTTTGTTTTGTTGTCTATCTCCCACTTCCAGGCTGTGAGCGCGCTGTTGGGTAGGGCCCGTCTATATATCTTACCGACTTGTACTTCCCAAGAACTTAGTACAGTGCTCTGCACACAGTAAGCGCTCAATAAATATGACAATGAATGAATGAATTAATGTGTTAAGTGATTACCGTGTGACAAGTCCTGTTCTAAGCTCTGGGATACATAAAAGTCAATTAGATCAGAGACAGTCTCTGTCCCACATAGAGCTCACAGTCTAAGGAGGAGGGACAGCTAGAACATACAACCGCAGCCCTTAATGAACTTTTAGTCTGTGGTTGGCATTTCATTTGACGGTCATTCTGGAAGTCAGTCGATTGTATTTATTGAGCGCTTCCTATGTGCAGAGCACAGAGCACTGCACTATGCACTTGTAAGAGGACAATGTAACAGACACATTCCCTGTGCACAACCAATTTCCTCCTCTCCCCAAATACCAATTTAAAATGGTAACGTAGGTTAGGTCGATCAGTTTCTATTGATCAATAGAGTTACTTATAAAAGCAGAATAATAATAATAACAATAATAATTATGGTGCTAGTCAAGTGCCTGCTATGTGCCAAGCACTGTTCTAAGCACTGGGGGAGATACGATTTAATAAGGTATGACACAGTCCCTGTCGCACATGGTGCTCACACTCTTGACTGTGGGGTGGCTCAGTGGAAAGAGCCTGGGCTTTGGAGTCAGAGGTCATGGGTTCAAATCCTGGCTCCGCCAACTGTCAGCTGTGTGACTTTGGGCAAGGCACTTAACTTCTCTGGGCCTTAGTTCCTTCATCTGTAAAATGGGGATTAATGTGAGCTCCCTGTGGGACAACCTGATCGCCCTGTAACCTCCCCAGCGCTTAGAGCAGTGCTTGGCACATAGTAAGCGCTTAATAAATGCCATTGTTATTATTATCCCCAATTTACAGATGAGGGAACTGAGGCTCAGAGAAGTGAAATAATGATAGTAATAATGATGATGGTATTTGTTAAGTGCTTACTATGTGCAAAGAACTGTTCCAAGCCCTGGGGGGATACAAGGCAATCAGGTTGTCCCACATGGAGGGCTTACAGTCTTAATCTCCATTTTACAGATGAGGTAACTGAGGCCCAGAGAATAATAATAATAATAATAATAATAATAATAATAATAATAACAATAATAATAATAGGCATTTGTTAAGTGCTTACTATGTGCAAAGCACTGGGGAGGATACAGGGTGATCAGGTTGTCCCATGTGGAGCTCACAGTCTTAATCCCCATTTTACAGATGAGGTAACTGAGGCCCAGAGAAGTTAAGTGACTTGCCCAAGATCACACAGCAGACATGTGGTGGAGCGGGATTTGAACCCATGACCTCTGATTCCAAAGCCCGTGCTCTTTCCACTGAGCCACGAAATGACTTTCCCAAAGTCACAGAGCTGACAATTGGCGGAGCCGGAATTTGATCCCATGACCTCTGACTCCAAAGCCCGTGCTCTTTCCACTGAGCCACGCTGCTTGCCCAGGGTCACACAGCAGATTTGTGGCAGAGCTGGGATTAGAACCCAGGTCCCTCTCACTCCCAGGCTCAGGCTCTTCTCCACTAAGCCACGCTGCCTCTTGATCCTCTGGGAGGCTGACATCAGATGGGCTCATTTTCGCGGGAATATCATCCTGGCAGGTCCGCCGGATTTGACGAATAACTGGCGAGCGTGGCAACTCAAGCTTCGGCCCGTTATTCAAGGATCGGGGGAAAAGAGTGGCAGTAAACTGAACAGCTCTATCAGCCCGGACGATCGCTGCAACATCAGTCGCCTCTCTCGCCTAAAACCTTCTTATCCCCAGGCAACACACACCATGCCCTTCCATCTGCACCACACGATGTCAATACTACAGAAAACCAATTTCAGCCCATGTATTGATTTGCACTCTTTTTCTCTCCACATCAATCTTAGGAAAAATCTCTCTTCTTGACTACTTCACTTGTTTCAACATATGTGGGTTTTGGGTGCTTTTTGGTTTTTGGGGTTTTTTTTAGAACAAACAAGGATTTGACAAGCTGGATAAGAAAACATAACTTTATGGCTCTGTCCTAACGCTTAACTCTACTATACTCTCCAAAGAGCTTAGGACAGTGCATCCTAGGTTGTGAGCTTGTGGACGGGGACCGTGTCTTCCGACTCTGTTATGTTTTACCCTCCCAAGTGCTTATTACAGTGGTCTGCACACAGAAAGTGTTTAATAAATATCATTATCAATTGACTGCACACACTAGTTCGTCAAAAAGCAAGTGATAGATCGATGGGACAAGGGGTAACATCTTAAGAAAGATGTGGATTCCTCCCCCAACACTGCTTATTCATTCATTGATTGTATTTATTGAGTGCTTACTGTGTGCAGAGCACTGTACTAAGCACTTATAATGGGGGGGTGACTCTTCACACTATGGAGTTGCACAACATGCAGTGTATAATAATGATGGTATTTGGTAAGTGCTTACTATGTGCCAAGCACTGTTCTAAGCACTGGAGTAGATACAAGGTCATCAGGTTGTCCTACTTGGGACTTCCAGTCTTAATCCCCATTTTACAGATGAGGGAACTGGAGGTACAGCGAAGTTAAGTGACTTGCCCAAAGTCACAGAGCTGATAAGTGGTGGAGGTGGGATTAGAACCCATGACCTCTGACTTCCAAACCCATGCACTTTCCACTAAACAACGCTGCTTCTCATGTCACTGTGTGTATGTCACTGCTACTACAGTTGTCCAGGGGGAAAAGCACCTTTAAGAGAGCTGGAATTGAACCAAAAGAGGGTGAGGAGAATTGAAGTGAATTTTCCAGTTCACTTTTAATCCGCAAGTTTCTGCCAAAACCAGAATTAATTGATCAATCTTATTTATTGAGCACTTACCGTGTGTAGACATTTTACTAAGAGCTTGAGTACTATATAACCCTATAACAGACACATTCCCGTCCCACAACAAGCTTATGAGAGGGAGATGGACTTTAATATGAATAAATAAATTTCAGCTATGTACATAAGTGATGTTGGGCTGGGAGTTGGGGGAGGGCAGGAATGAATAAAGGGAACAAGTCAGGGTGATGCAGAAGGAGGTGGGAGAAGAGGAAAGGAGGGCTTTGACACAGAAGGCCTTTTGGAGGAGATATGCCTTCAATAAGCTTTGATGGGAGGAGAGAAATTGTCTGCTGGATATGAAAAGGGAGGATGTTCCAGGCCTGAGGCTGGATGTGGGTGAAAAGTCGGTGGTGAGAGGAACAAAATCGAGGTACAATGAATACATTATTAGAGGAGTGAAGTGTACAGACTGGATTGTAGTAAGAGAGTAGTGAGGTGAGGTAAGGAGATGGCAAGGTGATGGACTGCTTTAAAACTGTTAATGAGGAATTTCTGTTTGATGTGGAGGTGGATGGGCAACACTGGAGTTTTCTGTGGAGTAGGGAAACTTGGACCCAGTGTTTTTGTGGAAAAACAATCCAGGCAGCAGAGTGAAGTATGGACCAGAGTGGGGAGAGACAGGAGGCTGGGAGGTCAGCAAGGAGGCTGATATAGTCATCCAGGCAAGACAGGGTAAGAGCTTGGATTTATGTGATGGCAGTTTCGATGGCGTGGAAAGGGGGGAATTCTAGCATTGTTGGGAAGGTTGAACTGACAGCATATAGTGGTAGATTGAATGTGTGGGTTTAATAAGATGTGTCAAGAGATAATGCCAAGTATAAAGGCTTGTGTGACAGGAAGGTTGGTGGTGCTTTTAGACTGTGAGCCCACTGTTGGGTAGGGACTCTATATGTTGCCAATTTGTACTTCCCAAGCGCTTAGTACAGTGCTCTGCACATAGTAAGCGCTCAATAAATATGATTGATGATGATGATGATGATGGTGCTGTCTACAGTGATGGGAAAGTCAGAGAAAGGAAGGGGCTTGGGTAGGAAGATAAGGAATTCTATTTTTGACATGTTAAGCTTGAGGTGACAGCAGGACAATCAAGGAGAGATGTCTTAAGGGCAGAAGGAGATGTAAAACTGCAGAGAGGGAGGGAGATCAGGGCTGGAGAAGTAGATTTGGGAATCATCTGCAAAGAGAAGGTGGTCGAATCTGTGAGAAGTCATAGTCGTTGGCGGAAGAGCACTTAGTGAAGACCTATTCAGTGTAGTGTCCGTACACTGTCTAGAAAAGCAGAGAATAATATTCATACAACTGCCCCTAATAATAATAATAATAATAATAATAATAATAATAATAATAATAATAATAATAATAAGCAATGGCATTTGTTAA
Organism: Tachyglossus aculeatus; assembly: GCF_015852505.1. NCBI lineage: Eukaryota > Metazoa > Chordata > Mammalia > Monotremata > Tachyglossidae > Tachyglossus > Tachyglossus aculeatus. The sequence continues at coordinate 40,518,047 of NC_052077.1, forward strand.
GCTACTTAGACTGTGAGCACCTTGAGGAACAGGGATTTTGTGTACAACCTGATTAATCTGTATCTACCCCAGTACTTAAAACAGTGCTTAGCACTTGAATTTGCACCTTTTCTTCATCCCTCCCTCAGCCCCACAACATTTATACATATGTCCATATCTATTTATATTAATGTTTGTCTCCCCCCCAGACTGTAAGATAGTTGTGGGCAGGGAACGTGTCTACCGACTCTGTTATATTCTACTCTCCCAAGCCCGCAGTACAGTGCTCTCCACAGAGTGAATGCTCAATAAATATGATTGATGGATTTCATACCTACTATGTGCTAAACACTGTTTTAAGCACTTGAGGTAGCAGAAAGAGAGTCAGGTGGGACACAGTCTCCCAAGGTGCTCATAGTCTGTGTAGGAGGAAGAATGAATATTGAATCCCCATTTTGCAGATGAGGAAACTAAGGTACAGAGGAGTTAGGTAGCTTGCCCCAAATCACACAGCAGCCAGGCAGCAGAGCCGGAATTAGCACCAAGCCCGTGATCTTTCGACCAGGCCAAACTTTGACATATCCCCTTCCCAAAAGGCCCTTACCCTATAATAGGTGTGGATGGTAAGTCTACAAATATTTACAGATACAGTCATAAAATTATAATTGAAAAAACTAGTAGTAGTAATTACAGTATTTGTTCATATTACCCAAGCTCTGGGATAACTACAGGATAATCAGATTGAACGTACTCCTCAACCCACCCAGTCTTCTAGACAGTGAGCCCACTGTTGGGTAGGGACTGTCTCTTTATGTTGCCAACTTGTACTTCCCAAGCGCTTAGTACAGTGCTCTGCACACAGTAAGCACTCAATAAATACGATTGAATGAATGAATGAACCCACACAGTGCTCACAGTGTTTGAGGGAGGGAGGGAGCAGCATGCCTAGTGGAAAGAGCTCAAGCCTTTGAGTCAGAGGACCTGGGTTCTAATCATGCCTCCTTCACTTGCCTGCCGTGTGACCTTGAGCAAATCACCTAACTTCTCTGTGTCTCAGGTTCAGAATCTAAAAAATGAGAAGTAAATCCTAGTCTATCCTGCTTAGACTGTGAGCCTCGTGTGGGACAGGAACTGTGCCCAATCTGATTCCATTGTACCTACCACAGTGCTAGTACATATTAAGCTCTTAATAAATGCTATTAAAAAGTTATTTCATCTCTGATAGATGAACGAGGACACCGAGTCATGGAGAAGGCAAGTGACTTGCCCTAAGTAGCATAGCAGGCCATCGGCTCAAGTGGAGTTAGATTCCTGTAGTCCTGACTCTGGTCGCTGTCTGTCAGTCACATATTTATTGAGCACTTACTGTGAGTGGAGCACTGTTCTAAGCACTTGGTAGAATACAATATAACAATGTAACAGTCCTATCCTCTGCCCACAATGAGCTTATAGGCTAGAGGGGGAGATGCACTCTTTCCATTAGGGGACACCGCCTCTCTCCATTCAATTGAATAAATAAATGTATATAAATGCTTAGAGTGGTTTGAAGTATACGACTGCAGGAGAGCCCAGTGACATGAAACTCCTACAACAGCTGGACAGAGAGAGAAGACACAAAAATGGACTGGAAAGACGGCATCCCTTTTCCGGTCAATTTCAATCAGCTCCTTAATGTGACTTAAATGATGTTTTTCAGTGCTCATTTCCTTTTGGTTTCTTTTTCAAATAGTCTAGCGAAACTCTTTCTAGGCAGCCGCTGCTGTTTCTACATTAGGATGATTCTAATGGAAGGGAATGTGTTTGTTATATTGTAGTCTCCCAAGTGCTTAGTACAATGCCCTGCACACAGTAAGACCTCAGGTAAGATGGGTTAAGATCGAGAGGCAATACGATACTCGTGCTATCTGCTGTCCCAGGACTTTTATGACTGATTGGCTGCTATACTGGTATATTGTACTCTCTCTAGTGCTAGCATAGCAGTCAGCCAACAGTAAGTGCTCAATAAGCTCTGAGTTCTAATTTCAGCTCTGCCACATGTCTGCTGTGTGACCTTGGGTAAGTCACTTCACTGGGCCTCAGTTACCTCATCCGTAGCATGGGGATGAGTGTAAGCCCTGTATGTCCAGCCTTATTGGGACTGTCTCTATATGTTGCCACCTTGTACTTCCCAAGTGCTTAGTACAGTGCTCTGCACACAGTAAGCGCTCAATAAATGCAATTGATTGATTGATTGATTGATTATTAACATGTACCTAACCTGTACCCACCTTAGAACAGTGCTTGACACATAGTAAGTGCTTAACATATACCACAATTATTATAATTAATAAATATGATCGATTGTCAGTGGATATGTACGAAACATTCTTCTTATCGACATTGCATTGTTTCCATAGACTAATTCCTCCAGTCCATCATATGAGTTTTTAAGAGCAACTTAATCCCTGGATCACCACATTCACTATAGCTCTGCATACTAAAAAGACTAATGACATAATGAAATAGCCAGCATAACCCCAGTTTCCTGTACCTAAAGAACAGTCACAAGTTTGGAGTGCATTTTTATTGGGAATAATTTGCTCTTGAGTTAAATCTCTGTTGGCCAGGATTCAGACTAGAGGGCTGAGCATTAAATCCATTTGAACAGAGTGGATAAGGAAGCATAGAGTCCCAGTCCGTTCCACGGTGGCTTTAAGGCATTTTCCAGATATGCTCCTGAACTGTGTCAATGAATGGCAGGCAATCGAGGGTGAATTCCATCTATCCCACGTCATCTCTCCAAGAAAGACGTCAAAAGCACTGAACCATTTGGAAAGGGACCTTAGTCTTTTTGCTCAACCATGATGGAGAAACACTATCCTAAATTGGGTCTTTTTGTTAAGTGGGCAGACCTTCATCTAAAGCTCCTTTTCATGATTATATTACAATTGTTCCATCAGAAATAATCAATGCGCTTCATTATAATCGCTGCTATTTAGAGTTTCAGTGTTGGGGAAAGTAAAAAGCAATTTCGTCGCTACCTGGGAATGATAAAAAGGTTAGAGTGATAAGATGGTGACATTATCAAAGAGTTGTAAATACATGACATACTGTGTTGGCATTTAAAAAAAAAAGTTTTCATTTTTCTTCTTCCCCACAGAACTTCCACTACAATTGCAGCGCAGAACACAAAGACAGTATTAATTAGATGCAAATGTCTACAAGGGGAAAAGAACCTTTTAGGTTTGGAGTATGATAGCTTGAAGAGTGATGTATTGCTTAGTATGATATGGGAGCTATAGTGTCAGCTGCACCTATAGATCTTGATATAGAGGCTCGTCAGAAAAGGTCAGAGGAGTTGGCATGAATGTAATTAATTTAGAAGGTGTTATGAAACGGCATTTGCTTAAGTGGAATTAAGTGAGAAGTTGAAGAATTAGAAACAAGAAAGAAGTCCATGTTTTCGGCTATTAGGACCAGTAGAGTATGCTTAGATGAAGGTAATTAACAGTACTTGGCTCTTTCCATGGATGACCAAGGTTGTAATAGTTCCTTCAGATCCAACAAGGATCATCCGCACAGCCCACGGGATCCACTCATGGCCACATATATTCTGGAGATATTTCTACTAATGTCTGTCTCCCCCTCTAGACTGTAAACTTATTGTGGGCAGGGAATGTGTCTATTTATTGTCGCACTATACTCTCCCAAGAGCTTGGTAAAGTGACCTGCACATATTAGGTACTTTATAAATACGACTGAAAGAATGGATGAGATGAAAACCAAAATGAACATCATTGGCCGAAGCACGCATATTTTTCTCCCAGGTGTTTGAAGTCCGAGGTCCACTTGCAAAAATCATTGACATTACCTTTCAGGGAGCATCACCCGGCTCGCAGATGAAAATGCCAAGAGTCTAATAAATGATCTCAAATTTCATGTCGTTTAGAAATAAATACAGGTGAGGACTCCATTATAGCCGAGAAGCAGTGTGGCTTAGTGGAAAGAGCCCGGGCTTGGGAGTCAGAGGATGTGGGTTCTAATCCCGACTCAGCCACTTGTCCGCTGTGTGACCTTGGGCAACTCATTTCACTTCTCTGGGCTTCAGTTACTTCAACTGTAAAATGGGGATTAAGACTGTGAGCCCCATGTGGGACAACCTGATTACCGTGTATCAACCCCAGCATTTAGAACAGTGCTTGGCACATAGTGAGTGCTTAACAAGTACTACAATTATTATTATTTTTATTATTAATATTAGATTATTGCAGGTTATTATTATAGATCATTCAAGAGCTGTATACAGTGTTTTGCAAACAGTAAGCGCTCAATAAATATGATTGAATTGGATAGGATTGAAGCAGTGTGACTTCATTCATTCAATTGTATTTATTAAGCACTCACTGTATGCAGAGCACTGTACAAAGCGCTTGGAAAGTACAAGTTGGCAACATATAGAGACGGTCCCTACCCAACAACGGGCTTACAGTCTAGAAGGGGGAGAGCACTTAGTGGATAAAGCACAGGCCCGGGAGTCAACATGACCTGGATCCTAATCCCATCTTTGTCCTATGTCTGCTGTGTGACCTTGGGCAAGTCACTTAACTTCTCTATGCCTCAGATACCTCATATGTATAAAAAAATGGGGATTAAGATTGGGAGCCCAATGCGGGAAAGGGACGGGATCCAACCTGATTAACTTGTGTCTATCCCACCACTTAGATACAGTTGCTTGGCAAAGAGTAAGCACTTAACAAGTACAAAAATCATTATTATTAATAGAAGGAAAATAAAGTTTAGCTTTTCCCGATTCTTTTATTACCTTCTTTCCTCTCCATATGCGACCCTTTATTTACCTCCTATTAATTATAATTTCAGTATTTATATGTATAAACACACACACAAACATATATATATATATATGTTTATATATATATATATACATATATATATACATTTTTGTACATATATATGCATGCTTATGCTCAAGTGCTTTGTACTGTGCTCTGCACACAGTAAGCACTCAATAAATATGACTGAATGAATATGTATATATATATATATACATATCATACTAATTTTAACATGAATCTAATTTAACCTTTTATATATTAGATTAATGCTAAAATTGGTATGAAACATATTACATATTCATTCAATCATATTCATATGTATATAGATATTTACCTTCTATTCATTAGAGAGAGAGAGAGAGAGAGAACATCAGTGACAAAGGGGATGTATATCATAGAGACTGTGAGCCCGCTGTTGGGTAGGGACCATCTCTATATGTTGCCAACTTGTACTTCCCAAGCGCTTAGTACAGTGCTCTGCACACACTAAGTGCTCAATAAATACCATTGAATGGAGACCAGAGATCACATGGCTCTTTGTGAGCACTCTCAGAAACAAAATTTGAGCTAGAAGGGTCACTGATGTGACCTCATATATAGTCGTGGTAACGGTCACAAATCCCAGCTGGAGAGTCAATCGTGTCTTGCTGATCATAAAATGTCTTAGTGGCCTGAAAAAAGCACCGAGCTTCCCTTAGGACCAAGATGTGATCGGAGCACTGGAAAAAATCAATCAATCCATTGATGGTATTTATTGAGCAGTTACTGTTTGAAGAGCACTGTACTAAGCGCTTGGGCAAGTACTACGTAACAAAGTAGGAGTTGATGATAAAAGTCCTGGTACGATGCCACACACAGCGTACTGTCATTTGGTGTTTACACATCTCACCCTAGGGCATCCATTTCCTGGAAAATTTTTTTTTCCCGGTATTCAATTTCACAACTAAGATGTAGGAAACCGAGATAAAGTGACCTGTCAATTGAAACAGAAACTCAGTCACACTTCAGGAGCAAACTCGCTCTCATCTCTTGGGACTTGGAAGTTCATGTGCAGGGATTTCTTTGCTTTTTTTTTTTGACCTCTGAAAATACTATAATTTCCACCTTGATGCTTTGAAGTCCCGGGTCTATGAATGGATCTTAATTAGATGAACCGCTATAAATCAACGACTTCCTGACATTATATTTTATTATGCCATTTGATCTTGGTGCTGTTCCCAGGTGAAATGTACAATCTGTGACATCTCTAAGAGTTTCATCATATCACAAACATTTGAAATAAAGTATAACCTTTGGTAAAAATCACTAAAAATTAAATAATTGTTGAGCAAAACCACTCACTTAATAAACGGATTTTTTTTAAACCTCTGAAACCTGAACCGTCCTTTGGGGAGATCAGCAAGAGAACTTAGTTTGCTAGAATAGCTAATGTTCATTCTATAGATGTTTGAGAGGCCTATCAAATATTCAAAGTGCAAACATTCACATCTTTGCTCCATCAATATTTATAACTTGAAAACACATTATTGTTACAAATATGTCAGGTCAATGAAAAATATCCATTTACAAAGGGAATACATAACAAAGGGCAGCTGAACAATATAATTTATTTCTCTCGCTGATTGAGTGGTCCATAAGTAATGAGAAGTGAAGCTTCAAGTAAGTTATGAAGGTCATCTCCTTTCGTGTGTGAAAATACATAAATTGTTTATCTCACGATCTGCTCTGAGATGTTCTATCCGACGAGGCTTTTTGGAAATTATGGGCCAGATGTCGAGAATCTCTGCCACAAAAGTGCCACAAAATTAGAGAAGAGAGAGGTAGTCCTGAATTCACCTCCTTAACCCAAAAGGTAATTATAACTACTAACTACGTATTTGTCACAGTTACAGCTAAACTAAGATTCCGTGACTACTAAACTGGGAAGAAGATTGATATCACACATAGTATTATTATAAGATATTCACTTCTCCCTTCAGGGAATATAGTGCCATAATGGCCAGTCAATAACTAAGAAAAGCAGGAGAAAGGTGGCAGATTGGGATAACTCCGGCAAAGAGGAAAAAAAAATGAGCTATATTATGGGTCAAATTAGTTTTCTGATTTGTTTATGCCTCTACTTGAAACAACCAGATGCTCTTTGATTTGTCTGGGGTTTAATTAGATGTATGTAGATTAGGTAAAGTGAGATATAATTATATAGAAATAGCCTCAAAGTAGCATTTTATAGCATCCTGGTGCTCAATTTATTTCTTACCCCCAACCCTTGTAAGCTGTATCCTAGATTTGAGGGTGGAGGACAATATTGTCCATAAAACCTATTAATCCACATTGGACCATTGTTGTCCAAAGGCCCAAATGGGCCTTTTAGGTACTGGTTATTAAAAACACAAGTACTATATGTTCTAGATTATTTCAAGTGTGGGTGTTATAATTGAAAAGGCATGCTGCAGTATCAGCCTTGGGGGGAGGGGGTTATCATTTTAACTAGTTTGGAAAGGGGCAGACCCTTACCCAGGTACAGTGTGCCCTTTAGGAAGCCCATCCTGCCATATTTCCCTGGAGACTATCTTCAGCAGCAAGGAACCTGCACTCTAACAAGAACCATGATCCTCTGGAAGAAACCAGCCCAGGGCCAGAAATCATAGAGAAGCAGCGTGGCTCAGTGGAAAGAGGACGGGCTTGGGAGTCAGAGGTCATGGGTTCTAATCCTGGCACTGCCGCTTGTCAGTTGTGTGACTTTGGGCAAGTCACAACTTCTCTGAGCCTCAGTTGCCTCATCTGTAAAATGAGGATTAAGACTGTGAGCCTCCCGTGGGACAACCTGATCACCTTGTAACCTCCCCAGTGCTTAGAACAGTGCTTTGCACATAGTAAGCACTTAATAAATGCCACCATCATTATTATTATTATTATCATTATTATTATTATTTTTTGTGCCTCAGTTACCTCATCTATAAAATGGAAATTGACTGTGAGCCCCACGTGGGCAAACGTGATCACCATGTATCCCCCCAGTGCTTAGAATAGTGCTTGGCACATAGTAAGCGCTTAACAAATACCATTATTATTATTATTGTTATTATTTTGGTGTAAGGATGAGCTTCCTAATGGCTTTTCCCAATTTGCATTTCCATTTCTTGATGTCAAGTCTTGTTCTGAAAGAAGGTATTAGGCAGCTATGGAGGTGGGCTTGCCAAATATCTCACTCTACTTCAATCTCGTCCATCTCACCATCAAACTCTTGCCCATGTCCTGTCTGTTGCCTGGAATGCCCTCCCTCCTCAAATATGAAAGACAATTAAAACCCCCTACTTCAGAGCTTTAATGAGGGCAGACCTTCAGCAAGAGGCCTTCCCTAAGCCCCTTTTCCTCTTCTCCCACTTCCTTCTATAACACCCTGTCTGGTTTCCTTCAGTAAGCGCTCAATAAATACAACTGAATGAATGAATGAATGAATCCCCACTCTCAGCCCCACAGCACTTATATATATATCTGCCATTTATTTATTTCTATTAATTTCTGTCTCCCCTTCTTTACTGTAACCTCATTGTGGGCTGAGAATGTGTCTGCTTATTGTTGCTTTGCACTTTCCCAACTGCTTAGTTCAGTGCCCTGCACAGAGTAAGCACTCAATAAATACGACTGAATGAACTTTTTCCAAAGCACTAAATCCTGGTTGAATAAATACACTAAGGAGATTTTTCCAGACTCAGCCCTTCATTTCCTCTATCCACCCTTCCCTCTGCATCAACTATGAACTTGGCCATTCACCCCCTGAGTACTCTGAGGCTCACTCTAGCCCCACAATGCTTATTTAAATATTCTTCTTCTCTCCTATTTCCCTTATCCCTATTCTATTTAAACGCTAGTCCCCTCCTATAGACTGTAAATTCCTTGGGAACAGGGATTTCACCTTCCAACTATATTGGAGTCTTCTTTCTCAAGTGCTTAGGGCTGTGCATATCCCAAGCACTTAGTACTATGCTCTGAACTCAGTAAATGGTCAATAAATATGATTGACTGATCGGCTTACAGTAGCACTCAATAAATAGTATTGACTGATCGACAGTAGCCAATGCTAATGCTAATGACGTGAATATTAACCTTGGAGAGTCAAGTAAATTTAATCTTCTGGTCTGGGAGATAGGTTTTACGCTTGACTGGCTTTCTTCCACATTTTGGCAGAATGGGATCTCGTGTTTGAGAGGAAATCTTGCAAAAATTCCTGTCAGTGGTCAGTCTCACCAGGGTATTCAGTCCAGAACAAGGAGAAAATGGATGGTCTCAGAAGATGCTAATCAAGGATATGCGCAAGATATTAATTATCTTCTAAGTCTGCAAACAACCAGAACCTGGCAAAGGTGGCTAGCCACAGAAATTGGAGATGGCAGGTTCACATCTAAAGCCACAGTGTAGAGTTATGACTCTCACACCCAAAATAATTCTGGCTTCACGGACTTAATTAATACCATAAAACTAAACTGAAGTCAGACTGATAACATTTTCACAGAGAGGAATGCAACATTTACAGTTCAACAGTTCCCATAAACTTATTTATCTGGAATCAGGCTGGCTTGAGTGGAACATCATGATGCCCAGTAAAAACCAGTGGAGGAAACAGCAGGTGACTAAACAGGAAAGGCAAGTACAGTGCTCTGCACACAGTAAGCGCTCAGTGAATACGATAGTGATTGTAGCCCAGGCTTGGGAGTCAGAGGGGCCTGGTTTCTAATCCTGCTTCTGACACTTCTCTGCTGTGTGACCCTGGGCAAGTCGATTTACTTCTCTGTGCCTCAGTTAGCTTACCTGTAAAATGGGGATTAAGACGGTAAGCCCCATGAGGGACAGGGACCTTATCCAATCTGATTTGCCTATATGATGATGATGGCATTTGTTAAGTGCTCACTATGTGCCAAGCCCTGTTCTAAGCACTGATCTACCGCATCATCATCATCATCATCAGTGGTATTTAGTGGTATCAGAGAAGCAGCGTGGCTCAGTGGAAAGAGCATGGGCTTTGGAGTCAGAGGTCATGGGTTCAAATCCAGGCTCCGCCACTTGTCAGCTGTGTGACTTTGGGAAAGCTACTTAACTTCTCTGTGCCTCAGTTACCTCATCTGTAAAATGGGGATTAATAATAATAATAATAATAATGATGATGGCATTTATTAAGCACTTACTATGTGCAAAGCACTGTTCTAAGCTCTGGGGAGGTTACAAGGTGATCAGGTTGTCCCACGGGGGGCTCACAGTCTTAATCCCCATTTTACAGAGGAGGTAACTGAGGCACAGAGAAGTGAAGTGACTTGCCCAAAGTCACACAGCTGACAATTGGCGGAGTCGGGATTTGAACCCATGACCTCTGACTCCAAAGCCTGCACTCTTTCCACTGAGCCACGCTGCTTTTCAATAACACTCTGCTTGAACAGGGACTTGAACCCTGGACTCTCAGATTAAAAGTCTGATGCTCTATGGGACTGAGCTATCTGTGAACCCCGCGTGGGACAAACTGATTACTTGTAACATCCCCAGTGCTTAGAACAGTGCTTTGCACATGGTAAGTGCTTAATAAATGTCGTCATTATTATTATTATTATTATTTACTGAACACTTTCTGTTTGCAGAGCACTGTATTAAGTGCTTGGCACAGTACAAGACAACACTTACAACAGTGTCTTGCACATAGTGTTTTTTGGCTTAGTGAACAGAATACGGGCCTGGGAGTTGGAAGGTCATGGGTTCTAATCCCAGCTATGCTACTTGTCTGCTGTGTGACTTCAGGCAAGTCACTCTACCTCTCTGTGCCTCACTTCCCTCATCTGTCAAATGGGGATTGAGACTGTGAGCCCCACATGGGACAGGGACTGTGTCCAACCTGATCTGCTTGTATCCATCCCAGTGCTTCATACAGTGCCTGGCACACAATAAGTGCTTAAATACCATAATTATTATTAACAAATAGCATTAAAACAGAGTCAAGATAAACTCTCAGGTACTATTCTGAGTCTTAAATAATCAGGTCATATGATTTCATCCCTTCTTGAAACACATTCTCTTTCCTGAGCACAATGGTTCTAAATGGTGTCTCAATTGTCAGCTGTGTGACTTTGGGCAAGTCACTTAACTTCTCTGTGGCTCAGTTACCTCATCTGTAAAATGGGGATAAAGACTGTGAGCCCCCCATGGGACAACCGGGTCACCTTGTAACTTCCCCAGCACTTTGAACAGTGCTTTACACATAGTAAGTGCTTAATAAATGCTATTATTATTATTATTAATTGTTATTATTATGATTAAGTAACCAGTCCTTACAATTTGGACACTTTACATACGTTCTGTGGCCATTTCTGGGGTGACTGTGACTGGAGGGCGAATAAAGAGTGGGCCTCGCATGAGATTTGTTTCTGAAAGACAATAAAGTCTGACTGAAGTGAAAAAAAAAAGAAAGAAAATCACCTTCTGGGACATTTTAGTAACTGACATTCCTCGTGGAGGAAGAGTGCTTTAAGGCATTCTCTAGCGTGTGATTCCTTTTATTTATTCATTCGATTCATTCAATGGTATTTACTGAGTGCTTACTGTGTGCACAGCACTATACAAAGTGCTTGGAAAGTACAATTCAGCAACAAATAGAGACAATTCCTACCCAACAACGGCTCACAGTCTAGAAGGTGGGAGATAGACATCAAAACAAGTGAACAGGCATCAACAGCATCAATATAAATACAATTATAGATATAGCCACATCATTAATGATGTGCTCACCTCCTCCAGGAGGCCTTCCCAGACTGAGCCCCCTCCTTCCTCTCCCCATCGTTCTCCTCTCCATCCTCCCCATCTTGCCTCCTTCCCTTCCCCACAGCACCTGTATATATGTATATATGATTGTACATACTTATTACTCTATTTCTTTATTTTACTTGTACATATCTATTCTATTTATTTTGTTAATATGTTTGGTTTTCTCTTTCTCCCCCTTCGAGACTGTGAGCCCACTGCTGGGTAGGGACCGTCTCTATATGTTGCCAACTTGTACTTCCCAAGTGCTTAGTACAGTGCTCTGCACACAGTAAGTGCTCAATAAATACGATTGATTAATAAAATAGATAGACTAATAAATCTGTACATATATACACAAATGCTGTAGGGTGGTGAGAGGGGTAGAGCAGAGGGAGGGAGTCGGGGCGATGGAGAGGAGGAGCGGAGGAAAAGGGGGGGTCAGTCTGGGAAGGCCTCCTGGAGGAGGTGCGCTTTCAGTAGGGATTTGAAGGGAGGAAGAGAGCTAGTTTGGCGGATTTGAGGAGGGACGACATTCCAGGCCATGGGAAGGATGTGGGCCGGGGGTCGATGGCGGGACGGGCGAGAAGGAGGCCCGGTGAGGAGGTGAGTGGCGGCAGAGGAGAGGAGGGTGCGGGCTGGGCTGGAGCAGGACAGAAGGGAGGTGAGGTAGGAGGGGGCGAGGTGATGGAGAGTTTTGAAGCCAATAGTGAGGAGGATTTTATCGATACATTTGATGGCATTATCTTGCAGGAACTGGCTACTGTATTATGGATGCGAAAGAGTTAATGAACCTGCAAATGCGTGTAACTCAAAGATTCATTTACTTACTGAGATAATTTAATTATGCTAATACTTGGGTCACTTCTCTAGGTAGGGAAATTTATCACGCATAAGCATGAAACGTTTTGCCCGATAACATCTCAAATTTATTTAGGACTTCCATTTTCCAACAGCTTTCATATCATAAATGAATACCAATAATGATGATGATGAGAACAATAATAATAATAATATTAATAGTAAAGTGCTTACTGTGTCCCAGCTACTGGAGTAGATACAAGAACATAGGGGACCTGGGTTCTAATTTGGCTCCACCACTTACCTGCTGCGGGACCTTGGGGAAGTCACTTACCTTCTCTCTGTTTCATTTGCCGCAACTGTAAAATGGGGATTAAGATTATGAGATCCACATGGGACATATCTATTCTATTTATTTTATTTTGTTAGTGTGATTGGTTTTGTTCTCTGTCTCCCCCTTTTAGACTGTGAGCCCACTGTTGGGTAGGGACCATCTCTATATGTTGCCAACTTGTACTTCCCAAGTGCTTAGTACAGTGCTCTGCAGACAGTAAGTGCTCAATAAATATGATCGATTGATTGATTGATTGACAGACAGGATCTGTGACCAGGCTGGTTTACCTGTGCCCACCCCTGCACTTAGTTCACTGTCTGGTACATAGTAAGTGCTTAAACAAATAAACAAACAAAAAGTTAAATTAAATTAAAAAGTGAATTCTTTTATTCAATCGTATTTATTGAGCACTTACTGTGTGCAGAGCACTGTGCTAAGCGCTTGGGAAGTCCAAATCGGCAACAGATAAAGACAATCACTACCCAACAACGGGCTCACAGTCTGTAAGGGGGAGACAGAGAACAAAACAAAATAAATAGACAGGCGTCAATACCTGCAGAAACCCCGGCCCGAATCAGTTCGTGCCCAGTCCCTGCCCCACTTGGGGCTCATAGTCTAAGCAGAAAGGAGCCCGGTTATTTTATCTCCATTTTAAAGATAGGAAAGTGGAGTCACAGAGAGTTTTAGAAGTTGGTAAGTTGACCAAGATCACCCAGGAAACAGGTGGTTGAGATGTGATTACAAGCCAGGTTTCTCAGTCAATCGATCAATCATATGTATTGAGCACTGTACTAAGTCTGCACTAAACACTGTACACAGTCTTCTAGACTGTGAGCCCACTGTTGGGTAGGGACCGTCTCTATATGTTGCCCACTTGTACTTCCCAAGCGCTTAGTACAGTGCTCTGCACGCAGTAAGCGCTCAATAAATATGATTGAATGACTGAATGAATGAGATGACAGTCTTGAAGGCGTGGAGACAGACATCAGTACAAATAAATAAAACGGCAGAGATGGATATTCATCCATTCAATTGTATTTATTGAGCGCTTACTGTGCACAGAGCACTGTGCTAAGCGCTTGGAAAGCACAAGTATAAGCACTGTGGGGCTGAGAAGGGCTAAGGGAGCAAGTCAGGGTGACGCAGAAGGGAGTGGGAGATGGGGAAAAGGGGGGATTAGTCCGGGAAGACCTCTTGGAGGAGATGTGCCATTGATGACGATGATGATCTTGGTCAGGGGTGAGGGAGGGTGAGGTGGTGAGGAGAGAGCGTAAGAGGTACCTCCTTGCCGTTCCTCACCATAAAGAAAGCAGCAGTTTGAACCTGCCAACTGCCATCCTGACATCGTCTCGCCCTGCCAAATTTCCACTGTGTATCGTCAGTAGAAAATGGTCTGCTCAAAATGCATAAAACCACCTCAAACCATTCGGTAACGCATGGCTGGAGAGCTGGAGTGTGCCTCTGGAGCTAATAGCATAACTTACTCTTTGGGTGCACACACTCTTAATGACATACACTCACTTAATTTGAAAACCAAGCCTTCACTGCATTAGGGCAAGTCAAGCAGAAAGTAGATCAGAAATCTAACCTAATCTTTCTTCAGCAGCAAGGTAAAACAAGGTTATCATAGGAGGCATGCTTTAGATAGAAAAATCTAGTGTTGCTGGATCCCCAAATCAAGGGTGCTGATGTATTATGTTGCTTGGTTTTGAAACTGGGTTCTGGCTATGATTCACGTTCGTGCATATGAGAAGCAATGCCCTAAAGCAAAAACCTGTTTCTACCCCCTCTTTTGTGCCTCAAATTCACAGCTCTGCATTCTCTGAACCATCACTTAAAATTCAAGTAGAATTTTTTGGAATTATGATGATGATGACATTTATTAAGCGCTTACTATGTGCAAAGCACTGTTCTAAGTGCTGGGGAGGTTACAAGGGGATCAGGTTGTCCCACGGGGGGCTCCCAGTCTTAATCCCCATTTTACAGATGAGGTAACTGAGGCCTAGAGAAGTTAAGTGACTTGCCCAAGGTCACACAGCAGACATGTGGCGGAGCCGGGATTCAAACCCCTGACCTCAGACTCCAAAGCCCAGGCTCTTTCCACTGAGCCACACTGCTTCTCTAACTCCCAGGACCATGCTAAGGTCATTTAAATCACTGTGCATTTTTTTCTTCATAATATTTTTTAAGTGCTTACTATGTGCCAGGCACTGTACTAAGTGCTGAGGTAGATACAAGCCAATCAGGTTGGACACATTACACATCCCTCAAGGAATTCACAGTCATAATCCCCACTTTGCAGATGAGAGAACTGGATCACGGAGAAGATAAATGACTGGCCTAAAGTTGCCCAATACACAAGTGGTGTGGGTTCAAATCCTGGCTCCATTGCTTGTCAGCTGTGTGATTTTAGGCAAGTCACTTAACTTCTCTGGGCCTCAGTTACCTCATCTGTAAAATGGGGATGAAGACTGTGAGCCCCCCATGGGACAACCTGATCACCTTGTATCCTACCCAGTGTTTAGAATAGTGCTTTGCACATAGTAAGTGCTTAACAAATACTATTATTATTATTATTATTATTATTATTATTATGTGGTGGGAGGATTAGAACCCAGGTCCTTCTGATTCCCAGACCTGTGGCCTATATCCTCTAGGCCCTTCTGCTTCCCAAAGGGACTTAATTGAAGGGATTTAAAAGTGAGTTAAAATCCCATGGAGAATAGAATTGGTTCAGTTCAGGCGATCCAGTATTAAACTACTTTGGCTCAGAGAAGTAGATTTAGTTTATAATTATAACTCTGTAACAGACATTCAGAGAGACTCCTAGGTTGAAAGCCTGCAGTTTGGACTCCTCATTTATGAGTTGGTGATATTACACCTACTTCCCATGAGTGTCACAGGCACCTTAAGAGGGTTACCGAGATATGGAAAGTTCCCTCTTTACTTTCAGACACATCAACGGTCGCTTGATTTTAGAGAAGTCTAACATGGTATAATGGATAGAGCCCAGGCTTGGGAGTCACAAGGTTGTGGGTCCCTAGCTCCACCACTTGTCTGCTGGGTGACCTTGGGCAAGTCATTTCTCTTCTCTGTGCCTCAGTTTCCTCATCTGTAAAATGGAGACTGAGATTGTGACCCCCACGTGGGACAGGGACTGTGTCCAACCTGATTTTCTGGCATCCACCCCAGCGCTTATTATACATGGCCTATAGTAAGCACTTAACAAGTACCAGAATTAGTGTTATTATAATTATTATTACTATCATTCTAGCAATATAACAAGTGCACCAACCAATATAATATGTTTCCGACTTGTACTTCTCAAGCATTTGGTACAGTGCTCTGCACACAGTAAGCGCTCAATAAATATGATTGAATGAATAGTATATTCATTTATATCACATCTGCCTTCCCCTCTAGACTGTATGCTCCTTGAATAATAATAATAATAGTAATGATAATAATAATAATAATGGCATTTATTAAGTGCTTACTATGTGCAAAGCACTATTCTAAACGCTGGGGAGGTTACAAGGTGATCAGGTTGTCCCACGGGGGGCTCACAGTCTTAATCCTCATTTTACAGATGAGGTAACTGAGGCACAGAGAAGTGAAGTGACTTGACCAAAGTCACACAGCTGACAACTGTCGGAGCTGGGATTTGAACCCATGACCTCTGGTTCTAAAGCCCGGGCTCTTTCCACTGAGCCACGCTGCTTCTCTAGACAACCTGTCTATAGACTGTGTTGTACTGTGCTCTCCCAAGTGCTTAGTGCAGTGCTCCTCAGACAGTAAGCACTGAATAAATACCACTGACTGATGGATTTGTTCATATTTTTGTTTACCATTTCAGTCACCAACTTATTCTTTCTCTGGGGACACTGTCTTCCCGAAGTACCTAATGCTTAATGGAGGAAAAGCACTGTTTCTGTCTTTCACAGATCTAGCGGGAAGTCATTTGGGAGGAACATGAATATAAGATACTGAAGGAACAGTGTGTATACCTGGGTTGATTTTAGATTTGCTTTCTTGTGTTTTTCTGCAGGAACACAATGGAATCAAGTCCAGATCACAGCAGTTTTAGGGGCAGGTGAAAAATGTGGCATTGGTTAATCCACAAATGGATTGAGAGACAACAGCAAGAGAGCAAAACCATAGACTAGCAAAGTCTACATGAAGGGAGGCTTATCCTCTGACAGCCCAAAATAGCTTTTTGGCATCTCTCCCTGCTCTAAAATCTGAGATACAACCCTACTGAGGAATTACACCTTTCCACTACTAATTTTTCCATTTGGCTCAGACTAAGACACAACTGCAAAGTTCTTCCATTTTTGTGGAGAAAGAGAAAAAAAGACTACCTTTACTAAGACTGAAGTGATTATTCATATGCAAGAACACTGAAACTAAAATGCAAACTATTTCTAGAATGATATCTGTTGCTTTGCTATTTCCATTACAATGCATGACAGATGATAATTATCTGCATTCTTGCTAAATTTTGCACTTTCCGCCTCTCATACACTTATTTTCCTCTTTCCTTTCCTGTGTTCTTTGTTCTGTTTTCTTGCAAACTACTAATCAAATGAAATGTGAAATCCCACCTGGATGAAATTTAAAGCAATACACTCCAGCAGACTGAAACTGAAAAGCAAACATATATGGGTCCCTATGCAGATTCTTTCTACTTAGATGACTGGTGTAGTTTCTATATTAATTCTTCTTTAAAAGGCCAAAAAATCCCAACTTCTGTTTCATCAAACTTTCTGGAATTAAATGTGTAACCCCAGTGAAAGCCTCCATGGTTTTTTGCATACCTATACATACATATCAAGAGATAACATAAAAAGACTCACAAAAGAAGTCTTTAAAATGAAAATATGGGTTTTCCCTGAAGACATTTTCCATCACCTCTTTGCCTACAGGCTCTTTTCAAAGAAGATATTTAAAATCCCCTATATGCCCTGCATAAGGAAGGAGAAGGTATATAAACTGCAGCTGGACATTCCTGAAATTTTTAGCAGAGTTTATCAGGGGTGTAAAACGCATTTTCAAATTAGATTTATCAGACCCTTATAAGATTAATCTACACATTAAGGAGCAAGAGTCACTGATGAAGAGTTTACAATATATCCCTTTTCTTTGTCCTCTTCACTTTTGCTGCATTATCATGTATTATTTGAAAACGCTGTCATTGTTGTAAATGACTATATTTTCCCTTCAGTCAAGGAACTAATATTCTTAAACACTGATTCAAACCCGGAAGGAGCATGGCCTAGTGGTGAGAGCACAGACTTGAGAGTCAGAAGGACCTGGGTTCTAATCCTGCCTCCGCCACTTGTTTGCTTTGTGACCGTGGGCAAGTCACTTCACTTCTCTGGGCCTCAGTTCCCTGATCTGTAAAATGGGCTTTAAAACTGTGAGCTTCTCAAGGAAGAGAAACAGTGTTCAACGTGATTATCAGTGCTTGGAACAGCCCTGGGCACATAGTAAGAGATTAACAAAAAACATAATTATTAGTAATAATAGTGGTAGTAATACTACTACTCAAATCAGGACCCAAATCAGGAACTGGCTTTCTTTTTGTACAGCCAACCATTTGGTCTGGTTAATGGATGTGGCCTTAATCATTATCTAGCCCTTGATAATTTCCCCTGAGTAAATCCTTCTAAGAAACTGGCCTCTAAACCATCAAAAAACAAAGACAAAGAGATGCACAGAACAACTCACTTGGAGAGATCAAATGATTTTCTTGGCAATTCAAGGTGAAAAAACAAAATAACTCCATAAAATCTATTCAACTAGAAATTGATAAAATAGATTAAATCAATACTTGTGCTTTCAAAATTACTCTTGGATTCATTGAAGATGTAAATATAGGGGTCGATAATTAAGTGTGCCACGCACAAATGGTAGAATATTATGAAATACAGATTTAAATATTGACACGCTAGCCCCCATCTTATATTGCCCTATTAAACTACGGTATTTGTTAAGCGCTATGTGCCAAGAACTGTTCTATATGCTGGGGTAGATACAAGTTAAATAGACTGGACACAATCCCTGTCCCATATGGGGCTCACACTCTTAGTCCCCATTTTACAGATGAGGGAACTGAGACCCAGAGAAACAAAGCGATTTGCCCAAGGTCACACAGCAGACATGTGGCAGGCACTGGGATTAGAACCCAGGTCCTTTGGAATCCCAGGACTGTGCTTTACACACCAGGACATGCTGATTTCCTTCCAGCATGACTGTAAGATCATTCTCAGGGGGATAATTTCAGTTATTTTATGACCGTCTTGTTCCCTGTACCAAGAAGTAATGTGACACAGTAGGAAAGAATGTGGGCCCAAGGAGTCAGGAAATCATGGCTCTAATGCAGACTCCACCATCTGTTAGTTGTGTGACCTTTGGCAAGTCATTTAACCTCTCTACCTCAGTTTCCTCATCTGTAAAATGGGAATTAAATACCTATTCTCTGTCCCCCTTTATACTCTGTGCTCCATTTGAGTTAGGAACTGTACTACCTCAGCCTAATGCTTAGTACAGTGAGAAGCAGCGTGACTCAGTGGAGAGAGTACGGCTTTGGAGCCAGAGGTCATAGGTTCAAATCCTGGCTCCGCCACTTGTCAGCTGTGTGACTTTGGGCAAGTCACTTCACTTCTCTGGGCCTTAGTTCCCTCATCTGTAAAATGGGGATGAAGACTGTGAGCCCCCCATGGGACAACCTGATCACCTTGTATCCCCCCAGCACTTAGAACAGTTCTTTGAACATAGTAAGCGCTTAATAAATGCCATCATTATTATTATTATTATTATTATATAAATGCTTGGCACATAGTAAATGCTTAACAAGTGCCACACTTATTATAATTTTTTTTGAAATTGTCTCTAGTTCATATTAGGAGAATATTTTCATGAAATATTGCTTTCTAGAAAAATGGTGATGAAAAATTCAGAACGAAGATAGAACTATCTGAATAATCGTATTTTTCAAGAATGGAATCCCTGGTAAATAAGACTACATAAATATGAAATATTTGCATTAAGGGCTTAAACCTTCCCTCTTATTAGGTATATTTTCCATGAAGTGGGTAAATCAGCATTCAAAATTACAATAGAGGTACAGAGATGAAATTCTACATAAATATGATAACAGTGCAGGAAGATTTACATTGAGATACCTTCACTCAAAACTTGTTGTAATATCATTAATCTTTTTTTATGCTTGCTCCATCAACCTCCATAAAGATCAAATGGAAGGAAAAAAAATGAAAATAGAGAAGACAGTGCCATCATCAAGGACAGATTTGACTACTAAATAAAAAGAAAAGTTTAATTATCTTTCTTTCCTCTTGGAACATCTGACATTTGAAAAAGAACAATAGTAATATATGTTGAAAAATGTTAATCCTAAGGTCAAAAGAGAGGAAAAAAAGCAAGGGAATCCTATCCCCGAGTGTGATTTAGGTCAATGCTTAACCGAAAACATATGGATAATCTAAAGCAGCCTGCTCTGAAGAGACTCTAAAACCCACTTAACTTTGTCCTGTTTCTCTGTGGATGAAAGTTTCCTAACAGTAACAATGATTAATGGTCCAGTGTGGGTTTGTTTCATCAATCAATCAGTCAATAAACTGTATTTACCGAGTGCTTACAGAACACTCTACTAGGGACATGGGAGAGTACAATATAACAAAGTTGGTAGACTTAACAAGGACCCACAACGATTGTTCGATCATCAATCTCCCCCTTCTAGACTGTGAGCCCGTTGTTGGGTAGGGACCGTCTCTATATGTTATCGACTTGAACTTCCCAAGCGCTTAGTACAATAAATACGATTAAATGAATGAATGAATCAATCAATCAATTCCTGAAGATCATCTTGGATGGAAAGTCTGAATCTGAGCTGGGATTTCCTTCCTTTGAGTGAGAGTTTCATGAAGCAGCTACAAGGCATTTGCAGTTACTTGGTATGACAAATAGAGCTTTGCAGATATTCTTTGGCTGCATTTGGGCAAGTCACTGCACTTCTCTGTGCCTCAGTTACCTCATCTGTTAAAGGAGATTAAGATTGTGAGCCCCATGTGGGGCATGGACTGTGTCGAATCTGATTAGCTTGCATCTATCCTGGAAATTACAACGGTGCCTGTCACACAGTGAGTGTTTTACAAACACCTTAATAATAATAATGGTATTTGTTAATAATAATGGTATTTGTTAATAATAATAATGGTATTTGTTAAGCGCTTACTATGTGCTGAGCACTGTTCTAAGTGCTGGGGTAGATACAAGGTCATCAGGTTGTCCCACGTGGGGCTCACAGTCTTCATCCCCATTTTACAGATGACGGAACTGAGGCACAGAGAAGTGAATTGATTTGCCCAGAGTCACCCAGTTGACAAGTGGCAGAGCCGGGATTTGAACCCATGACCTCTGACTCCAAAGCCTGTGCTTTTACCACAGAGCCACGCTGATTGTGAGCTCCAAGTGGGACTACCTGATTACCTTGTATCTACCTCAGCGCGTAGAACAGTGCTTGGCACATAGTAAGCGTTTAACAAATACCATCATTATTATTATTATTACTGTTATTACCAGGCCAACCTTCCCTCTCCACTCCTCTAACATCAACTTACTCTGCTCTGATCTCATTTATCTCACCGCCGACCCCTTTTCCAAGGCTTCCCCCTAGCCTGGAACTCCCTCCCTCTCCATATGCACCACACCACCAGTGTCCCCACCTTCAAAACATTAATAAACTCACTTCTCCTCCAATACGCCTTCCCCAAATAAGTCCACTTTTCCTGACTTTCTCTCCCTCTTTTGTGTCTCCTATGCACTTGGATTTGTCACCTCACCATCAGCCCCACAACACGTATTTAATAAAAATTAAAAGAAGTCTACTAGGATCCAAGAGGCATTAGTGACCATGGTCTCATTAATAATTCTAGGACTTCTGACTTGCGAGCCTGTAGTCTATGCACAAAGCCACACTTTCCCTTTAGACTACAAACTCCTGAGGGCAGAAAACATGCCTGCTCACTCTGCTATAATAATAATAATGATAGCATTTATTAAGCACTTACTATGTGAAAAGCACTGTTCTAAGCTCTGGGGAGGTTACAAGGTGATCAGATTGTCTCTCGGGGGACTCACAGCCTTCACCCCCATTTGACAGATGAGGTAACTGAGGCCCAAATAATTTAAGTGACTTGCCCAAAGTCACACAGCTGATGGTTGGAAGAGCCGGGATTTGAACCCATGACCTCTGACTCCAAAGCCCGGGCTCTTTCCAGTGAGCCACACTGCTTCTCCTTCTGTTGCATTGTACTCTCCCAATATATAATACTATGTGGAGAGAGAGAGAGTCTATAAATGTCTATAATCCATTGGAAGTTATTAAAAAGACATTATATTAAAGGATATTCTTCCCACAACACAAATCTGCTCTGATATCTTAAGCCCTACATGTATGTACAAGAACATACCAACTCTGTTATACTGTATTCTCCTAAGTATAATGTTCTGCACACATTAATCACTCAATAAATACGACTGATGGTAATAGAACTGATTGGAAGAAATTTTGTGCTTATGCACATAGTGTTGGCCAAGGCATTTTGTCACTCCACTGCTCAGTGTCTGCCTTGCTCAGTTCTGCTATACTGTACAATACAGTTCTTTGTGTTTCTTTGTGTAGTGTAATTTTATCCCATATCATAGAGTAATATAAGTGCTTGGCAAAAGTGAAAAACATTCTGAAAATGGTGACTGTAACATAAAATTTGGAGAGGAAACAGTGTGGCTTAGTGGAAAGAGCATGGGCCTGTGAGTAGGAGGACCTGGGTACCTATCCAGACACTTCCACTTACCTGTTGTGTGATCTTGGGCAAGTCACTTAACTTCTTTGTGCCTCACCTGTAAAATGGGAATTCAATTCCCGTTCTATCTCCTATTTAGACAGTGAGCCCCTTATGGAAACCGCTTATCTTGTATCTACTCCGGCACTTAATACAGTGTTTGGTACAAAGCACAGCTATTACTATTATTGTTGTTATAATCATTATTAGTGAAAAGTATCAATCTTGTGACTCCTTGAAACTCCTATGTTGTAATATTCATACTCATTACATTAGTATGATTTTCCTTTTGCACAAGGGAACAATAATAATAATAATTATGTGCTCAGAAAATATAATAATAATTATTAAATATTAATTATTTAATTAAATTTAATTAAAATTTTAATTATTAATAATTAAAGATTAATTATTATTATTATATTTTCTGAGCACTTACTTTGTGCCAGGCACTGCTCGAAGCACTGGGTTAGACCCAAGCTAATCAGGTTGGACACAGTTCCTGTCCCCCAGTAGGACTCACAGTCTTAATCCCCATTTTACAGATGAGGGAACTGAGGCACAGAGAAGTTAAGTTGCATGTCCAGGGTCACAAAGCAGGCAAGTGATAGAGCCAAAATTAGAACCCAGGTCCTTTTGACTCCCAGCCCCGAACTCTACTCACTAGACCACACTGCTTCTAACCCAACAATCCCCCAGACACAGGAGAGATTTGCTCTCCAAACAGAGTTAAATGTGTAGTATGCCATTCCACTAGACATTCCAAGCCATCATGTACCCAATTTGTACTCTCCTTCAGCTCTGGAAGCCATCAAAAATAACCCAGGTTCTCCTGTCTTCCTTGTTCCCGATCCCTAACTGGAGAGAAATCCCTCAACAGCCCGAGTGAAGGGCATATTGAGAAAACTGGGAACACCTACTGGAAAATTAAAGGAACGTATACATTATTAATACCGACGTTACCAGGCATATTAAATCTTGTTTTACCTGCTACAAATAATTGAACCAGGATCACTTTTGAATGAGCAAATATCAAGGCTTGGGCGCACTGTTGATTAATGAAGCATCTTCAATGATGCACCCCTGGGCTTTGATGCCGAGACATAAATCTGCTAAAAAAAAACAAAACCCAAAAACCCAAAAAACAAACACAAGCTTCCTACAGTACATAGAACTCTGACCCCTGGCTTTTATTATTCTTTCTCCATTAAGCTGTTCAGGTCACTGACTTAAGTAGCTATCCCCAGCTGCTAAGAGTTGATTTATCCCTCCACGGTGCCCAGGGTCTTAGACCAAAATGTCCAGGATTTATCATGAAATATTCAATGTTTTGTCAAATGTGGCTGTTTTTATTGCAGTTACACCATCTACATTATATATATATACCTCATTCTCACCTGTCCCACCATCGACCCCCAGCCCAGTCCTCCCACTGGCCTGGAATGCCCTCCCTCCACACATCGGCCAAGCTAGATCTCTTCCTCCCTTCAAAGTCCTACTGAGAGCTCACCTCCTCCAAGAGGCCTTCCCACACTGAGCCCCCTTTTCCTCTCCTCCTCCCCATCCCCGCAGCCCTACCTCCTTCCCCTTCCCACAGCACCTGTATATATATATATTTGTATATATTTATTACTCTATTTATTTTACTTGTACATACCTACTATTCTATTTATTTTGTCAATGATGTGCATTTAGCTTTAAGTCTGTTTGTTCTGATGACTTGACACCTGTCCCCATGTTTTGTTTTGTTGTCTGTCTCCCCCTTCAAGACTGTGAGCCCGTTGTTGAGTAGGGACGGCTCTATATGTTGCCGACTTGTACTTCCCAATCGCTTAGTATAGCGCTCTGCACACAGTAAGCGCTCAATAAATGCGATTGAAAGAATGAATGAGCGAATCGACCTAGGGGCTTTAGGAGAAAACAAAAAAAGCTCCGATTTATATTTTCTTTTGATTTTGTTCTGTGATAAGCAACTGAGTGTCCAGAGAGAGCTTTCCAGAATGTGCTCACGCTGCTTGGGGTGCAGTTGACTGAGATATGTTCCTTCTAGACTGTAATCGCCTCGTAGGCAGCAAAATGTCCACCAACTCTGTTATGTTGTACTCTCCCAAACGCTGTTCCACTCACAGTAAGCGTCCAATAAGTACGATCTATTGATCGATTGTCTCTCCTCTCAGGACTCTTGTGGCTACTAAAGGTTTTGGTAGCTGTTGACAGGAACTTCTGAAGTAATTTCCACAGTTTCCCAAGGAAGATTCTACTGCTGATTCATTCAATTGTATTTATTGAGCACTTACTGTGTGCAGAGTGCTGTACTAAGCGCTTGGGAAGTACAAGATGGGAACATATAGAGACGGTCTCTACCCAACAATGGGCTCACAGTCTAGAAGATGGGAGGGAAATCTTGATGGAGAGGAATGGAATGGAGGAGAGAGGAATGGAGTGGAGAAGAAAGGCCCAAAACAAATAGAGGGACTGAGATCTTAGGATTTGAAATTTTCCCTTAGAGATTACATTCCTTCCATGACATCATTATGGACTCCATTAAGAACGGTTTATCGTTTTCTTTATGTTTCCCAAGGATACGTTTGCATATAATTGGCCTTGGTCCTCACAAAAGAGAACTCTGATTGAAAAATCTACCAGTATATAAGAAACAGTGTTGCTTCGTGGAACCAACATAAGATTGAGCATCAGGAGACCTGATTTCTAATCCCTGTTCTGCCACTTATCTGTTGTATGACCTTGGGTAAGTCATTTAGCTTCTCTGGAACTCAGCTTCCTCACCTGTAAAATGGAAAGTCAATTTTTTTTTTAATGACATTTGTTAAATACTTACTATGTACCAGGTGCTGTACTAAGGTCTGGGGGCAGATGCAAGCTAATCAGGTGGGACACAGTCCATGTTTCACAAAGGACTCACAGTCTTCATCCCCATTTTACTGATGAGGTAACTGAGGCACAGAGAAGTCAAGTGAGTTGCCCAAGATTGCACAGCAGACAAGTGGCTGAGCTGAGATTAGAACCATGTCCTTCCAGTGTGGCTCAGTGGAAACAGCACGTGCTTTGGAGTCAGAGGTCATGGGTTCAAATGCAGGCTCCATCAATTGTCAGCTGTGTGACTTTGGACAAGTCACTCAACTTCTCTGTGCCTCAGCTACCTCATCTTTAAAATGGGGATTAAATTGTGAGCCCCCCGTGGGATAACCTGATCAACTTGTAACCTCCCCAGTGCTTACAAATATAATAAATGCTTAATAAATGCCATCATTATTATTATTATTCTGAGAGACAATTACTCTCCCTCTGATTTCAAAACCTTATTGAAGACACATCTCTTCCAAGAAGCCTTCCCAGACAAGGCCCCACTTTTCCCCATCTCCTTCTCAATCAATCAATCAATCATATTTATTGAGCGCTTACTGTGTGCAGAGCACTGTATTAAGCGCTTGGGAAGTACAAGTTGGCAACATATACCAACTGTCAGCTGTGTGACTTTGGGCAAGTCACTTAGCTTCTCTGTGCCTCAGTTTCCTCATCTGTACAATGGGGATTAAGACTGTGAGCCCTCTGTGGGACAACCTGATCACACTGTAACCTCCCCAGCACTTAGAACAGTGCCGTGCACTCCCTTCGGCATCACTCTGACTTGCTTCCGTTGCTCTTCCCCCGTCCCAGCCCCACAGCACTTATGCCCATATCTATCATTTTATTTATCTGTACTGATGTCCATCTCTCCCCTCTAGACTGGAAGCTCTTTGTGGGCAGGGAATGTGACTGTTTATTGCTGGAGACCCCCGAGTGCTTAGTACAGTGTTCTGGGCACGGTAAGCACTCAATAAAGACAACTGAATGAATGGATGAATGAACTCCCGGGCCCATGCTCTATCTACTGTGTTTGTACATATTTAGTACTCTATTTATTTATTTATTTTACTTGTACATATCTATTCTATTCATTTTATTTTGTTAGTATGCTTGGTTTTGTTCTCTGTCTCCCCCTCTTAGACTGTGAGCCCACTGTTGGGTAGGGACTGTCTCTATATGTTGCCAACTTATACTTCCCAAGCGCTTAGTACAGTGCTCTGCACACAGTAAGCGCTCAATAAATATGATTGATGATGATGATCTACTAGGCCACAGTGCTTTTCTTCAACTGTGAGCCCCATGTAGGACAGGCACTGTGTCTGATCTCCTTGAGTTATATCTGCCTCAATGCAGAGCACAAAGCTTATCACATGATAAATGTTCAACAAATACCGACATTATTATTACCTTTTAATGGATGCCTGTTTCGCCGAAGAGGCCAATGATGCACCCACGACATCTGTCTCTTGCTATCCAGTCCATCAATCAATCCTATATATTGAGTGCTTACTGTGTAAAGAGCACCACACTCAGCGATTGGGGGGCTACAATGCAACAGAATCAGTGGTCATATGCCCTACAACATAACAGAGTTGATAGCCACATTCCCACGAGGAGCTTCAATGGACTTTGATGTTGGTTTCTGCAGTGCCTGTTCCTGTTTCAATCAATCAATCAATCAATCATATTTATTGAGTGCTTACTGTGTGCAGAGCACTGTACTAAGCGCTTGGGAAGTACAAGATGGCAACGCTTGTTTCTGTGGGTCTCCTTTGCCCTTGAACCTCACAAAATGTCTGCTCATATGAAGTGGCTCCTTTCTTGGTTGCCATATTCCACGCTGGTCCTCAACAATTATCTCCTAGATTTCAGCCACTATCTGCCATATTTGAGCTCCTTCTGAGGGTTTATTTCCAGGTGCGCTATCAATTCTTGACCTGCTGGATATTGTGCCAATTGCTAGTCACCAACAGTGGCTTCCAAATGCTTCTTTTGGAAAAACAAGCAAACAAACCAGAAACATGCCTTCCTCCTTAATTATAAATGGGTAATAATAATCAGGGTTTTTGTTAAGTGTTTACTATGTGCAAAGCACTGTTCTAAATGCTGGGTAAGCATTTCAAGGGGAATTTAATCCTTGAACTTTTTCACTTCTGCTTTGCTGAAACTGTTGCTTCATAGGACTGTGAGCCCATTGTTGGGTAGGGACCGTCTCTATATGTTGCTGAGTTGTACTTCCGAAGCACTTAGTACAGTGCTCTGCACACAGTAAGCGCTCAATAAATACGATTGAATGAATGAATGACCTGGGTTCTAATCCCGCCTCCACCGCTTGTCTGCTGTCTGACCACGGGCAAGTCACGACTTCTCTGGGCTTCATTTACCTCATTTATAAAATGGGAATGAAGACTGTAAGTTCCATGTGGGCCAGTTTATATTTACCCCAAACTTCTTTAAAGGGCCTGGCCCGTGTTAAGTGCTTAACAAATACCATAAACAATGATAAAATCCTGTACTGGTTCAAATTCACCAAAATTACTTCTTAGCAACGAACTTGATTCTCCCTTTCCTCATGAAAATTGGACTCTCTTGACCAGCTCAAAGTAAAACAAAAGAGTACGACATTGGCAATATCAAAAATATTGTTTCAACAGCATCAGGGATCATGTTATGCGGAGATATGAAGTCTGTCAACTTTCACCTTAGCATCCCCAAAGTTCTAGAAACTGGCCGAGCAGAAAATACAAAAGATTGGAGGGAGGAGGGGTACCAGCGTGGCTCAGTGGAAAGAGCCCGGGCTTTGGAGTGAGAGGTCATGAGTTCTAATCCCGGCTCTGTCAGTTGTCAGCTGTGTGACTTTGGGCAAGTCACTTAACTTCTCTGGGCCTCAGTTCCTTCATCTGTAAAATGGGGATTAAGACTGTGAGCCCCATGTGGGTCAACCTGATCACCTTGTATCCTCCCCAGCGCTTAGAACAGTGCTCTGCACATAGTAAGCGCTTAACAAATGCCATCATTATTATTATTATTATTATTATTCTCAGAGTGTAAGGAGTGAAGGATAGTCATTAGTTCCCTCATCTGTAAAATGGGATTAAGACTGTGAGTCCCATATGGGACAACCTGATCACCTTGTAACCTCCTCAGCGCTTAGAACAGTGCTTTGCACACAGTAAGCACTTAATAAATGCCATTATTATTATTATTAGGCACTTCTATAATCTGGTTTTCTGTAAATGCAATGGGCCCTTAAGCTCTGCAGACACTTTAGAGTTGAAAAGCCATGTTTTATTGCTTCTTTCATCCTTTGACTTCCTCTGACTACCTCTATCAGTCAATCGCATTTATTGAGCGCTTACTGTGTGCACAGCACTGTACTAAGCGTTTGGAAGAGTACAATATGGCAGAGTTGATGGACATATTCCTTTCTTATGACCAACTCACAGTCTAGAGGGGTAGACAGGCATTAATATAACTAACTAAATTATGCATATGTACATAAATGCTTTGGGTCTTGTCTTATGCTGTTGAGTCGTCTCCAACCCATAGTGACGCCATGGACACATCCCTCCCGGAACACCCCACCTCCATCTGCAATCGTTTTGGTAATGGATCTACAGAGTTTCCTGGGTAAAAATATGGAAGTGGTTTGCCATCGCCTCCTTCCACTCCGTCAACCCTTGACTTTCTCCCGTACTGCTGCTGCCCAGCACGGGTGAATTTTGACTTGTAGCGGATTGCCTTCCATTCACTAGCCAGTGGCCAAGCTAGAAATGGAATGGACAGGCCTCTGCTGGGCTCTCCCTCCCGTAGCCAAGACTAGTAGGGTCCCAGAAATTCTTCCAGTGTGACCCTGAGAGGGTGGGACTGAAGGAGGGATGAATAAAGGAAGTGGGAAAAGAGAAGTGGGAAGTGGGAAGGAGGGCTTAGCCAGGGAAGGCCTCTTGGCGAAGATATGACTTCAATAAGCCTTTGAATGTGGAGAGAGCAATTGTCTATGGATTATGGACAGAGAACATTCCAGGCCAAAGACAGGACAGCACCTGTATATATCTTTGTACGTACTTATTACTCTATTTATTTTATTTATACATATTTATTCTATTTATTTTATTTTGTTAATATGTTTTGTTTTGTTCTCTGTCTCCCCCTTCTAGACTGTGAGCCCACTGTGAGCCCCAGAGGGGAAAGTGAATGAGTTTGATCTGATTGTTTTGTGTCTACCTGAGAGCTTAAGAGAGTATGTGAAACGGGTTAAGTGCCGATACCATAATTATTTTTATTCCCTATGTTCTTGGTCCCACTGCAGACAGAAAATGAGGAAGAAATGAAGCACTATTTATTTATTTATTTTATTTATTTTATTTGTACACGTTCATTCTATTTATTTTATTTTGTTAATATGTTTTGTTCCGTTCTCGGTCTCCCCCTTCTAGACTGTGAGCCCGCTGTTGGGTAGGGACCGTCTCTATACGTTGCCAACTTGTACTTCCCAAGCGTTTAGTACAGTGCTCTACACACAGTAAGCGCTCAATAAATACGATTGAATGAATGAATGACATGGGTGAGAGGTTGGTGGTGAAATAGACTAGATTGCTAGAGCCCCGTTAACTCCATCTGAGCCACAGACTAGCCCAGTGCTGCCCAGATTGTGGCGAGAGAGGAAATGGGGCCAGGAGAGAGGAGGGAAGGGAATGTAGGAAAAGAGAAGCAGCGTAGCCTAGCAGATAAAGCACAGGCGTGGAAGTTGGAAGGTCCTGGGTTCTAATCCCAGTTCTTCCACTAGTCATCTGTGTGACTTGACTCTGGGCAAGTTACTCAACTTCTCTGGGCCTATTACCTCATCTGCAAAATGGGGATTAAGACTTTGAGCCCCAAGTGGGACAACCTGATTACCTTGTATCTACCCCAGTGCTTAGAACAGTGCTTGGCACATAGTAAGCGCTTAACAAATGGTACCATCATTGTTATTATTATCATCATCATCAATCGTATTTATTGAGCGCTTACTGTGTGCAGAGCACTGTACTAAGTGCTTGGGAAGTCCAAGTTGGCAACATATAGAGACAGTCCCTACCCAACAGTGGGTTCACAGTCTAAAAGGGGGAGACAGAGAACAAAACCAAACATACTAACAAAATAAAATAAATAGAATAGATATGTACAAGTAAACTAAATAAATAAATAGAGTAACAAATATGTACAAACATATATACAGATATTATTATCATTACTTAATTATCTGGGCCTCAGTTACCTCATCTGTAAAATGAGGATGAAGCCTGTGAGTCCCACGTGGGACACCCTACCTTGTATCAACCCAAGTGCTTAGAACAGTGCTTAGCACATAGTAAGCACTTAAAAAATGACATCATTACTATTATTCTAATTCTGACTCCAGCACTTGTCTGCTGTGTGACTTTGTCTGCTGCTCCAGGCCTAAAGGATCTCATCTGTAAAATGGGAATTAAGACTGGGATTTCCACGTGGAATTCATTCATTCATTCAATCATATTTATTGAGCGCTTACTGCGTGCAGAGCACTGTACTAAGCGCTTGATAGGGACTATGTCCAACCCGATTGCCTTGCCTCTACCCCAATGCTTAGTATATTGCCTGAAACATAGTAAGCGCTTAACAAATACCACAATTATTATTATTATGAAAAAACCCTTTATGAAGACAAAAGAGAAAGTGAAACTATGGAAAACAGACAGCTGAGCTCATTCTCCATGTTCACTAAAACAGAATTAATTACTAATGCAACCTGTTTCAGAGGCCAAAAATTTAAGAATGATTTCGTTCTAAGAGAAAAAAAAATTAAGCATCAATGTTTTGAGTTGAGCCACAGTGATTTTCCTAGAATCAGAAGGGTGGATTGGAAGAGTTTTAAAGCTATACCAGCTCCCTGAGTCGACAGTTTTCAATCCAAATTCCCAACCAATTAGCCTGCAACTTTCCAAGAAAAACAACCAGTTTGCATATGATCTCATCCGATTACTCTCCATTCCCATCCATCCTGCACTGCATCATGTATAATTTTTAACAAATCCCCGAACAGTAGCCAACTAATGAGCCAGACATGGTGAAATGTTTTTTTTAACTTGACATTAAACTTGTTTTGTGCAGATCTGGTGTATGCGATTGAGCATTCATTCATTCACTCATTCAATCGTATTTATTGAGCGCTTACTGTGTGCAGAGCACTGTACTAAGCGCTTGGGAAGTACAAGTTGGCAACATATAGAGACGGCCCCTACCCAACAGCGGGCTCACAGTCTAGAAGGGGGAGACAACAAAACATATCAATAAAATAAAATAAATAGAATAAATATGTACAAGTAGCATTGTATTAGGCCCCAAGAAGGGACCAAACTTTGCTTTGTCCTTCCGCAGAACGGTATCAATCAATGGTATTTATTGAGTGCCTCTGTGCAGAGCACTGTATTAAGTACTTCAGAGAAAAGAAGTATTAAGAGAAGCAGCGTGGTTCAGTGGAAAGAGCACGGGCTTTGGAGTCAGAGGTCATGGATTCAAATCCTGGCTCTGCCAACTGTCAGCTGTGCGACTTTGGGTAAGTCACTTAACTTCTCTGTGTCTCACTTCCCTCATCTGTAAAATGGGGGTGAAGACTGTGAGCCTCCCGTGGGACAACCTGATCACCTTGTAACCTCCCCAGTGCTTAGAAGAGTGCTTTGCACATAGCAAGCACTTAAAAAATACCATTATTATTATTATTATCATCATCATTATTATTATTAAATACTTGAGAGAGTACAATGCAATGGATTTAGCAGACACGTTTCCTGGCCATAACGAGAAGCAGGATGATCTAGTGGATAGAGCACGGGCTTGGGGGGCAGAAGGACCTTGGTTTAAATCCCCATTTGGCCCCTTGTCGGCTGTGTGACCTTGAGCAAGTCACTTCACTTCTCTGCACCTCAGTAACTTCATCCATAAAATGGGGATTAAGAACATGAGTCCCATGTGGGACCGAGACTGTGTGAAGCTGGATTCCCTTTTACCAATCCAGAGCTTAGAACAGTGCCTGTCATATTTCTACCATCATAGCAATACCTATAATTAATTACATCTACCATCATATTAATGACTATATAATAATGAATATGATGGGTGATGTAACATTTACGCAACGTGGCCTTGTGGAAAAACCACAGGCCTGGGAGTCTAAGCGCTTAGTACAGTCCTCCGCACACAGTAAAAGCTCAGTAAATATGATTGAATGAATGAGTCAGAGGACTTGGGTTCTAATCCCAGCCACATGCCTGCTGTGAGATCTTCAGCAAGTCAGTTCATTCATTCAGTCATATTTATTGAGTGCTTACTGTGTGCAGAGCACTGTATTTATCTATGCCTCAGTTACCTCATCTGTAAAATGGGGATTAAGACCGTAAACCCCATGTGGTATAGTGACTGCATCCAACCCAATTATCTTGTATCTTCCCCAGGGCTGAGAACAGTCTTTGGCACAGAGTGAACACTTAGCAAATGCCACAGTGATTTTCATTTCCCATCCATGAAATAGGGTTAGAATATTATCCCTCCAGGGACTTGGACCACACGATAATAATAACAATAATAATAATAATAATGTTTGTTAAGTGCTTCCTATGAGCTAAAAGCTTGGTACAGTGCTCTGCACACAGTAAGTGCCCAAATAAACATGATTGAATGAATTAATGCCAAGTACTCTTCTAAGTGCTGGAGGAGAAGGAGAAGGAGAAGGAGAAGAAGAAGAAGAAGAAGAAGAAGAAGAAGAAGAAGATGCGAGGTAACTGAGGCACAGAGAAGCTAAGTGACTTGCCCAAGGTCACACAGCTGACAATTGGCAGAGCCGGGATTTGAACCCATGACCTCTGACTCCCAAGCCCGTAGTCTTTCCACTGAGCCGCGCTGCTTCTCCACTGTGACTATGTCTTACTCTGTTACCAGACCACTGGAACTATTGATAAGTATTTTAACAGGCTACGGGAGATTTTACCATGGTGATAGGAATGATTCAGTATGAAATAACCTTCTTTGAAAAAAAATCATTATGCTCTCTATGGCAAGGAATTGACAGATCTGTGTAATCTTTGATAGAAAAGCAACACCTGAATAATAAAAAAAAAAAGATGGCTCAAAACATTACTCACCTGTTCTCATTTAAATCAGGAATCAGAGCGGTAATCCAAGAAGAAAATATTTGAGAAATGTCATAAAGTATATTGGTGCAATGTTTATAGGAGCCACACAGGGAATGTTGGTGTGGATTATTATTGTGTTTTAAAGACCTGATCTTCACCTCTGAAGCACAAACCCCCTCAGCGCACCTTCATTTAAGGTCAAGAGAAAGCGTCAACATGTTCATCAAATTAAACAGTTATTGTCCTAACTCACTTGTGACATTTAAGAGCAATTCTTCATGCAAATTAAGTATGTGACAGAATTGCCAAAAGAGCTCAGCAAATACTGAACAGAAAGAGACAATGAAGCCCCACTATATTGACCAGACTTCTTCAGGGGCTGCCTCTCAAGTGCAAATTAGCCTTGGATTTGTGCTCTTTGAAGTTTTGCTCTCCTTACATGTAGTTTGCTTAATGCATACTGATGCCTATCCTAAATCAGAATTAAAAGTATCACAATGAAATACAGTTTCATACTGTAGCAGTTTCCTCCTGTAGGCTCAGTCCCAGAGGATTGATAAATGAATGCATCAAACTATTTCAGGGAACTTAAGACTGTCTTCCAAAGTCAAAATATCAATTCACTGTATCATAGTATAATTGCCTTTAAATAACTGACTTTGTTATTTTTTTCTTCTGATTCTCACTTATAAAACACCTATTTTTCTCTAATACTCAGAATGTCTTCGCAAGTGTGTGCCCAATAGCAATTTGTCAAATACCGGATATAGATTACTCAGCAGAATCAGAAAAGAACAATTGAAAATGTGAATTTACGGCAGAATCCCCCGAAAACATTCAGGATCAAAGAGTTGGTTTAGATGAGCTGAACTCATTGATCCTAACTTCTTCTTTCGGTCTTTGGTGGCATAAATGGAGAGAGAACAGACTTGAAACTCAAGAGACATGGGTTCTGATTCCAGCTCTGCCTCTGGCCTAAAGTAATGACCTTAGGAAAGTCAGTTAACCTCTCCGGGCTTCTGTTTCTTCATCTGTAAATTGGGGGTAAGCCATCCGTTCTTCCTACTTCTTACATTGTGAACTTTCTGCGGGATTAAACCATCCCATTTAATCATCTTGTGTCTCCCCAAGTGTCTTATGCATAGTGTTCGGTGAACACAATCATTACCATTTTTATTAATGGAAGATGTGGACTGAGAATTCTACTCATAGCATTCCACGTGTAATAATAAGAATAGTGATAATGGCGAGAATAATATTAATAATAATCATTCAGTCATTCAATCGTATTTATTGAGCCCTTATTGTGTGCAGAGCACTGTACTAAGCACTGGGGAAGTACAAGTTGGCAACACATAGAGACGGTCCCTACCTAACAGCGGTCTCACAGTCTAGAAGGGGGAGACAGACAACAAAACAAAACATATTAATAAAATAAAATAAATAGAATAAATATGTACAAATAAAATAGAGTAATAAATATGTACAAACGTATATACATATATACAGGTGCTGTAGGGAGAGGAAGGAGGTAGGGCGGGAGGGTGGAGAGGGAATAATAATAATAATAATGATAATATGGCCAAGAGAAAGATCACAGGCTTAGATGTCTGAGAACATGGGTTCTAGTCCTGGCACTGCCACTTGTCTGCTGTGTGGCCCTGGGCAATTAACTAAATATATCTGTGCCTCAGTTGCCTCATCAGTAAAATGAAGAATAAATCTTCCTCCTTCTGATTTAGACTATGAGCACTCTGTGGGACAGGGACTGTGTCCAATCTGATTTCCTCATACTATCCCAGCACTTAGAACACTGATGCACAGTAAGACCTTAACAAATAACATGAAAATTAAAAAAAAAATCTTTTGTGCCAAGCACTGAACTAATCCCTGGGTGTAGATACAAGATAATCAGGTTGAAAACCACTTCACATAATATACGGTTATACATTTTCCATGGAAGCCTGGACATCCTTCTCTAGCCTTTTCTATCTTGGGTGAGACTTTTTTCTTTAAATTAAGGATTTCATTAAGCGCTTGCAATATGTTGGACACTGTGCTGAGCATAGGGGTAGACATGAGCTAATGAGGTTGGACACAGTCCCTGTCCTACAGAGGCTCACCATCCTAATCTCCATTTAACAGATGAGGTAACTGAGGCACATGGTAGTTAAGTGACTTGCCCTAGGTCACACAGCAGACAAGTGATAGATCAGATATTGGAAGGCTGTGTCCTCTGGTTCCCAAGCTCTGTCCCCTAGGCCACATCTGGTGGCCTTGAAGTCCCAAGTGTAGGATCAAAATGAGTCACGAAATAATCCTGCTGATGTGTGCTTCGCTTAGTAGCCCTTCTTCACCCCACTACGAGAAGCTTGTGAAAAAACAGTGTAGTTCCAGGGAAGAGGGAAACAATTGATTAAACGCACAGAAAATAGGTTCTGTGGAGAAAGATTAGAATAATTCAGGATACTTAGACTGGAAAGAAGGTTAAGTGCTCCCTAAAAAAACCCAAGAAGAACGACAAAAAACTATCTTCAATTCCCCAAGAGCAACAGTGAACCATTAATTCAGTGCTCTACACACAGTAGACACTCAATTCAGTGCTCTGCACACAGCAGACAAACAATGAATTGCATTGATATATTGGCCTCTCCACGACCAGCAAAACAAAGCTTCTAAAGCAACTGAAAGGATCAGAATATGAACTCTACTACCTTATCAATCAGGGAGTGAACTTTAATTTATAATGACCAACAAATTCATTATTAACAATTAGAGCAAGGAGAAACGCAGGACATTTTTCCCCACTAATAACATGTTGTGTGGAGCTAATGTCATGCAAAACTAATGTTGTTGTGAACTAATGTTGTGTGGAAAACTAGCTTAGCGCAGAATTATTGCTAGGCAAAACTAATGGTGCTTTGAATAAATATGTGCGTGACTAGTTCTTTTGGAGAGCTCAGCTCTAATGTTGTGAAAAAAATGTTGTTGGAAAGTTTCTCACCACAAATAAGCCACATGTGATGTCAGAAACTATCAATCTCAGGAAGGAGCACTGTGAAGTAGGATCTGTGAATAGTGAGATATTAGTCTCCTTGGAAGGGCTCATTGCTATATGACCTTGAGAAAGTCACTCAACATCTCTGGGCCTCAGTTACCTCATCTATAAAATGGGGATTGAGACTGTGAGCCCCGTGTGGGACAAGGACGGTGTCCAACCTGATTTGGTTGTCACCACCCCTGTGCTTAGTGCAGTGCCTGGTGCATAGTAAGTGCTTAACAAATACCACAATTATCATTATTATTATTATTATTATTATTATTATTGAGTGGAGAAGGGGGTTCATCAAGATGGAGATAATAAATCCTTCCAGCAATTTATGAGCAAGGAAACTAATGTTTTCATTAATGCAGTGGGACACTGCACAGGAAAATCTCGATATCGCTATATTATCATTTCATCAGTGTTTCATTTAATCATCTTATCAGGGATATATTGATAAAATTAATATTCTGATAAAATTGATATCATTTTATCATTTTATCAGGGATATATAGAACAACCCTCTAAGTAAGAACTCTCTCTAGACCATTATCTTGTTGTGGGCAGGGAACATGTCTACCAACTCTGTTGCATTATACTTTCCCAAGAGCTTAGTACAGTGTCTCCCCCTTCTAGACTGTGAACCCGTTGTTGGATAGGGACCGTCTCTATATGTTGCCAACTTGTACTTCCCAAGCGCTTAGTACAGTGCTCTGTACACAGTAAGCACTCAATAAATATGATTGAATGAATGAATGCTCTGCACACAGTAGGCACTCAATAAATACCATTGACGGACTGAATGATCAGTTGATCCATTCTATTTAAAGCACTATACTAAGTGCGCTTCGGGAAATGGAACATTCCCCCCATTAGAGAGTCCTCCCCTTGTGGAGTTCCTTTTGGAAAAGGGAACTTGTTGAGGCAAGGTGTCTGCTGTGTGACCTCGGGCAAGGCACTTCACTTTTCTGTCTCACATTATTATTATTATCATTCTTATTGTGCTGTCGAATCGTTTTCGATTCATAGTGACTCCATGGATACACTTTCTTCAGAACATCCTGTCTTCGGCCATAATCCGCAATGGTTTGAGAAGCAGCATGGCTCAATGGAAAAAAGCCCGGGCTTTGGAGTCAGAGGTCATGGGTTCAAATCCCAGCTCCGCCAACTGTCAGCTGTGTGACTTTGGGCAAGTCACTTCAATCAATCAATCAATCAATCATATTTATTGAGCACTTACTGTGTGCAGAGCACTGTACTAAGCACTTGGGAAGTACAAGTTGGCAACATATAGAGACGGTCCCTACCCAACAGTGGGCTCACAGTCTAGAAGGCTCACAGTCTAGAAGTCACTTCACTGTCACTTCTCTGTGCCTCAGTTACCTCATCTGTAAAATGGGGATTAAGACTATGAGCCCCCCGTGGGACAACCTGATCACCTTGTATCCCCCCCAAGTGCTTAGAACAGTGCTTTGCACATAGTGAGAGCTTAATAAATGCCATCATTATTAGTAGTATTATTATTCCGTTATCGTTGTTACGGTCTCTACCCACCTAGCTGCCACTCTGCCTCTTCCATATTTTCCCTGGGCTTTTCCTAACATTAGTGTCTTCTCCAGAGAGTCAGTCCTCCTGATTTTTGTGCCCAAAATATGCTAAGTCGAGTCATTTGACCTTTCAGAGACCACACTGGTTCAATTTGCTCCAAAATCCATTTAAACCAAACTGTCTCATTTCCCTCATCTGTAAAATGGGGATTAAGCCTTTGAGCCCTTTGTGGGACAGGGACTCTATCCAACCTGATTATTTTGGAGCTGTGCCAGCCTTAGTACAGTGCCTGGCACTTAGTAAGCACTTAACAAAAACCATTTGAAAACAAAAAAGCAACAAAACAGATTTTTATTCCTTCCTTTGCAGTCATGATTGGAGGAGTCGGTGATTCTGACATCTCTGTTAGACTTTCTGGCACAAACCAAATGCTAAGCCATCTCAGTTGCTGTTCCAATATGGGCAGCTGAGGTTATGGTTGGTGAAATCCCAATTCTCTCCAAATTCATGGATACAGAACCAGAGCCTATATTTTCCATCTGAATTCTAAATTACTTGAGGATATTCCAACTATAGCATTCTCTCAATCAATCCATCCATCCATCAATGACATTTACTAAACGCTTACCATGTACAGACCGCTACTGTATTGAGCACTTGAGAGAGTCCAATATAACAGGGTTGGTAGACTTGTTGCCTGCCCACTCTCTCGAGTTAGCC
Organism: Tachyglossus aculeatus; assembly: GCF_015852505.1. Taxonomy (NCBI): domain Eukaryota; kingdom Metazoa; phylum Chordata; class Mammalia; order Monotremata; family Tachyglossidae; genus Tachyglossus; species Tachyglossus aculeatus. The sequence goes on from NC_052077.1 coordinate 40,556,965, forward strand.
TTTCTATTTTCTATTTCTGAAACATGTATTGCTGCTTTTCTAGCTCATTCTGTCTGCTATAAATTAAATTCAAATAATGTGGGGTCTGGTTATCATTTTGACTTATTTATCCCATTAAAGATCACTTCCAGTAGAAGTGTGATCTGATTTTTCAGGGACCGAAATTCATTCATTCATTCAATCATACTTATTCATTCATTCATTCATTCAATCGTATTTATTGAGCTCTTACTGTGTGCAGAGCACTGTACTAAGTGCTTGGGAAGTACAAGTTGTCAACATATAGAGATGGTCCCTAACTGATCTTAATGAAACCCTCTTCACTTCACTTCTCTGTGCCTCAGTTACCTCATTTGTAAAATGGTGGATTGAAGACTGTAAACCACATGTGGGACAGGGATTGCTTCCAACCCGATCTGCTTGTCTCTTCCCTAGAGCTCAGTACAGTGCTTGGCACATAGTAAATGCTTAACAAATACCGCAATTGAGGGTAAAAGTCAATAGCCTTAGGGTTCCTGTCTAGAATCTCTAAATTGAAATAAACCACACTGTTTTGAGATTAACCGTATGAGTACGTATGTCCAACACCTATATACCAAATTGCAAAGCAAACCTTTCATCTCATTTATTAGGTGGATATTTGTGTATGACGTATCATTCTGTGGCACTAGATATCTTTCAGCAAACTGCTTGACCGTTTATTTTCAAGGAGCTGCACAGAACCATCTCTGCGTCTCAGGTCCAAAGATAATAGTCGGATCTACAAAAGTTGTCTACAATCCAAAGAAAGCTAAAGAGTTAATATACAATAAAATATACAAAGGAGACCACAAAATGAGGTGGAAAAAAAAAAGAAAAAAGAGACATAACTATGACCGTCTTGCCTTTGTGAAATATAATTTTCCTGAGCCATGGGAGTGTATGGTTAAACAGTCTGAACAGATGTTATTCTCTGCTTCAATTATACGTTCATTAAGTGGTCTGATTCTCTCAGATACTGTGATTTCCTGCTTTGGAACTGACTGTTTTCACTATGAGGAACTCCTTTTTCCAGAAAAGAAAAACATTACACTCTGCACAAAAGATTTCTATTGTTTCCTGCCCCTAGTTTGGTCACTTTTGCTATGATAGAAATGATAGAAATTCACCCCTAAAATCGATGAGAAGGAAGCAGCATCTTCATGCTAACGCTGTCTACTATTGGTGATTAAAGATCAAAGCCTCTAAAGCACCAGGAAAAACAGAAGACTTGTATCTGGGCAATAGAACAGATTTTTTTTTTTCCCTCTTAGATTTGAGTCTTATTATTCAAGGAGAAGCAGCATGGTGCTGTGGATAGAACAAGGGATGGGAGCCAAAAGGATCGTGGGTTCTAATTCTACTCTGCCACTTGGCTGCTGTGTGACCTTGGGTAAGTCACTTGATCTGTAAAATGGGGATTGAGACTGGAGCCCAGTGTGGGACAGGGCCTGTGTCAACTCACTTTGCCTGTATCCACCCCAGCAATTAGTACAGTGCCTAACACAAAGTGATTAAATACCTCAGTTATTATTATTTTATTAGTACATATTTATTCTATTTATTTTATTTTGTTAATATGTTTTGTTTTGTTGTCTGTCTCCCCTTTCTAGACTGTGAGCCTGCTGTTGGGTAGGGACCATCTCTATAATGTTGCCAACTTGTACTTCCCAAGCTCTTAGTACAGTGCTCTGAACAGAGTAAGCGCTCAATAAATATGATTGAATGAATGAATGAATATTATTGTTGTCATTAAGGTTTGGGGGAGAGTGTGTTTTAATGAAAACTATGTTAGAGGGGAAACACTGAAACTCCAGCAATCTACGTTGCAAAGTTACCTTGTTCATCTCTTTCAGGGTATCAGTTTTTTTCTGCTTCCTCTGTGAAAATGTAAAATTACTGATTCCTTACTATCACCTCAGCATCACTGCACTGTATATTTACACTCACTGATTCTGATTGTGCTTCAGTATGGACCATTTTACCAACAGAGTTATTTGAGTATTTCTATCTGTAAATCCTTTGGTGTTCACTCCAACTTCTAAATATACTGTACTTACTAGTGCTTAGTAGAGTGCTTTCCTCATAGTAGATGCTCAGCAAATATGGCAGATTGACTGATTGGTTGGTTGTTGGGGAATAGACAATGAACCAAAGAGCAATTCAAGAGAAAGTCATTTTGCTTTATTTGATTTTGATCCACCAGCAATTGAACAAAATACCAGTGACCCCTACTGTAAGTTCATATTGGTTGTATAGGGAGTTCACTTTTATTTAAGCATTTATTATTCCTAAAAGATGCTTTTTAGCCCATGTAATAATAATTATTTATTACTAATTACTTATCAGCTCCTATTAAGTGACAAGCATCGAGATAAATGTTCAAAATACAAGATAATTAGTTTGGATAAAGCCCCTGTTCCACACAGACCTCACATTATTTGAGGTAGCAAGACCTATGCTTTAGTCTCTGTTTGCAGATAATAATAACTGTGGTATTTGTAATGCGCTTACTATGTACTAGGCACTGTACTAAGCGCTGGGGTGGATACAAGCAAATCAAGTTGTACACAGTCCCTGTCCCACATGGGGCTCACCTTCTCAATCCCCATTTTATGAGAAGCAGCGTGGCTCAGTGGAAAGAGCACAGGCTTGGGAGTCAGAGGTCATGGGTTCTAATCCCTGCTCTGCCACATGTCTGCTGTGTGACCTTGGGCAAGTCACTGAAGTTATCTCATCTGTAAAATGGGGATTAAGACTGTGAGCCCCACGTGGGACAACCTGATCACCTCGTATTCCCCCCCCACAGCACTTAGAACAGTGCTTCACACATAGTAAGCACTTATCAAATGTGCTCATTATTATTATTTTACCAATGAGGGAACTGAGGCACACAGAAGTGAAGTGATCTGCCCACTGTCATACAGCAGACAAGGGGTGGAATCAGAATTAGAACCCAGGCCTGTGCTCTAGCCATTGCGCCATCCTGCTTTTGGGGAAATGTTACAAGAAGCTGCATGCAGGAATTGGTTGCAGGGATTGTCATTTACACAGCCCCATTGACACCCCCTTTTTTTTTTGTCTGCCATTCCTGTCCTCACTGACAATGAGTCATTCGTTCATTCATTCAATTGTATTTATTGATGATGATGATGATGATGATGATGATGGCATTTATTAAGCACTTACTATGTGCAATGCACTGTTCTAAGCCCTGGGGAGGATACAAGGTGATCAGGTTGTCCCACAGGGGGCTCACAGTCTTAATCCCCATTTTACAGATGAGGTAACTGAGGCCCAGAGAAGTGAAGTGACTTGCCCAAAATCACACAGCTGACAATTGGCAGAGCCAGGATTTGAACCCATGACCTCTGACTCCAAAGGGCGTGCTCTTTCTACTGAGCCATGCTGACATCTACTGTGTGCAGAGAACTGTATTAAGCGCTTGGGAAGCACAAGTCAGCAACATATAGAGACGGTCCCGACCCAACAACGGGCTCACAGTCTAGGAGGGGGAGACAGACAACAAAACAAAACATGTGGACAGGTGTCAAAACCGTCAGAGTCATTCATTCATTCATTCATTCAATCGTATTTATTGAGCACTTACTGTGTGCACAGCACTGTACTAAGCGCTTGGGAAGCACACGTCAGCAACATATAGAGATGGTCCCTACCCAACAACGGGCTCACAGTCTACAAGGGGGTGACAGACAACAAAACAAAACATATTAACAAAATAAAATAAATAGAATATGTAAGAATATGTAAATATTACATATTCTACACAATAGAATATGTAAGTCCTCGGGCAGAAGTGCCCTTCATGGCAAAGGATGCTTGCAGAGATTTTAAACATGTGCTACCACCCATAGGCACAGTGACTATAGCACAGTTAGCTTTAGTCCATCCCTGGGATGATGGCATTTGTCAAGCGCTTACTATATGCAAAACACTGTTCTAAGCATGAGGGAGGATACAAGGTGATCAGGTGGTCCCATGTGGGGCTCACAGTCTTAATCCCCATTTTCCAGATGAGGTCACTGAGGCCCAGAGAAGAGAAGTGACTTGCCCAAAGTCACACAGCTGACAAACAGCGGAGCCGGGATTTGAACCCATGACCTCTGACTCCCAAGCCTGAGCTCTTTCCACTGAGCCACGCTGCTTCTCTATGGTCCCCAAATGAAAATGGAAATAGCTCCTATCGAAAAGGAGCAGAACGGCCTAGTGGAAAGAGCCCAGGCCTGGGAGTCCAAAGGACCTGGGTTTTAATCCCAGCGCCGCCATTTGTCTGCTGTGTGACCTTGGACAAGTCACTTCCCTTCTCTGGGCCTCATTTCCCTTAGCTAGAAAATGGGGATTGAGACTGGGAACCCCTTATGGGACAGGGTCTGTGTTCAACCCAATCACATTGTAACTACTCAAGCGCTTAGTACATTGCCTGACACACAGTAAGCACTTAATAGACGCTGCAGTTATCATTATCACTGTTATTTTTAAGGGGTCCTGGGATGTTAAAAGATGCTGATTTTTCTTCCCTACTCCTTCCCCCTCTTAACTCTGGAGTTATCTTGGCATTACTGCTAATGATTTCCTGGAGATCTTCAAGAATTAAGACCCATCTGATCTATTATAATGATAATGATGGCATTTATTAAGCGCTTACTATGTGCAAAGCACTGTTCAAAGCGCTGGGGAGGTTACGAGGTGATCAGGTTGTCCCACCGGGTGGGGGTGGGGGTCACAGTCTTAATCCCCATTTTAGAGAGGAGGTAACTGAGGCCCAGAGAAGTGACTTGCCCAAAGTCACACAGCTGACAATTGACGGAGCTGGGATTTGAACCCATGACCTATGACTCCAAAGCCCGGGTTTGTTCCACTGGGCCACGCTGCTTCTATTATAGAAGGAGGGAACTGGATTCATTAATTCAATCATATTTATTGAGCACTTACTGTGTGCAGAGCACTGCACTAAGCGCTTAGCACTGTACCCTATGACCCTTGCAATTCCTCCTAGTCCTATGATTATTCTGCAAATCAAATTCAACCTAAGAATGAATGTGTAGTTGGGAGAACTCCGGGTCGTAATATAGCTAAATTCAAACAAGATGGCAAAACACTCTTTTAACATTTATCCGTTGCCTGGAAAGAACACTTAACACAACAGGTGAGTGACAGGGAAAACCGAAAGAGTGCTTCAATCCAGTGCGTCGGGCTTCAGTGGAGAGAAATGTAAAATATTATTCTATTTCTCATAGTGCTACAGTTGGGCTATGAGGAGAACAGCCACAAGGAACTGCTCCAGGAATAGAGATCACTATCGAGGAAAAATAAATGGGGAAATATAGGAATTGGCTGTTGCCATGGTGACCATGTAGCCTGGTGGAAAGAGCCTGGGGTAGGGAATCATGAGACCCGAGTTCAAATCCCAGTTCTGCCGCAGCCCTGCTCTATGTGACCTTGGGAAAGTCATTTAACCTTTCTGGCTCTCCATTTCCTCTTCTGTAAAATGAAGAAAAGAAGGCTTGTAAATTCCAAGGGGCGGGGGCTATGTCCAAGCCCATTACCTTGAATCTATTTCAGTTCTTAACACATAGTAAAGTCTTAATAAATGTCATTTTTCTTCTTCTTACCATTATTATTACTGTGACGATCCTAGAAGATGAATGACGGAGAATGCCTCAGTTTGTATTTTCCTATCTTTTGTCTAGACTCTGGACTCACTGTGCTTAGTACAATGCTCTGCACACAGTAAGTGCTCAATAAATCTGATTGATTGATGGATAGATGAAAATGTCATACCACACTGAGATAACTTATGAGGACTGGCCAGAAAAGGTGACATGGGAAGAAATATGATTTTTTTTTCCTCAGTATCAGCGGTGAGATTAATGATGTCCAACATTCACTTGATTAAAATTAGTACATAGCATTTATGCAATATTAATTAATTTGAAAAAAAAATCCTCCCTTTCATTAAGTATTTTAAAATACGGGCAAGGCTTTGGCTGACTGATGTATGCTCTAAAATGACTATAAGTGGCTTATTCAACTGCAAAGTTCTGGGGCTCTTTATCTTTATGTACTTTTTTATGATACTTGTTAAGTGTTTACTGTATGCCAAGACTGTTCTAAGATCTGGGGAAGATATAAGCTAATCAGTTTCGACACATTCCCTGTTCTACATTCATTCATTCATCCAGTCATGTTTATTGAGCACTTACTGAGTGCAGAGCAATGTACCAAGCGCTTAGAAAGTACAATTCTGTGAAGCAGCGTTGCTCAGTCTAAAGAAACCAGGCTTGGGAGTCAGAGGTCATGGGTTCTAATTCCGGCTCTGCCACTTGTCAGCGGTGTGACTTGGGGCAAGTCACTTAACTTCTCTGTGCCTCAGTTACCTCATCTGTAAAATGGGGATTAAGGCTGTGAGCCCCACGTGGGACAACCTGATGACCTTGTATCCCCGCCAGCGCTTAGAACAGTGCTTGACAAATAGTAAGGGCTTAACAAATACCATCATTATTATGATTATTACAGTTCGGCAACAAATAGAGACAATCCCTACCCAAGAATGGACTCACAGTCTAGAAGGGGGAGACAAGGACCAAGGGTGAGTTTGCAGTCTAAGTACAAAAGAGGAGGATTTAATTCCCATTTTACAGATGAGTAACTGAGGCACAGAGAAGTTCAGGGACTTGCCCAGCATCACATAGCAAACACGTGGCAGAGCCAGGACTAGAACGTGGGTCCTCTGACCCCAGGCCTACGATCTTTCTTTTAGGCCATGGTTCTTCTCTCACTGTTTCCCTTTTGCTAACCAACCAGACATCCCCATGATAATAATGATAACGGTGGCATTGGGTAGGCACATTTTATGTGCTAAGCACTAGGGTAATTAATACTGATCAGTCAGATGAGCCGCAGTATCTGTCTATCATGGAACTCAATCTAAAAGGAAGGGGACACAGGGATTTAGTGCCCATTTTACAGATGAATAAGCTGAAGCATATACAAGATGAGTGACTTGCTCAAAGCCACACAACAGGCAAGTGCATAATAATGATTGTAATAATAATAATGGCATTTATTAAGCACTTATTAGTTCTAAGCACTGGGGAGGCTGCAAGGTGATCAGGTTATCTCACAGGAGGCTCACAGTCTTAATCCCCATTTTACAGATGAGGTAACTGAGGCACAGAGAAGTTAAATGACTTGCCCAAGGTCACACAGCTGACAGTTGGCAGAGCCGGGATTTGAACCCATGACTTCTGACTCCAAAGCCCGTGTTCTTTCCATTGAGGCAAGCTGCTTCTCAGAACAGGGACTGAAACCCAAGTGTCCTGATTCCCAGACCTTCACTCTTTCAACTAGGCCTGGATACTTGCCCCACCTTTTAAAGTGTGAGCACCCTAAGGATTAGGAGCTAAATCAGGTTCAGGTAATTACATTCTCTCCCAGCACTTAGTGCAGTGCCTTGAGGTAAGCGCTCAATAAATACGATTGATTGAATGAATGAATGAGGAGCAGGTGAGAAGTAGTTTGGCCTAGTGGAAATAATAATAACAACAGTAATAGCAATTATAATGGTTCTTCTTAAGTGCTTACTATGTGCCAAGCGTTCTACTAAGTCCTGGGGTGGATACAAGCAAGTCAGGTTGGACACAGTCCCTGTCCCACATGGGGCTCAGAGTCTCAATCCCCATTTTACAGATGAGGCAACTGAGGCTCAGAGAAGTGAAGTGACTTGTCCAGGGTCATAGCAAACAGCATGGCTCAGGGGAAAGAGCCTGGGCTTTGGAGTAAGAGGTCGTGGGTTCAAATCCCACCTCCACCAATTGTCAGCTGTGTGACTTTGGGTAAGTCACTTAACTTCTCTGTGCCTCAGTTACCTCATCTGGAAAATGGGGATTAAGACTGTGAGCCCCCCGTGGGACAACCTGATCACCTTGTAACCTTCCCAGTGTTTAGAACAGTGCTTTGTACATAGTAAGCACTTAGATGCCATTATTATTATTATTATTATCATTATTATTATTATTATTATTAAGTGGCAGAGCAGGGATTAGAACTCATGACCTTCTGACTCCCAAGCCTGGGTTCTATCCACTATTCTTCAGTAGCCCAGGCCTTGGAGTCAGAGAACCTGAGGTCTGACCTGATTCTGCCACTGCCTTAATGCAATTTAGGCATTTATTTAACTTCTCTCATCTCTAAAATGGGGATTTTGTATGTTTTCTGCCTCCTACTTAGATTGTTAGCCCATTCTGGGATCTGATCATCCTGTATCTACCCCAGTGCTTAGTACAGGGCTTGGCACATAGTAAGTGCTTAACAAATACAAGCTTACTGTAAACACTCAATAAGTACCACTGAGTGAGTGAATGAAACCACCGCCATGGAACAGTTGAAGTTTGGAACCATTCAAGTCGGGCCACGATGAAAAAGACAGTTCCATAAACCTAGAAGACTAGGAGAGTCTCCCAAATTTGCACTTCCTAACCAAACAGCCGGCAGGAATTTCATTTCTCTGAAATTCCGGTCATACTAGAATTTTATTGACTATCAATCAATCATTTGTATTTATTGAGGATTTACCGTGTGCAGAGCAGTGTACTAATCACTTGGGAGAGGACATCACAGGATTTAACAGACACATTTTCTGCCCCCAACAAGCTTGCGTTCTAGAAGGGGAGACAGACATTAATACAGATAAATAAATAATGGATATGTATGTAAGTGCTGTGGGGCTGGGTGGTGAATAAGCGCTTAGTACAGTGCTCTGTGCACAGTAAGCACTCAATAAATATGATTGAATGAATGAATAAAGGGAAGAAGTCAGGGTGATGTAGAAGGAGTAGGAGAAAAAGAAATGAGAGCTTAGTCAAGCAAGTCAGGATTATCAGTCAATCAATATTATTAACTGAACATATACTATTTGTAGAGCCCTAAACTAAACCTTTGGAATAGTACAATCCAGTCAGAAGCCATGTATTTTTGCAGTTCAGCCATTTTTTCAAGAACAAATGGTAGGTATTTATTTATATAAAGTTGTATATTAAACATCTGATACGCATTTTTAAATGATAAGGAAATGAAACACTAAATCACGCTTTTCCACCAACTTGAAATGTGAGTTTCTCTTAATGCTAAGTTCATAGGAAGCTAACGCCCCATGTGCTTGGAAAAACTGGTTGTGATTGAAAAAATCTGTCTTCCCAAAAGGCTTGGTCCAATAGCAAGCACGTTAATGGAAAAAAAGAATACTAAAAGAAGAAGTGGGCATCTAGAATTCCTTCTTGATTGATTATATGTGTTGCTTTGGGGTGTCCTAACATTGAAAAATGCAAAGAGGGTCCTTGGGAGCAATTACTTTTAATTAACGATTGACACCTTCATTAAAAAGATGGAAGAATGTGACACGAGTTCTGTATCGCTTCTCCTAATGGATAATTAATAATAATGATACTCAAGCCCTAATTCATTGCTTTTTTATCTTTGCATTGCTCTACCAGCATTAAGCAACTCACTCAATCTCACCAACATGAAAAAAACTAGGATACCCATTTTAGAGAATAGCTACACTAAGGGCAAATCCATGCAAGCAAGCAGATAAACTTGATTTCTCAGAATAAAAAATATTTTTTTAAAAAATGGTGGTATTTATTAAGTGCTCACTAGGTGTCAAACACTCCTCCTAAGTACTGGGGTAGGCACAAGATAATCCTTTCACAAAAAGCCCTTATCCCAGACAGGACTCTCAGTCATAGTAAGACCTTAACAAATACCACATTTATTATTATTATTATCATGAAGTATAACAATTATGGTATTTAAGCTCTTACTACATACCAAATATGGTATTCCATGCTAGGGTAAATAGAAGACAATTAAGTCAGAATCAGCCCCTGTCCCATGTGGAGCTTTCATTCTAAGAGGGAGGAAGATCAGGTACTGAATCCCCATTTTTGAGGTGAGAGAAGTTAAGAAAATTGCATTTGGATCACACATCAATCAATGACAGAGTTAGGATTAGAACCCAGGTCTTCTGACTCCCAGGACTGTGCTTTCTTCAAAACTGATTTAGGGGATCATGACATCTAGAATCCAGCACTAGAATGCATGATAAGAATAATAATAATGCTATTTGTTAAGTCCTTACTATATGTCAGGCACTGCACTAAGCACTAGAGACGATACAAGATGTTCAGGTTGGATGCAGTCTATGTAACATGAGGGGCTCAGTCTTAATCCCCACTTAACAGATAAGGTAACTGAGGCACAGAGAAGTTGTGACGTGCCCAAGGTAACACAGCAGACAAGAGGTATAGCTTGGATTAGAACCCGGGAATTTCTGAGTTCCAGGCCACAGCTCTATCCACTAATTATAATAGTAATAATAATGATGGCATTTGTTGAGCACTTATTATGTGCAAAGCACTGTTCTAAGCGCTGGGGAGAATACAAGGTGATCAGGTTGTCCCTAGTGGGGCTCACAGTCTTAATCCCCATTTTACAGATGAGGCAACTGAGGCTCAGAGAAGTTAAGTGACTTGCCCAAAGTCACACAGCAGACATGTGGCGAAGCCGGAATTAGAACCCATGACCTCTGACTTCCAAGCCTGTGCTCTTTCCACTGAGCACTAAGCCATGCTGCTTCTCATAAATTGATTCTTTACCTTTCCATACACTCCCATCATCCCAGAACAGAGTCTTCACTCCAATTGAGGAGAGAGAGGAAATTTCTCCTTTCTTTCCACTGTTTATAGTTGCCTCACATCGACTGAAAGCAAAACATCTCTCGCCTCCCCATCCCGTGCTCAGACGTTAAAGCATTACTGGCTCACTCAGAAGGTTGGGCTGGGAAACGATGGTGGCAGATGATTAATCTGTTATTGCCTCCGAAGGGATAGTTTACGCTAAACCAGCAGGAGTTTTTGAAGAAGGGAGGGGGAGAATTTGAGGAGCAATTCTGGGCAGAATGATGGACGTGTTCAATCGTAGACACCTGTTCCCAAGATGAAATCCGCAGTAGCAAAGAACTAGTACAAGCCGGGATCTTTTTTTTTCATCCATGTGGGCTATTTATGTCTTCACAGATGACTAATAAAGCCAATCCTAGATCAGCGAGGCTTGCTACAAGACAGCATCACAATGACTAAAATAACTTGAGAGCTGATTTTTAGTCTATCAGAAGGTATTTTGAGCTTATTTTCTTGGTTCCTGTCTTGGTGTCTGTTCTCTAGTTTTCTCAAATCTCCTTGGCTCTGTTCTCATGTCCTCTGGCCGGAGATTGAAGCCCAGGCCCTCTGTGATTCAGGATCCATGATTCAGTACCAGATTTCCATATTTCTTTATTCCTCCTCTCCTCTTCTTTTCCCTTCCACTTCTAACTGGATGAAGTGGCCTGTTCTAAATATCTACGGGAGATTAGCATACAGCACCCTCCATTGAATAAAACTAGAGCTCGTTGTGGGTAGGGAAAGTGTCTGTTTATTGTTATGTGGTACTCTCCCAAGCATTTAATACAGTGCTTTGCACACAGTAAGCTAAAATCTAGACATTCTTCCCACAACACAGTTACTCTGTTCCCAAAAAATCCCGAATAAATAGAATTGTTTGTGTCAACACCAGTTTTCAGAGGAAATCAAGTCTTGAGGGGAGGTTGGTTGGAAAACAATCGGCTTTTCTAGTAATTCTGTATCTCCACAATGCTTAGTATAGTGCCTAGCACAAAGTGAGCGCTTGACGTAATTTGTCACCAGTCAATTCAAATTTCCACGGGGCAATGAAGCCAACCTTATAATGGAGTAAAAGTTTCAGATGAAAAGGAGCAGGACTCTTCTAGATGTGGACTCTCAGTCCTCCAGGAAGAGGGCTGAACTTGCATTTTAAATTATTCAAAGGAGAGGTGTGAATGAATTTACAAGGAACCTATTCATCCTCCCATTGGCAGGTCTCCTCACCACCTGTGAGAAGAAAGGCAGGGATATTTCAAACATTCTTTTTGCCTTTCCTTGAGAATGTGTTTCTTGCCACATCTGTGAATTACAGCTTAATGATGACTGTGAAATATAACTATTAGCTATCTGGCCATGGGAGTTTTCTAAAGCCATAATCCTTGAAAGCTCTGGCTTAAAGGGAATCAGTGTATATTTTATGGCCTTAAAATACTCCCGAGCATGTACAGAATAATCTATTTTTCCAGAGGTGTAACTTCTTTCAGAGTTGACACCCAATTAAAAGTCTGTATAAGCTTTCTGACTCTTTGGGGTTGAAATTCCGTATGAAATACGGCCACAAAACCAGGATCCTGTATTTGTTTACTGACCTGCTTTCCTGCCAGTGCAGAAGGGGAAAAAAATTCAGAGTAAATGTTTTGCAACACAGGCTGATATGGTTTTCTTTGAGAAAACTGCCAAAGCAGGCTTTCAGACAGGTTGGCTAATGAATGCGGAGATAAATTTAGATCTCACTCAGGTCTAAACCAGGGGAAAACTGAGTAAATAACATTAAGGCAAATCATAGACTCTGGCTGGGTAGAATGCCAAATCACTTTTCTTTGGTCCTTCCACTGAAACGATCGTATCTCATCCAGTTATATAAATTACATTACATAGCTATGGAAGTTTTCTAATGATTTTGATGTGAAAATCTCTTGTACCAAGTACCAGTATATGTCAATCTGTGAACTCTAATTAATTAGTATTTGAGCCAATACACCTTTGTATACAAAAGATCACTACCCTCCCCAACTTCAAAACCTTACTAAAATCGTTATCTCTTCTGAGTCCTTCCTTTCAAAGACCTTAATTCCCCTCTCTGATTACCATTCTTTGTTTAACTTAGCATGTAATTGTGTATGTCTTAATTGCTTGATATTCAGCCCACCCCAGCTCCATAGCACTATGTAAACATTCTTCTGCCACTTCCCCTATTATAATTTGTTTTAATGCCTGGGTCCCCCTCTAGACTGTAAGCTCCTTGTGGGCAAAGATCATGTCTAACAACATTTTCATACTGTGCTCTCCGAAGCGCATAGTGCCATGCCCTGCGCACATCAATGTGTCCGATAAATACCACTGATTTGTTTATTACTCCGTGCAGAATATTAATTCTTGGAAAAGTACACAAGTTAAAAGGCATGATACCTAACCTCAAATGGCTTTACAAGTTATTAGGGGAAAGACACCGATAGAGGAAAAAGAGGATGGGATGATGCATGGCTGAATAACCCCATGGTTAATTAATAGAGTAATTAGACACTTAGTACAGTGCTCTGCACACAGTAAGCGCTCGATAAATATGACTGAATGGAGTATGGATATCAACATACACAGAGCAGAATGGCCTAATGGAAAAAAAGAAGTCAGAGGACCTGGGTTCAAATTTCCTCCTTGGCATTTGTCTTATGTGTGACCTTGAACAATCACTTAAATTCTCTGGGTCTCCATTACCCCATCTGTAATATGGAGATTAAATCCTCGCCCCTTGATTTAGACTGTGAGCTCTTTGTGGGACAGGGACTGTGACCAACATGATGATCTTGTATCTACTCCAATGCTCAGTCCCGTGTCTGGTACATATTAAGCACTAAATATGTATTATTAAAACAAACAAAACAACAACAACAAAATGTGTTTTGAGAGATTGTGAGAGCATATAAGTGTTGGGGTGGAAAGTGGGACGAAAAGCCCTGAGGCAAAGAAAAATGAATAATAGCGTCGTCATTAAATCATTAACTACTAGTATCCTACAATACACTGCATTAAACAATTAATCACAACAGAAGCATATCCACTTATTCCACCCTTGTCCATGTGGGATGTATACTCTAATAGAGTATGTGAAATGGGGAAAATTCCTAGGAATAATGATATTACGTGGGACATTTGTTAAAATGCTTACCATGTGCCAAATACTGTACTAAGCATTGGAGATAAATGTAAGATAATCATGTCCCACTTAGGGCTCACAGTCAAAGTAGGCGAGAGAACAGGTATTGGATCACCAATTTGCAAAAGTGGGAACTGAGACATATAGAAGTAAAGTGACTTTACCAGGGTCACACAGCAGGTAAATGGTGGAACTGGGATTAGAACCCAGGTCCTCTGACTCCTGGGCCTGTGCTCTTTCCACTAGGCAACTGCTTCTCTACTGATAATCAGAATAATAATAATGATGGCATTTATTAAGCACTTACTATGTGCAAAGCACTGTTCTAAGCACTGGGGAGGTTATAAGGTGATCAGGTTGTTCCATGGGGGGCTCACAGTCTTCATCCCCATTTTACAGATGAGGTAACTGAGGCACAGAGAAGTTAAGTGACTTGCACAAAGTTACACAGCTGACAATTGGCGGAGCCGGGACTTGAATGCATGACCTCTGACTCCGAAGCCTGGGCTCTTTCCACTGAGCCACGCTGCTTCTCTATATAATATAGTTGATGCCTCCATGTGTATATTCACTTTTTAATCTTATCATACCCTTGCTATTGCTAGTGCACATTCTTCCTCCCACCCCCTTATTTGTGAGTAAAGTCCACCTTTCTGTTCTCCTTCATTAGACTGTAAACTTCCTGGATCAGTCTCTTTGTGAATGAAAGCAGCATGGCCTAGTGGATAGAGAGCGAGCCTGGGAGTCAAGAGGAGCTGAGTTCGAGTTCCTGCTCCGCCACTTGTCTGCTGTGTGACCCTGGGCAAGTCACTTCACTTCTCTGTGCCTCAGTTACCTTATCTGTAAAATGGGGACTTAGACTGTGAGCCCCATATGGGACATGGACTGTGTCCAACCCGATTAGCTTGTATCTACCCCAGCTCTTAGAACATTGCCTGGCTTTCAGTATGCACTTAACAAATACCATCATTATTATTATTACTATCACAGATCAGCTTCATCACTGGTCCCCTTTTAGACTGTGAGCCCGCTGTTGGGTAGGGACTGTCTCTATATGTTGCCAACCTGTACTTCCCAAGCGCTTAGTACAGTGCTCTGCACACAGTAAGTGCTCAATACAATTGAGGATGATGATGGTCTCCCTGCCTCCAACCTCTGCAGCCTAATAATAATGATAATAATAAAAATAATGGTATTTGTTAAGTGCTCATTCATTCACTCAATCATATTTATTGAGCACTTACTGTGTGCAGAGCACTGTGCTAAGTTCTTGGGAAGTACAAGTTGTACAAGTGCTCCTTATGTGTCAAGCACTGATCTAAGCGCTGGGGTAGATACAAGCTAGTCAGGTTGTTCCATGTGGGGCTCACAGTCTTAATCCCCATTTTACAGATGTGGGAACTGGGGCACAGAGAAGTGAAGTGACTTGCCCAAGGTCACCCAGCAGAGAAGTGGCGGAGCCAGAATTAGCACCCATGACCTCTGACTCCCAAGCCCGGGCTGTTTCCATTAAGACACGCTGCTTCCCTAAACCACCTATACCATACGCAACTTCACAGATCACTTTCCTGTAGTGTCCCTGGGCATTAATGTCTCTGCCTTTTGGGATGCACTCAATGAATACTGATGAAGATGATGACGGTGATGAGGATGATGACTATGATGAACTCCCTAGAGCCAGGAAAATCAATCCCCGACATCCTACTGCCCAGTATGATTGTCGTTCCTGAATGATGAGTATTATATTTTATTCTTTGCCCTTTCCCACATAGGTTAGTGCCTTAGCATCTGAACATAACTGTAATTAATTTGAAAGAAATCGTATTTGTATTCATTTTCTAAAAATGCCTCACAAAGGGCACATGACATCTTGCAATCAATTTGCAAATATTCTCATTGTTGTTGGTTTTTGTCTGTTTCTTACCGGCAAAATTATATTTCTCTGTTTAAAACGATAACTATGGAATCAGACTGACCAGTAAGTTTTCTTGAAGTCATTAAAATGACACACTAGCAGTCTTACTGAGGGTAGTAAAATTGATATTTATTAAGCATTACTTTGTGTCGAGTCAAGGACCCTTGTAAGTGATGACTCAACAAGGCTTTCCATTTAAAATTAGCATTAAGGAATTTCTTTGGCTGGTAGGTATTTCTTAAAGACCACCTTTAGCATAAGACCTGTTGAAGACAGTAGTAGTAGTAGTAGTAGTATAGTAGTAATAGTATTCATTCCCTTCTCAGCGTTTACAGTGCTCTGCACACAGTAAGCGCTCAATAATTACGATTGATGAATGGAGAGTTTCCAGTTTCTCTACCAGTCACAACTATGGGAGGGAGAGTGAAGCAGAGGCCTACCCATTCCAATCTGACCTTGGGCAGCGGCTAGCGAGTAGAAGGCCATCTGCTACAAGTCAAAACTCACCCGTGCTGGGCAGTAGAGGCACAGGAGAGAGTTGAAATGGAGACAACTTGCCTGAGTGGAAGGAGGCAATAGTTCACTGCTTCCGTATTTTTAATCAAGAAAACTCTCTGGATCCGCTTTATGGGAGAGATGTGTCTACGGTGTCACTATGTGACGGACATGACTTGACAGCATAAGACAACAACAACAACAGTACTCATTAAGCGCTTATTATTTGCAGAGCACTGTATTTAAATGATAGGAAGAAATATACAGGTGAGAATTAAGCAAGGTTCTGTCCCTCAGGGGGGCTCACAATTTAAACATAAAAGGTTAGAAGGGAATGCTGATAGGCACATAAGGAGAGAACATGATAAGAAATGTGAAGAAGAAAGGAAATGTGGTATTCTTGAACTATTTTTTTATTTTCAAGAAAAGAAAAAGTTTATGAAATACAACTTTTCAGAATGTACTCATGGAGAATAGGAAGGGATTCAGGGGGAAAAAACTGAACTGTGCATGGAAGACTAAATCTTCCATTCATTGTAAAGAAGTCTCCAAATGAGAAGAGACCAGTTCTTTTCAACCTAGGTTCACCATGTGGCAGAATCCCTAAAGCCTATTTTAGCAGTCCAAAAGGAAATAAAAAATTGAAAATAGATCTCATCAGGAATACGGGAGGTTACCCTCAGTAGAACCTAATTTTTAAAAACCTTACCCAAAATGTAGCAATGAAAAGCTTGTAGACTGGTATGCGCCTGGGAAAATGAGAGAAAGAGGACTAGGATAGAAAAATTCAAAAGGCAGAGGAGGCCACTGAAAAGTCACGAAAGCTACCGATTTTAGGAACTCAAAATAAATAAATGAATGAACGGTACCCCTGAGGCACACTGATTGATTTGATTTCTAGCAAATTCCTCTAAATGGCTTTACCCATTAGGATGCACAAACACAACTCCTTTTCATAATGAGAGGAATCATTCTAATTGATTATTTTAAAACAATGGAGGCAACACTTGAACTCGTCTTGTCTTAGTCTTTCGAGTCATTTCCGCCCCATAGAGACACCATGGACCCATCTCTCCCAGAACTCCCCGCTCTTCATCTACAATCCTTCTGGTAGTGGATCCGTAGAGTTCTCTTGGTAAAAATCTGAACGCGGTTCACCATGGCCACTTTCTGTGCAGTAAACGTGAGTCTCCACCCTTGACTCTGTTCTGAGCCCACCTTTTAGAGTGTGAGCCCACTGTTGGGTAGGGACTGTCTCTATATGTTGCCAACTTGTACTTCCTAAGCACTTAGTACAGTGCTCTGCACACAGTAAGCGCTCAATAAATACAATTGATTGATTGATTGATTGATTGATTCTATGCCACTGCTGCCCAGCACAGGTAAGTTTAGACTTCTAGCAGATGGCCTTCCACTTGCTAGCCAAGCTAGGAATGGAATGGGTAGGCCTCTGCTTGAGTCTCCCTCCCTTAGCCAACACTGGTGGAGCACTGGAAACTCTTCAGGCGCAACCCTGAGAGGGGAACATTTAAACATCCTCAGGTAAAAGTCTCACAGCTACCAAGTTTCTCAAACTTCTAATGAGTTGGACAATGAAGACTTCCAATACTCCTGAACTGTATACTCCTCCTCTAGTACTCCAAAATTCAAATTTAGAAACCATTAATCCCGCTGAAACATCAACCTGCTGTGTGACATTGGGGAAGTCAGTTACCCTCTTTGAGTCTTGTTTTCCTCACCAATAAAATGGGGATTAAATGACTTTTCTCCCCTTTCCTTGATTATGAGTTCTGGGTGGATCAGGTACTGTGCCTGAACTGAGTGCCTCTAACCAAGAGGGCACTGGCACAGAGGAAACATTAATGAACACGATGATTATAATTATTATTTTTTTTATCAAGAAGACTTGAATTGTCTTAATTGAAGCAAGCTGCATAAGAAAAATAGACAATATTAATCAACTTTCAGACCTGTCCTCTTCCAAATCTCCAGGAAAATAAATCAATTTACCCATTCATTCTGTTTCATGGAAATTATTTCCACATCAGGCAGCAGACATTCTGAATTGAAGACACCTTGCATATATTTAGCTTCTTGGATGGACTTTTATAGTCACTGGAGTTACAGTTTGGAGTGTACACTGTCCACCTACTTACTATTTCCAGAGTCACCTGAATCGTGATTGAGTGCCGAGTGGTGATAGTGTATCCACCACAGTGCTTAGTATAGTGCTTGGCATATAGTGAGCACTTAACAAAGACCACAATTATCATTATGTCCACTGAAAACGACCAAATAATAATTATGGCACTTAGTATGTGCTTAACAGGTTTTCGGTGCTGGGGCAGATGTAAGATTCTCACATTGAACCCAAGCCCTGCCCCACGCAAGGCTCCCAATCTATTTATTAATAATAATCATCATCATACTCCACGAGGTCACATTAGTCATTTCACTGGCTGAGAGTCCTTATTCTACTCTAGAGTAAACTAAAATCTCGACTTCAGAGAACAGACAGGTGAAGACAAACTATAAAATAATACAATGAGGTTCATAATTGCGCAGGAAAATGCATTTGCACACAACTGCAAACCCTCCCTCCCAGGACTTTCCTACTGCATTGCTCCTCTCTCTCTTGGTGAGCAGGAGTTTCTGTTTGACTAAGCTTCACTTGTTGAATATTTCAAAAGATGTACAGTGCAATTATGCACCTAGTTAGACAAGCAATTGCCATTTTTATCCGTTCCCTAGAAGTCTACCTTCTAGGAAATGGAGCTATTGCTCCCAAGGCACAATTAGCACATCAGAGGCACGAGTTTTTCTTTCAATTCTGTGGCAACATCACTGGTTAAGTAAGTATCCTCTTCTCCGCTCCCCCCTCATCCCTAAAACCTGGACCCAAGCTCATCCAACTTGTACTTCCCAAGTGCTTAGTACTGTGCTCTTCACACAGTAAGTGCTCAATAAATACGATTGATTGATTGATTGATCATTTTCAATTCGTTTCAGTACATCTCTGTAAATACATACCTATCTTTAAATTATACATTTGAAATTATTTATTCCTATGACTATATGTCTCCCTCTCTAGACTTATGAGCTCCTTTTGGGCAAAGAACATGTTGGCTAATTCTGTTGTATTGTAATCTCCCAACCACTTAGTAAGGTGCTCTGGCCAGGGTAAGCATTCAATAAATACCATTGACTGCCTGGTTTTAGAAATGCACCAAGTTTATTGGCAACAAGTCTAAGAGGAGCATCATGGCCTAGTGGATAAAACATTTGTCTGAAGTCAGAAAGACCAGGGTTCTAATCCCAGCTCCAACACATATCTGCTCTCCAGTGGCTCCCAGTCAACCTACACATCAAGCAAAAACTCCTCATTCTTGGCTTCAAGGCTGTCCATCCCCTCGCCCCCTCTTACCTCACCTCCCTTCTCTCCTTCTCCAGCCCAGCCTGCACCCTCCACTCCTCTGCCACCGCTAACCTCCTCACTGTGCCTCCTTCTCACCTGTCCCACCATCGACCCCCGGCCCACGTCCTCCCCGTGGCCTGGAATTCCCTCCCTTCCCACATCCGCCAAGCTAGCTCTCTTCCTCGCTTCAAAGCCCTACTGAGAGCTCACCTCCTCCAGGAGGCCTTCCCAGACTGAGCCCCCTTTTTCCTCTCCTCCTCCCCATCCCCCCCCACCCTACCTCCTTCCCGTCCCCACAGCACCTGTATATGTTTGTACAGATTTATTACTCTACTTATTTTAATTGTACATATTTACTATTCTATTTATTTTGTTAATGATGCACATCTAGCTTTATTTCTATTTATTGTAATGACTTGACACTTGTCTACATGTTTTGTTTTGTTGTCTGTCTCCCCCTTCTAGACTGTGAGCCCGTTGTTGGGTAGGGACCGTCTCTACATGTTGCCAACTTACACTTCCCAAGTGCTTAGGACAGTGCTCTGCACACAGTAAATGCTCAATAAATACGACTGAATGAATGAATGAATTCTCTGAGACCTTGGGCAAAGCGCGTCACTTCTCTGTGCCTCAGGTACCTCATGTCTAAAATGGGGATCAAGACTGTGAGCCCAATGTGGGACATGGACTGTGTCCAATCTGATTATTTTGTATCCATCCTGGCACTGAGAACTGCGCTCGGCACAGAACAAATGCTTAACACCATAAAATAAACAGATAGATAACATTTTAAAAAACAAGCTTATCCTTCCCTTCCATCTTGCCCCATTTCACCTCAGTTGTCCAGGAAATGCATTCTCAAAATCAAATGCTTGGCTGTTTCTATCTTGGTGAAGTCGTATTTCCTAAAGTCAGTGTCACAGGCTACTCCTGCTTAATAAAGCTTAGCCTCGGAAATGCCACACATAATGAAAAAGGAAATGGAAACAAGGCTGAGAAAGAAATTCAGTTACAGGCATGATTCCCACCCAGAAAACTTGTCTGTTCTCATTCTTCTCCTAGTTCAGGAGCCTCAATCAGGTGGCTAATTTACCTAGGTGATCTCCTACTCCAGCCCAGTTTGCTCACCATGACCCGATCTCATCAATATAATAATGATGGCATTTGTTAAGCACTTACTATGTGCATAGCACTGTTCTAAGCACTAGGGTAGACACAAGGTAATCAGGCCCTGGAATGCCATGTGGGGCTCACAATCTTAATCCACATTTTACAGATGAGGTAACTGAGGCACAGAGAAGTTAAGTGACTAGCCCAATGTCACACAGCTGACAAGCGGCGGAGCCAGGATTAGAATCCACAACCTCTGACTCCCAAGCCCGGGCTCTTTCCGCTAAACCACGCTTCTTCTCAACACTGTCTCATGGTGGACAGGGGTGTGGTTACCAACTCTGTTATACTGTGTTCTCCCAAGTGTTTATTACAGCCTTCTGCCCACAATAAGCACTTCATAAATGTCAATGATTGACTGACTGAGTTAAAGTCGGACCATCACTTGGTGGATAAAAATAGCCTGCCCTAGGTAACCATTGTTCATTCCTAAAAATACGCGATTCTGTTCCCCTACCAGAAAGTGTGTCATCTTCTCATTTTACTATGACTGCAAGCTGTACTGCTTTCTCAAAAAGTTCACTATTGAAAAACCTTCAATAGGTTATTAAATTAGCCCATTGTTACTCCTTTAAAAAATTCTATAACGGGATTTTCTGTCTCTTGCATGCTTAATAATTTTAATTTGATTACACTGTAGCATAAATACCCAGTCTTCCTTGTGGGAATAGAGTGAGGAATCATCAGAAGAGATAAGTACAATACTGTCACATTGGCAACCCTACAGTTACGCGTCTGTCAGGCTTTCCATTAGAAGTACTGATTTTCCAAAAAAAAAAAAAAATTCCCTCTGGGCTGAAATTTGACATTCCTGGCTCCATCTAGGGGGCAAATTGTCACAGAAAAATTGAAATCAACTTTTCAGAACGAGGTGTTTTCAACATTTCAACATTCATTTTTGCAACACTCTAATTATTTGTTTAATAAAGCTGATCATTTGTATTTCATAGAGAAAATACTAGAACCTTGTTAAGTTCTACTAAGTGACCCAATGGAAATCCACACATTTGCATATTAATGCATTTTTTTTATTAAAAACCGTCTTAAACGTTCAGGGATGCTGCTTTAAACTTAACAAAGTAAGGTCCCCTGAAGAAGTAACAATTTAAATGCAAAATCACGGGGGCAAAAATCAAGTTCGGTAAGTGTATCAAATGCACTTTGGATGGTAATACAAGTTTATATGTGAAATAACGCAACGTATACTAAGTCCTAGGTTTTGCCTTGGGTGTTTCATGCATGAACTAGTAATCAATCGATCAGTCAGTTGTATTTATTGTCTACTGTGTGCGGAGGACTGCATTTAATTATATGGGAGAGTATGGTGTAACAGAATTGATGAACATATGCCCCACCGACAAGAAGCTTACAGTCCAGAGGGAGAGGCAGACATTAAAATAAATTGTGAAAATGTGCACAAGTGCTGTGCACGTGAAGGTGATGTGAATAGCAAGTTCTTAAAGGGTACAGATTCCTTCATTCATTCAATCGTATTTATTGAGTGCTGACTGTGTGCAGAGCACTGTACTAAGCGCTTACAGATCCAAGTGAATAAGCCATGATAAAGGGAGAAGGCATGTGGGAAATGAGAGCTTATTTGGGGAAGACCTCTTGAAGGACATGTTATTTGAGAAAGGTTTTGAAGATAGGGACTGTCTCTATGTGATGCCAATTTGTACTTCCCAAGCGCTTAGTACAGTGCTCTGCACATAGTAAGCGCTCAATAAATACGATTGATTGATTGATTGATTGATATGGAGAGTGGTGGTCTGTTAGAGATGTGGGCAGAGGGAATTCTAGGACTGAGGGATGACGTGGGCAAGGGGTTGGCAGCGAGCTAGACGAGATCGAATCAGAGTGAGTAGGCTGGCATTTAGAGGAGCAAAGCGTGTAGGCTGGTGGTAGGAAATCAGTTAGGTAAGGGAGGAGGTGGAGAGCAGATTAAGTGCTTTAAAGCTGAGGGTAAAGAATTTCTGTTTGATGCAAAGGTGATGTAATAATGATGGTATTTATTAAGTGCTTACTATGTGCAAAGCACTGTTCTGAGTGCTGGGGTAGATACAAGGTAATCGGGTTGTCCCTCGTGGGGCTCACAGTCTTATATAATAATGATGGTATTTGTTAAGCGCTTACTATGTGCAAAGCACTGTTCTAAGCGCTGGGGTAGATACAAGGTAATCAGATTGTCCCTCAAGGGGCCACGTTCTTAATCCCCATTTTCCAGATGAGATAACTGAGGCACAGAGAAGTGAAGTGACTTGTCCAAAGTCACACAGCTGACAAGTGGTGGAGGCGGGATTAGAACCCATGGCCTCTGACTCCCAAGCCTGTGCTCTTTCCACTAAGCCACGCTGCTTCTCTGTGATCAACAACCGAAGGCTCTTGAGGATAGAACTTCCTTTTTTTTTCTTTTAAAGAAAATTGATTTTTTTAAAGAAAAGAAAATCCCCCGGGCCTGGAATGCCCTCCCTCTGCCCATCCGCCAAGCTAGCTCTCTTCCTCCCTTCAAGGCCCTACTGAGAGCTCACCTCCTCCAGGAGGCCTTCCCAGACTGAGCCCCCTTTTTCCTCTCCCCCTCTCCATCCCCCCTGCCCTACTTCCTTCCCCTCCCCACAGCACCTGTATATATGTTTGTACATATTTATTACTCTGTTTATTTATTTATTTATTTATTTCACTTGTACATATCTATTCTATTTATTTTATTTTGTTAGCTTGGTTTTGTTCTCTGTTTCCCCCTTTTAGACTGTGAGCCCACTGTTGGGTAGGGACTGTCTCTATATGTTGCCAACTTGTACTTCCCAGGCGCTTAGTACAGTACTCTGCACACAGTAAGCACTCAATAAATATGATTGATTGATTGATTGATCCAGGCCAAAGAGTGAAACAATTTTCTAATATACTGTTTCCCTACTGGATTGTCCATTTATTGACAACATTTTGAAATGATGTTCATGGCTTGGTATATAGAACATTAGCCTGGGATTCAGAAAGCCCTGGGTTCTAATACTAGCCCCGACATGCCTGCCATAAGACCTTGGGCAAGTCACCTAACTTCTCTGGGCCTCATTTACTTCAACTGCAAAATGGGAATTGTGTGTGAGCCCCCATGTGAGACAGGGATTGTTTCCAACCTGATTAAGGTGTATCTATCCCAATGCTTAGAACAGTGTTTGAAACATAGTAAGCACTTTACAAGTACCATAAATTATGTATATGTATTTATGATTGGGCACCTCTCATTTTTTTTCTGTTCCACTGCCCTTTTGCTTGCTTCTAAGTTTCCTTTCTCTGTTTTGTAATCTTCTGTCTTCTTAAAGCTCTTCCTTTTATCTTTTCTTTTCCCTCTCAGTGTCTGCTGCCCAACCTAAGAAGCCAGACCTCCCGCAATTTCCACCCCTTCTTACCCCAAATGCCTGTTAAGATCCATTATAACTAATCCTTTTCCCAGAATCAGCTTGTTTTCCCGAGAATTGCAGGTTTCTCCCTCTTATTTCTAAACCTGTAGTTTCACATATAAACAATTACAATTCACTTAGCAACATTGGAGTTGCACATCTCTGTTGGCTGTTTCTTTCCCCAGTAAGTCACCTGGGGATTTCCTAATCTATTGCTCCCTGTTGGTTTTACATTTCTTTTGTAATACATGTTACAAAAATTGAAAGATGGCTATAGAAAAAAAACAACAACCTCCAACTCCCATAAAGCTATGAAAAAAATAAAAGGAGAAAAGGCAAGGCAGAAGAAGAAAATTAAGTTGGCTATCATTATTCTAGCATGTTCATTATCTTTATTTGATAAAGATAATGTTTCATGTTGCAACTCATGGTCCATACTTTTTAGACAGGTAGCCAATTAATGAGGTTACAATCTCTGGCCCGGATACCCTGTCAAACTGACCTAGGTCCACCTCTGGAATATCTCCCCTTTAGAAAGTGAGCAGAAGTAAGAAAAGCAGAAATGCCATTATTGGATTGGAACTACTACTATCAATCTAATCTAGAATTCTGTTTCCAAACAGGGTAAAAAAAAAAAAATATCTTTAGGGTGATGAATGCCCTTTAGAACATTCATTCATGCAACTGTATTTATTGAGTGCTTACTTTGTGTAGAGTACTGTACTAAGAGCTTGGAAAGTACAATTCAGCAACTGATAGAGACAATTCCTACCCAACAACGGGCTCACAGTCTAGAAGGGGGAGACAGACAACAAAACAAAACAAGTAGATGGCATTAATACCATCGAAGTGGATAAACAGAATATTAGATATATACACATCAATAAAACAGAGTAATAAATATGTATAAATATACACAAGAGCTGTGGGGAAGGGAAGGGGGTAGGGCAGAGGGAGAGAGTGGGGTGAAGGAGAGGGGAGAGGAGCAGAGAAAAAAGGGGGAAGCTCAGTCTGGGAAGGCCTCCTGGAGAAGGTGTACTCTCAATAGGGCTATCTCATGTCTAGAGGGGCAACATTTGGGGAAATAACATGGCCAATGGACAGAGCAGAGTCTGAGCATCAGAGGACCTGTGTCCTAATCCTGACTCTGATGCTTTCCCTGCTATGAGACCTTGGATAGGTCACTTAACTTTGCTGGACCTCAGTTTCCTTATTTGTAAAATGGGCAATAAATACCTATTGTCTCTCATTCATTCATCCGATCATATTTATTGAGCACTTACTGTGTGCAGAGCACTGTACTAAGCACTTGGGAAGTACAAGCTGGCAACATATAGAGATGGTCCCTACCCAACAACGGGCTCACAGTCTAGAAGACAGGCTCACAGTCTCCTTTTTTGCCCTTCCCTCCCTCCTACTGGGAGCCCCACATGGGACAGGGATCATGTCCAACCCAGTTATCTTGTATCTACCCTGTTGCTTAATACAGTGCCTGGCATAGAGGAAGATCACGCCATGAGCCCCTCGTGGGACAACCTGATCAACTTGTATCCTCCCCAGCGCTTAGAACAGTGCTTTGCACAT
This sequence comes from Tachyglossus aculeatus, assembly GCF_015852505.1. Taxonomy (NCBI): domain Eukaryota; kingdom Metazoa; phylum Chordata; class Mammalia; order Monotremata; family Tachyglossidae; genus Tachyglossus; species Tachyglossus aculeatus. The sequence continues at coordinate 40,582,853 of NC_052077.1, forward strand.
AGTAAGCACTTAATGCCATTATTATTATTACAAACAGCTGACAGATACCACCATTATTAGTACCTTCAACATTTTTCACTTAGACCAAGCTCCTTATGTGTACGTATCACGCCTTGCTACTCTATTATATTGTTCTCTCCCAAGTGCTTAGTGCAGTGCTCTGCCCATAATATTTGCTCATTAAATACCATGATAGATCACCTGTATTTCCCCGGACTTCTTTTGAATCAACAACCTTCCAACTTCAATAAGGGTGGACTGGAGCCATGGGATTTGGTGACTAGAGATTCTATTTAGGTCCTTGCCCACATATTTCCTGATTTTATCCTGTCCCCTTTTCATCTTTGTTTTTCCAAATGGAGGGCTTATCCTTTCAGTCTCTCCTTATACGGAAGATTTTCTAGTTTCCTATCTGACTGCTCTTCTCTGGACTTCCTTCACACAATTTCATCCTTCTAACCATTCAGTCGGTAGTATTGACTGAACACTTTTTCTTGCATGGAGCACTGTATTAAGGGCTTGGATGAGTACAAGAGGGTGTATAGACCTGATCCCTGCCCTCATGGGCTTACAGTCTAACGGAGAAAGTTTTGTCCCAGAGCCATACCCAAGACAGAATCAGTTTTCAGAGGGGACAGCGATTGATGGTGGGTAATAATAAGTGGAGCTTAATATAAGAGGACTAGCTAAAGAAAAATAAAAAGACAAAGATTCCATGACTGAATTAATGCCATTGATTGTCCACTCCATCAATTCCTCTGCTAATAGGAAGGAGAGCTGCCGTGCTGTGCAAATGTCAAAGTAAGTTCAGAATTTAATAAACATGTTTTAATAAAAAGTGTCAATTTTCTAATCATTTCACCCAGGATGATGAATAAACTTAGGGGTAGAAATCTGTACCTACCAATACCTATGGGTGTTGAAATTGCATTTGATCTGGGATATACCTTTAAATTGTATATTATCAATACACTATATATATATATATATTGCCAACTTGTACTTCCCAAGCGCTTAGTATAGTGCTCTGCACAAAGTAAGTGCTCAATAAATACGATTCACTGATTGATTAATTGATTGATATATATATATATATACACACATATATAAGAGAAGCAGCATGGCTTAGTGGAAAGAGCCCAGGCTTTGGAGACAGAGGTCAGGGGTTCAAATTCCGGCTCCACCAATTGTCAGTTGTGTGACTTTGGGCAAGTCACTTCACTTCTCTGTTGCCTCAGTTCCCTCATCTGTAAAAGGGAGATAAAGACTGTGAGCCCCACGTGGGACAACATGATCACTTTTTAACCTCCCCAATGCTTAGAACAGTGTTTTGCACATAGTAAGCACTTAATAAATGCCATTATTATAAAAATGTCAAGAAGCAGCATGGCTCAGTGGAAAGAGCACGGGCTTTGGAGTCAGAGGTTGTGGGTTCGAATCCCGACTCTGCCACATGTCTGTTGTGTGACCTTGGGCAAGTCACTTAACTTCTCTGAGCCTCAGTTACCTCATCTGTAAAATGAGGATAAAGACTGTGAGCCCCACGTGGGACAACCTGGTCACCTTGTATCCCCCCAGCACTTAGAACAGTGCTTTGCACATAGCAAGCACTTAACAAATGCCATCATTATTATTATTATTATTATCAATCACTTATTTATCCATAGAAATGTCTGTCGTCCCCCCATTGACTGTAAGATTGTTATAGGCAGGGAGCATATCTGCTGAGTCTGTTGCATCGTACCCTCTCAGGCGCTTAGTACAGTGATCTGCACATAGTAAGTGCTCAATAAATGCCACTGATCGATTGACTGCCTGTCTAAGGAAGCCACTAGCAGTGGAATTTACGATTTTAGGAAGCATTCCCAATATTGAAGCCAGGCTTGTTTCAAGAAAGTTAACTTGTCTAAGACCTAATGAATAATCTTTCAGATTCTATGTCTTAATTGACTTTAATTGCCCGTTGATGCCAACAAGGACAAACAGATCTTGCATTTTAAATGAAATGATGCAAGTAATATTAAATGTTGCCTTGAAGGCCTCAAGTGCTTTCATATGCATATGCATAGATGCAATAGATTAAATTTGTCAATGGTGAGTAGTTTCAGTAAGTGTAGAAAGAATAACGTTTTCTATGCCAAACAAATACAACACAATGGAAAAATGTCAGGGTCCTTACTTTATTTCCAGGATTTTTTTTCCCCACTTAAAGTCTGTACCACAACAGAAGGAAGGTCTAAGAATGTCCGTGATATCTTATGAGCAATGAATCTCCCTGATGACATAATTGTGGAGTAGCAGCATAGCCTGGTGGAAAGATCCCAGTTCCACCTCTTGAACATCACGTGATCTTGGGTTCTTCTCTGTGCTTCAGTTTCCTCATCTGTAAAATGGGGATCAGATACTTCTTCCTCCCCTTTAGACTGAGAGTCTTAGGTGAAGCAGGGAGTATGTCTAATCTGATTCTATCTACCCAGGTTTTAACAGAGAGCTTGGTACAAACTAAGGACTCAACAAATGCACAGTTATAACTTCTACATGATTTGGGATCACGGTCAGAGAGCCAGGGTTCTCAAAGCTGTTGACAGATTTACCTCTGCTCCTACCAACACCACTGTATTCGCTGAGCAATACTAGAATCACACGAGAAGTGTAATCCTTCAAGTGGCTTGAGAACATCTGACCCAAAGGTGTGGTAATCACGACGGCAGCCGTGATTTCTTTAAGCTCCACCAGTAACCTCACATAGCGCCATCCTAACCCACTGCCTAGCGGTTGCCAATAAAGGAATCCAAGTAACTTGGAATATTAATAATTCATTGATATGAGGAAAATCAAACGACTAGCCTTTTCGGGATTCGCAAATTGAAATCAATCTGTTAACACGAGAAGCCAAATATCCATTCCATCCTTTCCGGGTTTTGTTTCTGAATTAAAAATTCATAATAACGAACGCCGTCAAAGAGGGAATTCCCATCCACGTTAGGCTCTCCGCGCTCCTCTGCCGACCTTCCCCAGGTGGATTAATGCAAACTAAATTGCCGATGAGCTCACCTGAAGCTGTGAGAACTCCATTAGGTTTAGAGCCCTAGAGGGTTTGGCTAATTATGGTAAAAACATTCTCACACTAATTACACAATGCATGGATATAGCCCAAATATTTCGGTAGCACTTAGCTTTTAATAGACTCATTTGCATACCCCATAGTACGTGTATAGAAAGGAGGACATTTAGGGTTTCAAACACTCTCTGTGGCTAAGTATCATATTAGAACCGGTCTCAAAGAGATTTTCCCATTACCAAGTTCATCGAAACCATCCTACATGCTTTTAGAGCAGCAGTGGGGACTAGTGGATAGTGGACCGAACTGGGAACAGGAGATGTGGGTTCTAATCCTGGAGATATCACTAGCCTGTTGTGTGAACATGAGTAAGTTCCTCAACTTCTCTGGGCCTCAGTTCCCTTATCTGCAAAATGGGGATTAAAGATCTGTAGTCTCTCCCTACCTTGGGCAGAGAGCCCCATGTGGGACAGGGATGGATGTGACCCAATTACCTTTTATGTATCCAAGAGCTTAGTACAGAGACTCATACCAATAAAAACACAGCAAATACCACAACTCCCTCCCCTTCCATATACCCCAGACCACCATTTTCTCCACCTTCAAAACATTCCTCAGGTCACATCTCTTCCAAGAAGCCTTCCTCAATTAAGCCCTCTTTTTCCCGGCTCGCTCTCCCTTCTGTGTGGTCAATGAACTTCAATCTGTGATCTTTGGACACTTGATATTGTCCCCAACCCCATGACAATTATGCATGTATTTATAAATTATATATTATAAATTACTTATTTAATCATATTACTGTCTGCTTCTGACTCTAGATTGTAAGCTCATTACGGGCAGGGAGCATGTCTGCTAATTTTATTGTGCTGTACTGTCCCAAGGGCTTAGTACAGTGCCCTGTACGAAGTACTCGATAAATATGATTGATTGATTAGGAACTTGCAGTCTAAGGGGGAGAGAGTTATTAAAATAAATTATGAATGTCCACAGAAGTACTACGGATGGGGTGAAGAAAGGGTACAAATCCAAATGGAAGGGTGATAAAGAAGGGAGAGGGAGTAGGGGAAATAAGGGCTTATTGAAAGGCAGGAAATAAATCTTGGGTATTTTAAACATTCTCTGGAGGAGTGAGTACAATGCATCACAACCCAGTGGATGGTAAAAAAATTCCATTGGTTCTACTTCTTGAAAGAACAACCTACAAAAAATCAATCATTACTACCCTCAGGTGCGTTCTCCTGGTTAGGAGAGCACACTCAAGGCCAGCCTTCTGCCGTACATTGATTTTCCCAGAGCTTAGAACAGTGCTTTGCACATAGTAAGCACTTAATAAATGCCATCGTTATTATTATTAACAACAACGACAGTATTTGTTCATTCATTCAATCATTTTTATCGAGCGCTTACTGTGTGCAGAGCACTGTTCTAAGCACTTGGAAATCACTTAAGCGCTTACCATGTGCCAAGCACTGTTTTAGATTTTAGACGAGACTTCAGTTCTTTTTAAGAGACGGACTTAGACTGTTTCCATCTCAATTCATTAATCACCCACCTACAGAGATAAGGACCCTAATCTTTTTAAGAGGAAGGAAAATGGTACTTTTACATTTCTGCCTCAGCTGACTTTTCTGACCATTAAAATCATAGGAAACAATTATGTGGTGCAAGGTTTAATTGAAAAATACTCCATGTTTGCATAGCCTCTCTGGGAGTAGTATGTTTAGAAATGTTTTGCCATTGAGAAAAGACTGACCTATGTTCCTTGTTCCTCACAATGCACCCCAAAATGAATGGGAATCTTGTCTTTAGAAATAGGGTTTTTTGATGCTGTGACATTTATAAATGGCCCTTTTAAGACTCCACTTTTCTGCACACTTTGTTTCAATTTCCTGTCACTCTCAGGTGAGGATTTTTATAATACTAAATTTATCACATCTTTCCAAGATCGTTTCTCTAACTCTAAACTTTCAGTACATCTACTACATTGGGAACTATATTTACTTTTCCTTCTCTGAATTTAGTGCCAGAGTTTCCAAAGATGTTTTTCAGAAGGAAATAAAAACACTCTTGTTTATAACAGTGATGGAAATTAGAATGAAACACTGGTGTAAAAGACACGTTAATTAGGGGGTAGATGCTGTGATTTAGCTTCTGAAAATAAGTCATTTACATAAAATGTCAATCTTTGACTTCTTCCACTCCCTTGTTTGATTGTGCAGAAGGCTGGATCTAGAAAGATCTTAATTTCTTTCACCACAGTTTCATGTAATCCCTCTTTCTGCTGCTTTCTTTCTCTCCTGTTTATGAACTTGTTTTTGATCTTCCATAAACTTTTTTCCCCATCCTAGGATATTCGATCCCACAACTTCAGCCTTCCCGTTTTGTAAACGATTTCAACCTCTTGTCATCTTCTCCCTGCCTCTTTGTTAACTTATCTTTTATACCTTTGTATTTTTAAAAATTTACCATTGCTCACAGGTCGATGAGCAATTCCGTATTCTCTCGGCACAGTTTTCTGAGTTCAAAGTTTTCCCAGACGCCGTTTATGATTCTACTGTCCTCCCATCCAGAACAAATCAAAACTTGACATTTGAGCTAGGTAAAAAAACAGAAAAACCTTTTTTGAAGATTGATGAAGATTTCCACATACTTCAAAGCTGCAAGCAAATGATGCTTCCGTGTTGCATCTTTTATGTTTCCTTTACATTTTGCATCGTGCTGTCACTTGCTCGCTTCCTTAATAATGGGTCTGATATAATTGTACACCTCGCTCGTTAGTTTAATTATGCATTTTAGTCCATCCTAGAGTTTATTAGTTTTGCTTTAATATGTAGAGTGCAGCACCACTGCTGAAGGAAGATAACGTCTGGACTGACTCTAGTAAGGTCATGAACCCAATTAATCCTCACTGCCAAAAGGATAAAAGAAATACCAGCTATCATACACATTAAATGTTATCTAGATCTCATCTGACAGCCTTCTCTGATTGAACTCACTATCCCCTGTAGCTTAGGAAAAAGAATCTTAACAGGCATATAGATTTCTGGGTGCTTTACTAATGGCCACTAGGAAATGCTTTTGAAAATCAGCAAAAATGAATCTGAAAAATTGCCCGCCCAGTAGACTTCATTGCAAAAGCTGCTTTCGACTGTACCGCATCACTCCCAAATAACTCACATCCATTCACCAGTAGCTTCATCTAGGTACATTTTCTCTTTCAACTTATTTTACATGGATTCGTACATCTCGGGAATGCAATTTTAGTAAACTTCTTGGAAGAGTTCACAGATAATGAGAAAGAGGTCATCTTCAGACCTGAAAGCAGATCAAAACTGTGTGTACACACGTTATACCCACTGTCCCCTTTCAGGAGGAAGAGTCTTCAGGTGAATCTATTTGCAGACCTTATTGGGCTAATGGGAATTTTGTTTGAAACGGTCCTTTACCCAATCTTCCTCCTCTCCAGTGTCCTTCAGTTCAAGATGAAGTGTTTCCAATGGGAGATGGTGCTTAGGGTGAAAGGGATCCATCAGTCATTCAATAGTGCATAGTGAGCAACTACAGTAACCAGAGTACAGTAGAGTTACCCCTACCCTGAAGAAATTTAATATCTAGCCAGAGACAAACCCTAAAATAATGCATAGTTAGGAGGAAGAAGGGGATATGCATACAAGTTAGTGCTTATTATTATCATTATTATAATTTGAGTTGGGAAGACCTGGGTTCTAATCACAGCTCTGCAGCTTCTCTACTATGCAACCTTGGGCAAATCGCTTCACTTGTCTATGATTCAGTGACCTCATCTGTCAAATGGGGATTAAGACTGTGAGCCCCATATGGGACAGGGACTGTGTCTGACTGGATTGATTTATATCCACCTACTCAGAGGACCTGAGTTCTAATTCCCATTCTGCCACTTGTCTGTTGTGTGATCTTCGGCAAGTCACTGAACTTTTCTCTTTCACTTTCCTCACCTGTAAAAGGAGGACTACATACCTATTCTCTCTCCCTCTTAGTGTGCCAATACTGTAAGCTCGTTGTGGGCAGGAAATGTGACCGTTTATTGTTATATTGTACTCTCCCAAGTACTTAGTACAGTGTTCTGCACACAGTAAGTGCTCAATAAATACCAATGAATGGATGAATGGATGAACCCCAAAGGGGACAAGGACTGTGTCCAAGCTGATTGTCTTATATCTGCTCCAGAGGTTGGCACATAGTAAGTGATTAACAAGTAACACGATCATTATCTTTAACAGTTCACCTAGTTCCAGGCTCAAGATGAATGGCAATTTGAAGGATGTGAGTGAGTGTGTTGGTGTAGAGACAAAAATGTCAAATGTGAGATAAATGTTCCCAACTGTTGCTTGGCAACTGAGAACTTGCATACACAAGGGCTTGCAATACAAACTATCACTGTAACTCTCTCTCTTACACACACGCACACACACACACACACACACACACACACACACACACACACACACAAAAGAAAAGAAAGAAAAAATAAATTCAAAAACAGCATCATTCAAGTTACCCACAACTATATCTTGGGTCAACACGATTCCTTAATTGGCTATCTTATGCAAAACCTAAGACACACTCCCAGACTATAACCTCTTTGAGGGCAGGGAATGTGCCTGTTCATTGCTGTATTGTACAGTTCTCTGCACACAGTATGCACTCAATCAATATGATTGAATGAATGAATTAAATGATCGCGCAAATGCACAGTACAATACTGCCAGAGTGGTTCATCAATAACATTTATCGAGCGCTTATTGTATGCAGAACACTGTACTAAGCAATATAACAGAGTTGACAGATATGTTCCATGCCCACAATGAGCCTACAGTCTAGAGGTATAGCTGAATTTTCATTGTGTGCAGGGAATGTGTGTGTTTATTATTATATTGCACTCTCCCAAGCACTTTGTACAGTGATCTGCACACAGTAAGCGCTCAATAAATGTGATTTAATGAATGAATGCATGAATGAATTTAAGACAATCACTAAGGAAAACACTATTCAACATTTTTCTGAAGTCCTTACCAATATTAGATGAAATTTTAAAACTCCAAATGTCGGTTGAAATATAGTAAACTTGTTACAAAGTCAAGAATGGTGCTCCTACCTTTAGTGCATTTTTAGTGCTTAGTACAGTTGTATGCATATGGAAGGAACTTAATACTTGTTCACTGTCCTACTGTACTTCCCAAGCACTTAGTACAGTGCTCTGCACACAGTAAGCGCTCAATAAATACGATTGATTGAGTAGATTGTGAGCACCATGTGGGACAGGGACTTTGTTCAACCTGATTAACTTCTATCTACCCCAGTGCTTAGTGCAACTCTGCCCAAGGACTCTGACAGTTTTGACACCTGTTTATATGTTTTGTTTTGTTGTCCGTCTCCCCCTTCTAGACTGCGAGCCCGTTGTTGGGTAGGGACCGTCTCTATATGTTGCCAACTTGCACTTCCCAAGCGCTTAGTACAGTGCACTGAGGCAGCATCAGTGACTTGAGCTCCTCAAAATTTCATTTCAACCAATCAATAGAATTTATTGATCACTTACCCTGTGCAGAACACTGCAGAACACGAGAAGTAGAGTGGCTCAGTGGAAAGAGCCCGGGCTTGGGAGTCAGAGGTCGTGGGTCCTAATCCCGACTCTGCCACTTGTCAGCTGTGTGATTCGGGGTAAGTCACTTAACTTCTCTGTGCCTCAGTTACCTCATCTGTAAAATGGGAATTAAGACTGTGAGCCCCACGTGGAACAACCCGATCACCTCCCCAGTGCCTAGAACTGTGCTTTGCACATAGTAAGCGTTTCACAAATGCTATTATTATTATTATTATTATTATTACTACTACTACTACTACTATCACTTGTAGTAATATTGCTACTAGTAATATTACCAGTAGTATTATTACTAGTATTACTAAGTATTATCATTAAGTATTATTATTACTATTATTATTGCTTAGTAATAATAATAAGTGCTTGGGAGGGCACAGTAGATGTAGTAGACATAATCCTTGATCTGGTGGAGTTTACAGTCTACTGGGGGAGATAGATACTAAAATCAAATACACGGAGGGGAAGTAGCTGAGTTTTAAAATATGGACATAAGTAGTATGATAGGGAAGGAAAGGAATGTCATGTCACTTGTTGGTGTAGTGTTTAAACCAGGGTTAATTGGGGTGGGGTGTGTACGGAAGGAGCAAACCCGAAATTTCGACCAAGAAATTCCGTAATGGGAAATAAACCCTTAGGCAGCAAACATGTGGCTTCCCTATCTTTATTACAGCAATACTAACCAAGAAAATTTTCCCAATCAGGCTCCAATCAATCCCCACAGCACATATGTATAGATCTATAAATTATTTCTTCACATCTGTGTCTGCCTTCCCCCTAGACTGCAAGCTTGGAATATGTCTACCAACTTTGTTATACTGTACTCTCTCCCAAGTCCGTAGTACAGGGCTCGGCACACAACGAGCACTTAATACGACTGACTGAAGGCCTATTTGCCTCATATTTGTCTACCGTTTGTCTGTTCATGTAATATTAATTCTGCCAAAGTGTGTGTTTACATTGCATAAAACACTATTAAAGAATTTGGAATTGGAGAAGCAGCATGGCATAGTGGATAGAGCACGGGCTTTGGAGTTAGAGATTAGGGGTTCAAATCCCGGCTCCGCCACGTCAGCTGTGTGACTTTGGGCAAGTCACTTCACTTTTCTGTGCCCATTACCTCATCTGTAAAATGGGGATTAAGACTGTGAGCCCCCCGTGGGACAACACAATCACCTTGTAACCTCCCCAGCACTTAGAACAGTGCTTTGCATGAAGTAAGCGCTTAATAAATGCCATTATTATTATTATTATTATTATTATTATTATTATAGAGCACAGGCTTGAGAGTCAGAAGGTCATGGGCTCTAATCCTGCCTCCGCCTCTAGTCTGCTGTGATCTTGGGCAAGTCGCTTCAGTCCTCTGTGCCTCAGTTACCTCATCTGTAAAATGGGGATTAAGACTGTAAGCTCTATGTGGGACAGGGACTGCGTCAGACCTGATAATCTTGTATTTACTCCGGGCTCAGAACAGTGCTTGGCACAGACTAAGGGCTTAACAAGTACCATTATTATTTTTATCATTACTCTTAGATGTTCTTCCTACAGTGCACATCTGCATGGCAACTGTGCAGTAAGATGTCGAAGGAATGGTTTTGCACAAACGTCCGATATCAGTAGAGGCTTAAGTTCTACAGGATCAGGTCTCTGTAACCTAAGGTTCTGGGGAAACACAGTCCATTTTTAAAGAACTGACAATACTCGGGAACATTAAAGCAGTACACAGACACTAAACATTATTGGGAGACAACCTTAGAAAGTCATTTGTAGTGGAAATAAATAGCAAAATCCATATTGTCCCTAAGAAAAAAAAGGTGTCTTTTTTTTTTTTTTTTACAAATATCCACTGGCTTGGTAATGTCTTTTTCCCTCAAGACCTAATTAACTTGAAAAGAGAAGTGATTACTATATGACGTTGGTTGAATATGTTCCCTTCCACCTTATTGCTCTCTACTTTCTACAGAACAGTGCTCTGCACATAGTAAGCGCTTAATAAATGCCATTATTATTATTATTATTATTATTATTATTACAGAGCCAGGCACAGAAGAATTTAAATGATGAATAAATCTATAGAGTCTATATCATCTAAGTTGGGGGCCACAGAATCACGGGGAGCTCAGTTCAATGGCTTTCCCACCAGAAATGTGGATTTGAACAGGGAAGATCTTTGAGGATCTGCATCTGTGAAGGAGGGGATACCTTCTCCTTTGTCCCCCTACAACCCCTTTGGGCGATCAATCAGCCAAAACGCATTGATGACTTGTGTAGAAAGTACAACATAGTTGGTAGACATGAACTCTGCCCACAGGGAGCTTCCAGTCTGGAGGGAGAGACAGACATTGGAATAAATAGATAAGTGCTGTGAATCTGAGGAGACTATTAATTGCTTAGCATCCAAATAATCTCCCAGGAGTTGTAACAGTGCCCTGCACATAGTAAGCATTCAATAAAAATGATGCTGCTGATGATGGTATTTGTTAAGCGCTTACTATGTCCCCCTCTCCATCCCCCCCATCTTACCTCCTTCCCTTCCCCACAGCACCTGTATATATGTATATATGTTTGTACATATTTATTACTCTATTTATTTATTTGTTTATTTTACTGGTACGTATCTATTCTATTTATTTTATTTTGTTAGTATGTTTGGTTTTGTTCTCTGTCTCCCCCTTTTAGACTGTGAGCCCACTGTTGGGTAGGGACTGTCTCTATATGTTGCCAATTTGTACTTCCCAAGCGCTTAGTACAATGCTCTGCACATAGTAAGTGCTCAATAAATACGATTGATGATGATGATGATGATGTGCCAAGCACTGTTCCAAACCCTGGATACGAGGTTCTCAGGATGGACACAACCCCTGTCTCACGTGGGTCTCACAGTCTCTATCCCCATTTTACAGATGAGGTCACTGAGGCCCAGAGAAGTGAACTGACTTATCCATGGTCACACGGCAGACGAGTGGCAGAACACTGTACTAAGTGTTCACAACACGTAGAACAATGCCTGGTATATAGCAAGTGCTTCATGGCATAGTAGATAGAATACAGGCCTAGCAGTCAGAAAGTCATGGGTTCTAATCCCGGCTACGTCGCTTGTCTGCTGTGTGACCTTGGCCAAGTCACTTAACTGAAGTGGCTCAGTTACTTCATCTGTAAAAGGGGATTAAAACTGTTAGCCCCGTGTGGGACTGGGACTATGCCCAACCCGATTTGGTTGCATCTACCCCAGTGCTTAGTACAGTGCTTAGGACATAGTAAGTGCTTAACAAAAACCACAATTATTATTATTATTAACTGTTGTATTCTCCCAAGTTCTCAGTGTAGTACTCTTCACACAGTAAGGGCTTAATCGCTATTATTGGTTAATAGATGGACACGGGAACACCCCCCCTACACCCCAAGAGAACGGCAAACAGAAAATAAAACAAGAAAAAAACGAAATAGATGCTGATATCTACCATGAACCTCAGCTCCCTCTCAGCATCATGATCTACAGACAAATCTTCACAATTGGGTTTAGAACAGCCTTTATTGCAGTAGTGAGTTAGATTCTAAATCAAACAGCCCAAACATTGCTTCTCAGCCTTTTATAGTGTTCTGTTTCTTGTTCCAAAAGCAGGGTTTACTTACACTTTTCTCAAAGCCCTCTTTCCTTTACTGACTCCAAGGTTAATAATAATAATCATAATGATGGCATTTGTTAAGTGCTTACTATGTGCTAAGCACTGTTCTAAGCGCTAGGGAAGATACAAGGTGATCAAGCTGTCCCGGGTGGGGGCTCACAGTCTTAATCCTCCATTTTACAGATGAGGTAACTGAGGCACAGAGAAGTCAAGTGACTTGCCCAAGGTCACACAGCTGACAATTGGCAGATCCGGGATTTGAACCCACGACCTCTGACTCCAAAGCCCGGGCTCTTTCCACTGAGCCACGCTGCTTCTCTGTCGGAGGTCAGACAGACCCTTTAACCGCATATCCTAAAGCTTTTTGGGAAATGTTCCTGAGAACATGTGGCTGTCAATATCAGGGAATGTTGGGTGGGGTCCATTCCCTTATCATTATCCTGGTACTTATTAAGCACTTGCCATGAATCAAGCACTGCTCAGGTAGACACTAGTTCTTCAAATTGGACAGGTCAGGAACATTTCCCAAATAGGAGGGTGTAAGACTGAATCCCCATTTTACAGAAGAATGTTTTATTGGTACGTATTTATTCTATTTATTTTATTTTGTTAATATGTTTTGTTTTGTTGTCTGTCTCCCCCTTCTAGACTGTGAGCCCGCTGTTGGGTAGGGACCGTCTCTATATGTTGCCAACTTGGACTTCCCAAGCGCTTAGAAACAGTGCTCTGCACACAGTAAGTGCTCAATAAATATGATTGAACGATGAACGAGGCCCTGAGAAGTTAACTGACTCACCCAAGATCACGCAGGAGGCAAGTGGCAGAGGTGGGATCCGAACCCAGATCTTCTGACTCTCAGCTCGGGGCTCTTCCCACTAGGCCAGGCTGTTTCCCACTGCTTCCCAGTCCATGGAGACAACAAAGAAGAACTCCTCACTACTGGCTTTAAAGCACTTCATCACCTCACCCCCTCCTACCTCACTTCACTACTCTCCCATTAAAACCCAGCCCGCACACTCCATTCCGCTGGTGCTAATCTTCTCATCGTGCCTCCATCTCGTCTATCTCGCCGCCGACCTCTCGCCCACATTCATTCATTCATTCAGTGGTACTGATTGAGCGCTTACTGTGTGCAGAGCACTGTACTAAGCGCTTGGGAAGTCCACATTGGCAACATATAGAGACGGTCCCTACCCAACAGTGGGCTCACAGTCTAGAAGGGGGAGACAGACAACAAAACAAAACATATTAACAATAAAATAAAATAAATAGAACAGTAAATATGTACAAGTCAAATAAATAGGGTAATAAATATGTACAAACATATATACAGGTGCTGTGGGGAGGGGAAGGAGGTAAGGTGGGGAGAGGTTGACCTTGGGCAAGTCACTTCATTTCTCTGGGCCTCTGTCCCCTCATCTGTAAAATGGTGATTAAGAGTGGGATCCCCTTGTGTGACAGGGATTGTGTCCAACCTGATTAACTTATATCTACCCCAGCGCTTAGTACAGTGTTGGGCTCATAATAATCGCTTAACAAATGAGAAGGATGAGAAGCAGCATGGCTTAGTGGACAGAGCACGAGCTTAGGATCAGAGGTCATGGGTACAAATTATGGCTCCGCCACTTGTCATCTGTGTGACTTTGGGCAAGTCACTTAACTTCTCTGTGCCTCAGTTACCTCATCTGTCAAATGGGGATTAAGACTGTGAGCCCCACCATGGGACAAACTGATCGCCTTATAACCTCCCCGGCACGTGAACAGTGCCTTGCACATAGTATTCGCTTAATAAATGCCATCATCATTATTATAATTATTAAATGCCATAAAAATAAATTCTGATCATTAGCGCATCATTGCAGAAATTCTAATCATAAGAGCATCGCCTCAGTATCAAACCAGAATAAAATACCACCTCTTTTGGTCTGAAAGGAAGAATCAATCGATGAATTAGTGGTATTTCCTGAGAGCTTCCAGTGTGCAGATCATGCACCAGGTATTTGGAAGAATACAATAGAGTACACGGACACATCCCTGCCTTCAAGGAGCTTACAGTCTAGTGGGACAGGATTAACCAATCCTTCTCTAAACAAATCTAATTTCTTATATTTCACCCCTTCCTAAAACTGGTTACTATAAACCTAATAATATTCTCCTAATTGCAAGCCATTTTTTTTTAATCAAGCAAAGGAAACAGATATCTAATTTAAAATAAATATCGACATCCTTCTGTTTCCACTCCACCGATTAATTTGAATAGAACCTTTCCAGTGGTAATTCAAAGTTTAGCCTGATTATCCTCGTTCCTCATTAACATCAAAATAAATCCTAATCATATAATCATATTAGTAAAGGAGCCTCACAGAGCTAAGTTCACCAGTTTGGTCAATGACTAGTTTTCAAACAGCAATCTGTCGCAATTAGTTAGAAATAAAACATCACAGTTAACTAATTAGTTTAATAAGAACTGAGGCTGACCACACAGCATCTTATTGACTGAAGAAACTGCCACACACTTTGCCACAATGCTGGAAACCGATGACTACTTTTCAAGATTTATATTTTTTTTAGGCCTTCCGTAAAATATGTAATCGTGTTTTGGGTCTCAGCAGCACAGATCCTCAGTGATAACTAACAGGAAGGCTCTTCCTACCGAGGATGCAATGCTATCGTTAAAGATGATTGGAAGACATTTGTCATCAGTGATCCATCTAATGAGTGAGAAGCAGTGTGGCTCGGTGGAAAGAGCCGGGGCTTTGGAGTCAGAGGCCACGGGTTCAAATCCCAGCTCCGCCAATTGTCAGCTGGGTGACTTGGGGCAAGTCACTTAACTTCTCTGTGCTTCAGTTACCTCATCTGGAAAATGGGGATTAAGACTGTGAGCCCCACGTGGGACAACCCTAATTACCTTGTATCCCCCCAGTGCTTAGAATAGTGCTTGGCACATAGTAAGCACTTAAATACCAACATTATTATTATTATATGATATTGACATGATAGAACCGTACGACAGTTTATTGGAAATGGTTCAGCAGCACCTGACTTGATCATTCAATGAGCAGATCACTGGTGAAAAACTCTGCTTCAGAAACTACTTTGGTATTCTGGGCAACTGAGTTTGGGGACGTCAAGGAGGTAACAGCCCTGATTTCCAGAGGGAAAGTTAAAGTCGACCATCCTGATGAGGCATTAGAAATGTGCAACTCATGGGGAAGCAATGAAAATCCCTGCATCGAACCCTCTTGGATGTAATTTGAGGAGGTTGACAACAGTGGCATTAAAAACAGGAGGTGGAAAAGACAAAAAGTCTATATGGCATCTTATTTTATCATCATCATCATCATCATAATGATGGCATTTATTAAGCGCTTGCTATGTGCAAAGTATTGTTCTAAGCACTGGGGAGGTTACAAGGTGATCAGGTTGTCCCATGGGGCGCTCACAGTCTTAATCCTCATTTTAGTGATGAGGGAACTGAGGCACAGAGAAGTGAAGTGACTTGCCCCAAGTCACACAGCTGACAATTGATGGAGACAGGATTTGAACCCCTGACCTCTGACTCCAAAGCCCATGCTCTTTCCACTGAGCCACACTGCTTCTCATAATCACCTGAGACCTTCACAGGATGCATAAGATAGGGCCAGGGACAGTAGGGTATTTGTTTTGTATTTATTAAGAACCTACTATGTGTCAATAACAATCATAAGAATGGTATTTGTTAAGTACTTACTATGTGCCAAGCATTGTTCTAAGTTCAGGGGTGGATACAAGATAATCAGGTTGTTCCAGGTGGGGCTCACAGTCTTAATCCGCATTTTACAGATGAGCTAACTCAGGCACAGAGAAGTAACTTGCCCAAAGTCACACAGTTGACAAGTGGCAGAGCCGGGATTAGAACCCAGAACCCCTGATTCCCAAACCCGTGCTCTTTCCACTAAACCATGCTGCATCTCATCAAGTACTGTTCTAAATAATTATAGTATAATCAAATAGCTTCTGTCCTGTGCTTTCACTGGATCACATTTATCGAGCACTAATTGTGGGCAAAGCACTGTACTAAGCACTTGGGAGAGTACAATACAACAACAAACGGATACATTCCCTACCCTCAGTGAACTCACAGTCTAGAGGGGGAGTCAGACATTAAAATACATAAACACATAATAATAATGGCATTTATTAAGCGCTTACTACATGCAAAGCACTGTTCTAAGCGCTGGGGAGGTTACAAGGTGATCAGGTTGTTTAGACTGTGAGCTCACTGTTGGTAGGGACTGTCTCTATGTTGCCAACTTGTACTTCCCAAGCGCTTAGTACAGTGCTCTGCACACAGTAAGCACTCAATAAATATGATTGATTAATCCCCATTTCACAGATGAGGGAACTGAGGTGCAGAGAAGTGAAGTGACTTTCCCAAAGTCACACAGCTGACAATTGGCCGAGCAGGGATTTGAACCCATGACCGCTGACTCCAAAGCCCGAGCTTTTTCCACTGAGCCACGCTGCTTCTCACATAATAAAGACATAATAAAGACTTAAATACATGAATACATACATAATAAATTACTCATATAAACATATGTGCTATTGGGCTGGGAGAGAGGATGAAAGAATGGAGCAAATCAGAGTGACACAGAAGGGCATGGGGGAAGAAGAGACGGGGGCTTAGGGAAGGCTGTCCCACATGGGATTCATGATCTAAGATGTTTGAAGAATAGATAGATAACCTACCTCCATTTTATAGATGAGGACTCTGAGATCCAGAGTGGTTAAGTGACTTGCCCAAAATCACACAGCTGGCTGGGACAGAGCCAGGGCTAGAACATAGCTCTTCTGAGCCCCAGTCACAATATCTCCTTAACAGGTGAATGGGACTCTCCTAATAGTGTTTAATGCTAAATGAAAGATTAAGTGGTACTGACTTCCTGTTTAATTACTAGAAAAATCATTCCAGTATTGCAAAATATGGATTGAGGTCTCATTCTTAATAGTCACTTATTCAAAAGAAAATAAAATAGGCTAAAATATTCAAATAAACCCCATACAACATACAGAAGTAAGTATATGCCTAGGCCACAGTAAAATGCAGAGAATAAATGGACAATTCATCATCATCATATACACATAAGAGAAACCACACCACGTTTGATTAGACCAGGGGTTCATCAGACCTAAGATTTTAACTTTTACTAATGAACCCCCAGAGGAATCTGGAAAGAAGAGGGGAGCATGGTTAAATTCTAGGTATTCCCCAAAATAATTCACTTTCCTTATAAGCTTCCTAATATTGTTTTTTTGTTTCTTTGCTTTGTTTTATCAGTAGAAGGCAACACAGGTATTTTGGACAAAGTCTTTTGACTACTACATTTGAAATTACCAATTCTTGATATGCTATAGAAGTTTAGTTGTACCTAGAGTATAAAGGAAGAGAGAATTGTGCCTTTTGGAAAATATTTGCTTTCCAGTGGCAAAACTGTAAAGAGTAGCAGAGAGGGAGGATTATAGGAGTTTAGAAAGCAGAGGATAGGAAGCACATCATTAGGAGACGCAAATCAAAATACTTTCAAACAATGTCACCTTCACAAGCCAAATCCCTGCTTCACAATCTTTGACCCCATCAGCTTGGGGTAAAACCAAAGCCCCTTTCGAACAGCAAATCCCAAATCCACTCATTTAGCCACATAAATGTGGGTAGATGTGTTTTCAATCAAGAGAAGGGGGACTCATAACTAGTTGTTTCTGTTGTGCTTTCTTATGGATTGCCTTAAATTTGTGGTCAAAGAGACCGAAGTCTTTGTCTGAAAGACGATGGCCTCTAGTACACCCATTCATGGTCCCAGAATTAAAGGTGGAAAAGGTGGAATGAAGACTTCAAACTTTTCTTGGTAGGATGGAGAGTTGAATAAGAGGATGATCATCATTTTGAAATGAGTTTACTGAGCGCTATGTGCATTCATTCATTCATTCAATCGTATTTATTGAGCGCTTACTGTGTGCAGAGCAATGTACTAAGCGGCTTGGGAAGTACAAGTTGGCAGCATATAGAGATGGTCCCTACCCAACAGCGGGCTGAGAACTGTAGTAAGTGCTTGGGAGAGTACAAAACAGTAGAGGTGGCATAGATGTTCCTGCCCACAACAAGCATAAAGTCTAGAGGGAGAGCCAGACACAAATATAAATACATAATTTCTAATACATAATTTAAAGATATGTACATAAGTGCTGTGGGGTTGAGGGTGGGGTAAATATCAAAAACTCAAAGGCCACAGATCCACGTGCATAGATAACACAGAAGAGAGAGTGAGCCGGAGAAAAGTGGGCTCAATAGAGGAAGGTCTCTTGGAGGAGATGTGACCTTAATAACATTTTAAAGTGAGCCCCATGTGGGACAACCTAACTGCCTTGTATCTATCCCAGCACTTAGAACAGTGCTTGGCACATAGTAAGCGCTTAACAAATACCAACCTTATTATCATTAAAGTGGAGGAGACTGGTTGTCTTATGTATATGGCGGGCTGGGGGAGAGCAGACAGGTTGGTGGAGATGAGGAGATAATTGGTAGGTTATCGGTTGCCACCTAATCCTTCCTGGCCTACACCAACTCGGGAATCTGGGTTGCCCATCTCCCTGATTTCTATCATGACAAAGAGATGAAATTCCATACCCTTTATCCTCGGGAGGTGGTTGGTCACTGCCTGGAGAAACTAACACTTTTATGTATTTCCTTTCTCTCCCCAGGCAGCCGGCCGGGATCCAAGAATGAGACACGGAGCATATGGGGTGGCAGCAGGAGAGGGGGACCAGGCTATGGAGCCGAAGGAAAAGCCCACAATGCACTCTGTCAGTCTGATTGATGCACTGACATTGTGGATGTCAGGAGAGTCCCTGGAGTGGGACAAAAATTATTTAGCTCTGCAACCATTACCTTAGTCTCTACAGCACAACCCCTACCAAGGGTAGAGTCTGGTTGATGTGAGATATTTCTGGTTAATAGAAATCATTCTCCCACCTTTTGCAGGCATGGTCACTGTGGTTATCGCAGGATATGGGTTTTGTTGTCTGTCCCCCTTCTAGACTGTGAGCCCACTGTTGGGTAGGGACAGTCTCAAAATATTGTCGATTTGTACTTCCCAAGTGCATAGCACAGTGCTCTGCACACAATAAGTGCTCAATAAATATGATTGAATGAATGAATGGGTGAAACTGAATCCTCTCATATACTGCCACAAATCTAAGTTAGCGTTCTATCATGGAAGCTAGTCACAGCTTCAAAAAATGATGAATGGAAGGATGCAATAGTCAACTACTACGGGGAAGCAGTGTGGCCTAGTGGAAAAAGCAAAGGTTTGGGAGCCAAATGCCATGCATTCTAAGCCCGATTCCATCATTTACCTGCTGTGTGATCTTGGGTAAGTCACAATTTCTCTGTGTCTCAGTTGCCTCATCTGCAAAATGGGGATTCAATATCACTCCGTCCCCTTACTTACTCTGTGAGCCTCATATGGAACCTGATTATCCTGTTTCTACCCCAGCACTGAATACAGCACCTGGCACATAGTAAGTGCTTAATAAATACCACAATCATTATTATTACAGCACTTGATAAGTGCTTACTATGTGCCACAAACTGTACTAAGCACTGGGGCATATGAGAAGCAGCCTGGCTTAGTGGAAAGAGCCCAGGCTTGGGAGACAGGTCGTGGATTTTAATCCCGGCTCTGCCATTTATCGGCTGTGTGACTTTGGGCAAGTCACTTAACTTCTCTTGCCTCAGTTACCTCATCTGTAAAATGGGTATGAAGACTGTGAGCCCTATGTGGGACAACCTGATTACCTTGTATCTACCCCAGTTTTTAGAACAGTGCCTGGCACAAAATAAGCACTTAAATACCATTATTACTATTATTATTATACACAAATCAGGTTGGATATGGTCCCTGTTCCACACAGAGTTCACAGTCTTAATCCCCGTTTTCCAGATGACTTGACTGAAACACAGAGATGTGAAGTGACTTCCCCGAGGATACAGACAAGTGTGAGCCTGCTGTTGGGTAGGGACCATCCCTATATGTTGAAAACTTGTACTTCCCAAGCACTTAGTACAGTGCTCTGCACACAGTAAGCTCTCACTAAATACGATTGAATGAATGAATGAATATCCGGAATTAGAACCCAAGACCTTCTGACACCCAGATCCTTGCTCCATCCACTACGCGATGCTGCTTCCTATATTGCTACTGCTTACTATATTACAATTTAATAAGTGCTTAACAAATCCCACAATTATTATGACATTGGGTAGAGAGTAATAATAGAAGGCTTTAGAAGGTTTAAATAGACGGTAGATGGTAGATATCTGTTGGGTAATTCGACAGAAAAAGGTAGGGAACTTGAATAATGCATCCATACCATCAGGATTTGAGGGGGGGAGGGGGTGTCCAGGAAGAGAACCGATTTGAAATCCAACTTTCAGTCGGGATTCTGGGTGGGATGGATCATTACACTGACCCAGCCTGGCTGATGGACAAATTTTCTGCTTCCTAGAGCTAGAAGCCAACCCTTTCTCACCTTTGTGCTTTACATGGAAGTCCTAAACTTAGTACTCTTCTAGACTGTGAGCCCACTGTTGGATAGGGACAGTCTCCATATGTCGCCAATTTGTACTTCCCAAGTGCTTAGTACAGTGCTCTGCACACAGTAAGCGCTCAATAAATACAATTGAATGAATGAATACTCTGACTCAGAGCATACCCTCTGTGACACAAAAGTGCTAAAACCAGAATAACAGCAGAACCAAAGCAGGTCATGTGGCTTTGTTACCATATTGATAAGCAGAGTGCATACAATTTAGTTTCCTTTTATCTCAGGACGTTTATTGAAGTGCACGCCATGACTTAAACTGGCATTTGTGGTTGTCACGGGGACAGTTGACTGGAGATGATGGACCGCTCTCAGATGAATCGCTTGAAGTATATTCTTCTTTCCAGCGTCTTAATGGAAGGGACCACAAGCACAACGGCAAGAGAAAGTCCCCTATACCAGACTCATAAACAGGCACTTGGAAGCCCAGTGAAAGATCGTACCCTTACCTAGTGGACAAAGTACTTCTTTCTATTAGTACCCAAAGCTGATTAAATCTCTCCCCTCCCATTTCTCTACTCCTTCGCCAGTTAAGTCAACCCCATGGTATTTGGTTTATCTCTGCTTTGTTAGGGCCATAAAAACATTAGAAAAAAAATTAACAAGCTAGCTGGCAAGCAAAATGACTTCAATTCATGCCATTTTAACTACCAAATAAAGGGGTTTTATTTTGAAAGGTAAAAATATAAAAAAGATATCTATATAGATATGGACATATAGCTATCAAACGATTTGTAATCGGGTGATCTGGGGGAATTGAAAGCACACAGACCTTATAGTCTTCAGTGCACTTTTTAAAGTACTTTTTTTTTTTCTCTTTTTGTCTCTGGATGGAGGAGACAGGCAGTGAATTGAACAAACCAACCACCTGGAACAGAGGGAGAAATTAGCTGAATTCATTTTCTGGCGGGCGAGCCCATTGTGAAAATACCAACTCGTGATGGTAATAGTTCACCTGAATAATAATACCACCCAGCAGCACCCAGGAGGGGATGAGTTGATCCCTCATATAACATGCATCTCGCTAACACTCTTCAACAACATCTGAATTGATCAGTTGTGTGATTCATTTCTCCGTTTCTAGCATTATACACCCAATGGTAGCTTCAAGAGAGAAACCTACAACATATTCACATTAATGAATCAAGCAGTGGCATTTATTGAGTATATTTTGAGCAGTAAGTACTGAACTAATCTGATGGAAGTGTTCTACAGTAGAAGTCACACATTCCCTGCCCTCAGAGAACTTAAAATATAATGGCAAATTCATGATTTCCCTCCTGCCTGGAACTGACTCTCTTCCCCATCATATCTAACAGAACACCACTCTCCAAAGCCCTATCAAAATCTCCTCGAGGAATCTGTCCTGACTAATATCTCATCTCATATCCTTGTCTCCCTCCTTTCTGGGTCACCAGTATGCTTAAGACTGTGCCCCTTACATACTTTCATAATAATAATAATAATGGCACTTAGTAAGCACTTACTATGTGCAAAGCACTGATCTAAGCGCTGGGGAGGTTACAAGGTGATCAGGTTGTCCCACAGGGGGCTCACAGTCTTCATCCCCATTTTCCAGATGAGGTAACTGTGGCACAGAGAAGTTAAGTGACTTGCCCAAAGTCACACAGCTGACAATTGGCGGAGCAGGGATTTGAACCCATGACCTCTGACTCCAAAGCCGGTGCTCTTTCCACTGAGCTGCTTCTCAGCCCAATTGATTAATCAATCAATGTTAATTGACTAATTTACTTCTGTGGGGGTGGGGTTGGAGTTAGGCTGAGTAGCCTAACACAGAAGGCTAACCCCCACAGAAGTAAATTAATCAATTACTATTTTTTATTGAGTGCTTACTGTGACGTAGAGCATTGTCCTAAACACTTGGGTAAGTACAATGTATAAACATCCTTATCCTCTGTCGCTTCCTCCTACCCATAATTCATTTTAATGTCCATCTCTTCAAGGGATCAGACTGTGTCAGACAACTGAAATAATAATAATAATTATTATTATTATGGTATTTATTAAGGGCTTTCTATGTGCCAAGCCCTGTTCTAAGCACTAGGATAGATACAAGGTAATCACGTTGTCCCATGTGGGGCTCACAGTCTTAATCCCCATTTTACAGATGAGGGAACTGAGGCACAGAGAAGTAAAGTGACTTACCCAAGGTCACACAGCAGACAAGTGGCGGAGCTGGGATGAGAACTCACAACCTCTGACTCCCAAGCACGGGCTCTACACTGCCTACTGCCCAGCGGCCAATAAACATAATTAATTACCTGGTAGCACCTGATGTACCAGGATACTACATAGCATAGATTCTATTGCCATGCCTTTGGCTAAAAATGAGAAATGGCATGAATTTGAAGTAAATGCCAAAGAAATAGCCCTCGCAGAAAAAAAGGAAGGAACTTGCCAGCAATTACAGCAATGACAGAAGAAAAGAAAGGAAAAAATTAAATTGTTAAAAATAAATATAATTACCCTTCATTGTTTAATGATGATGTTACTGATCATGGACTAGTGGGTAGAGCACAGTCCCTGGGATCTAATCCTGGCTCCACCACTTGTCTTCTGTCCAACCTTAACAGTATTTTATATATTTTATAGAATACTGAAGAGTTATAGTCCTTTACCAAGTAGGGTAGAATATAGTCAGGTTCAATCAATGACTGTTTACTGCATGTAAAGCATAAGAACTTTGGAAATAACAATATGATAGAGAAGTAGCATGGCTCAGTGGAAAGAACCCGGGCTTTGGAGTCAGAGGTCACGGGTTCAAACCCCAGCTGCCAATTGTCAGCTGTGTGACTCTGGGCAAGTCACTTCATTTCTCTGTGCCTCAGTTACCTCATCTGTAAAATGGGGATTAAGACTGTGACCTCCCGTGGGACACCCTGCTCACCTTGTAACTTCCCCAGCGCTTAGAACAGTGCTTTGCACATAGTAAGTGCTTAATAAATGCCAACATTATTATTATCATTATAGAGTTGGAAGACATGATCCCTGACTTTGCGGAGTTTACAATAAAGAGAGAA
Source organism: Tachyglossus aculeatus (assembly GCF_015852505.1). Classification (NCBI taxonomy): domain Eukaryota; kingdom Metazoa; phylum Chordata; class Mammalia; order Monotremata; family Tachyglossidae; genus Tachyglossus; species Tachyglossus aculeatus. The sequence goes on from NC_052077.1 coordinate 40,606,859, forward strand.
GAGCTTATGCTCTAGTGGGATCATCTAAAACTGCCACTGTATAAATTCCATAATGGCATTACCTAAAACTATGAGAGGCAGCCACCTTCTAGACTGCAAGCTCAGTGTGGCTTACAGGTATTGCTGAATTGCACTTTCCAAATGTTTAGTAGAGTGTTCGGCACAGAGTAAGTGCTCAACACATACAATTGAATGAATGAATGGAAAGACCATGGGTTTGGGAGTTACGGGACCTGGGTTCTAAACTCGACTCCACCACATGTGTGCTGAGTGACGTTGGGCAAGGCACTTCACTTCTCCAGGCCTCAGTTCCCTCATCTGAAAAATGGGGATTCCTTCATCTTTGAACCCCATATGGGAAATGGAGTGTGTCCAAACTGAATAGCTTGTATTTACCCCAGCACTTAGTAGCATACCTGGCAAATAGCAAGTGCTTAACAAATGTCACACACGCACACACACACACACAATATATATATATATATATATAAAGTAAACTCTACCGATGATATCTACTTTGTACGTGAACTACAATTATATGTTAAGGGTGTCACTGCATTTGTGCAGGCAGTGTAGCTTGGCTAAAAATCCCTTCTTCATCACGTACATGTGAAGATGCCCCTTGAAGCATTTCAAATCAACCAACCATATTTACTGAGCACTTACTGTATGCAGAGCACTCTAATAAGTGTTTGGGGGAGTACAATATTACAGTGTTGATAGACATTTTCCCTGCCCACAATGAGCTTACAGTACAGAGGGGGAGACAATCATTTCTGATTGATACGGAGGTGAATGGGTAACCACTGGAGGAATGGGAAAAATGGATTGAATATTTTCATAGAAAAATGATCCCGGTAGCTGAGTGAAGAATGGACTGGAGTGGGGAGAGAGGGGAGAGGCAGGGAGGTCAGCAAAGAGGCTGATAGAGTGATCAAGACAGGGTAGGGTACATGCTTCCCTTAATATGGTGGTCGTTTGGAAGGAGAGGAAAAGGTGGATTTTAGAGCTGTTGTGAAGGTTGAACTGACAGGATTTAGTGACAGGTTGAATTTGAGGGATGAATGAATTGCTTAGCATTTGCTAAACAATTGAGTGATCACTCAATCATATATGCTGAGAACCTAACTGGTGTAAGATACAGACAACTTTTTCCAAGAACTCCATAGGAGTATAATTGCTTGGAACCAAACTGAAATGGGCTAGAGAATTAGCATTTCCAATGTCAGTCAGTAGTATTTATTGAGCACCCATTGTGATAAAGGCACTGTACTAAGCACCTCATGACAGGTAACCACAATATTAAGAATCCATTCACGAACTTTTCTGGAATAGGAAGTTGTCAGTTGCCATTTATTATATGGTAATTGGTTGACCAAAGAGACCTTTTACCAAAGATGAATAAGTAGCTTAAATGTCTCAGGAAACATTAATCAATCTTATTATCAAATTTATCACAATCTTCCCCCTCCTCTTCATAATCATCCTCATTAACATCACCATCCCTCTCCAACTGTCAAAAAACACAAACCTCCAGTTCTGATCCAAATACAGTGACAAAATGTTGCTACGGTTTGCAACATAAGCTAATGATAGAGAAAGCACTCTACAATTCTTTCCTAGCCTCAAATATTGAACCAACATTATGAACCTGGGGAAAGCATTTTCCCTTCTCTGCAAAAAGTGAGAAAGAATTCTGCAAACTCAATGAGCAACTCCCAACAGCTATGCAGGACATAGTAATGGTGGGAATTTTCAGCCTGCTTAGAAATTTCCAGCCACTACCCCAACTGGTATAGATTCTCTCTGAATTCAAGAAATAGCTTTACTACTAAAAAAAAAAAATGATGGTGATAATGAAATAATAACAATAATAGTGCTTATTACACATTTACAATATGCTGAAGTACCATATTCAGCGACAAGATAGACTTGCCCATGAGCCCCATGTGTAATCTGATTATCTTGTTATCCAGCACTTAGTACAGTGCCTGGCACAAAATGTGCACTTAATAAATATTATCATTATTATTCAAGATAATAAAATCAGATGGAATTGTTCATATTGGTGTCACTATTATATCAGGTAGGGAGAGAGGGATTTCTCCCCATTTTACAGATCAGGAAACCGAGGTACAGAGAGGTTAAATGAACTGTCCAAGGTCACCCAACGGGCCAGAGGAATACCTAGAACTATCCCGACTCCCATTCTAATTTTCTTCACACTTGACCTTGCTGCCTATATGAAAGAAAAAGCTCCTGGATGACAGGGACTTTTGTCTATTTTTTAAGCAAACTTTTCAGATTTTGTACATTGCTTTGAGTCTTGAATTAATAACTAAGAAGTAGTACTTTCCAAATGCTTAGTACAGTGCTCTGCACACAGTAAGCGCTCAATCAATATGGATGAATGGATAAATGAATAGTGAAGATGAGGATGAAGATCTTTGCCAATCCCCACCTCCCTAATCTAATTATCCATTAATCTCCCTGGGTTCTAATTCCATTCGGCCACATGTCTGCTGTTTGATCTTGGACAAATCACTTAACTTATCTGGACCTCAGTTACATCATTTGTTACATGGGGATTAAAGCTTTGGGCCCTAACTGTATCTTAGCACGGGGACTGTGTCCAACTCCATTATCCTGTATCCACCCCAGCACTTAGTAAAGTGCTTGGCATATAGTAAGCACTGAACAAATACCAAAAAAAAGGAAAAAAAAAAGACTATGGGTTTTAGAAGTCAGAAAATCTGGATTCTAATCACAGTTCTACCACCTGTCTGCTATGGGATCTCATTTAAGTCACTTAACTTCTCTTTGTCTCTTTTGCCTCATCCGTAAATGAGGATTAAATGTCCATTCTGCCATCTACTTAGAAGTAGTAATAGTATTTAAGTGATGATGATGATGATGATGATGGTATTTGTTAAGCGCTCACTATGTGCCAAGCACTGTTCTAAGTGCTGGAGTAGATGCAAGGTGATTAGGTTGTCCCACGTGGGGCTCACAGTCTTCATCCCCATTTTATAGATTAGGTAACTGAGGCACAGAGAAGCAAAGCAACTTGCCCAAAGTCACGCAGCTGACAAGTGGCGGAGCCGGGATTAGAACCAATGACCTCTGATTCCCAAGTCCGGGCTCTTGCCACTAAAACCACTCTGCTTCTCACACTGCTTACTGTGTGAATGTCTGTGTACTAAACGCTGGGTAAAACGTGACAGGTGGTAAATAGATTAGAATCTGAGCCCCATATTGGAAAGACACAGCATCTAACTTGATTATTTTATACCTGCCTAAGTTTATAATACAACACCTGGCATATTGCAAGCACTTACTACCACAATCATCATCAATTTGTTCTTAGCTGTTGTTCTCTTCCAAGTGCAAAGTACACTTCTCTGCACACAGTAAACACTTAAAAAAACCACCACTGATTGGTTTGTAGTAGTTTACCTGCTTTTTTGCAAGACTGTAGAAAAGATTACCCCTACCCTTACTAAAACAATCAGAATTTTGTTGTCAGAGTTTGTACACAAAATAAGTAAGGACATAGTGGTGACTGACCCAGGAGAAAGAGACCAGGCCTGGGAGCCAGAGGAGCTGAGTTTTAATCCCAGCTGTACAACCCTGGGAAAGTTAATTAATTTATCTGTGCCTCTGTTGCCTCATCTGCAAAATGGGGATTAAGACTGTGAGCCCTGTGTGGGTCAGGGACTGCATTCAATCTGATTAACTTGAATTCCCCCCAGAGCTTTGTACAGTTCCTGGCACATAGTAAAGCACATAAAAAATACCACAGCTATTATTATTATTACTACTGCTTTTGTAATAATAATAATAATGATGGCATTTATTAAGCGCTTACTATGTGCAAAGCACTGTTCTAAGCGCTGGGGAGTTTACAAGGTGATGAGGATATCCCACAGGGGGCTCACAGTCTTCATCCCCATTTTACAGATGAGGGAACTGAGGCACAGAGAAGTGAAGTGACTTGCCCAAGGTCACACAGCTGACAATTGGCAGAGCCGGGATTTGAACCCATGACCTCTGACTCCAAAGCCCGGGCTCTTTCCACTGAGCCACGCTATTTCTCTAGCAAGTCAAAGATGGACCCGCAGTTCCGGCAATGATAAGCTTTATATTTGGTTTCCAAGGCTCCCGTGCTCCTGTGGCGTGGGTCTTGTCCCCGACCGTGAGTTTTATGCGTTCTCCTCCTCCTAAAACCGTGGAATGTGCATTACGGGCTGGGTGGCAAAGTTTCCAAGCCGAGGATTAATGGGTGGCAGTGATTGCTATGCCCGCAGTCAAAAGAGTGATTCACTGTTACTCTATTTATTATTTATGGATTACACGAGGGCTGGCGGAGAGAGGGAGAGAGAGAACTTGCAAAGTAAAATCAATACAAATAATAATAGCCTCTCACAAGAGGAATCCCTAGGGTTCAAGTATCTGTTGTGTTTTGGGTTGTTTGGGTTTTTTTCCTTTACAGAAATATTCTCCCTGGACCAGTGTTTCGCTGTTTTCCGCGGCCAGTTGTAGTCAGCCCTTGTCGTTCTGTGCTTGCCAGGGAATCTTCTAAGGGATCTGGGTTCAACAAAGGACACTAAAGTAACCTAATCCAACAGCAGGCATCATTCATTTTCTTTCAGTCACTAACCAACTGTGGCCAGTCTGCAGTGGAGACAGAACACAGATTCACAAACGCGGTCAGCCGGCGTAATAAGACTTCTGACTGGAGTTTCACACTCCCATCTCCCTCAGTCGCCCATGCCACAGGGCTTCCCACCTTTCATTTTTTCTTCTTACTTTTATTCTCTCCCTCCCAGCACTAGAAGAGTGCCAAATGAAAGTCCAGCTGCTGTTTTCAGAGACCAGAAAACACTAAGAAAGACCACTTTTGGCAATGTTTTTAACTCCCCTGGGTAGCTTTCAGTGGAGGATTGTTTAGGAAGGGAGAGGATAAATAAAAGTGTAAATACAAGTGATAAGCTGGTATGAACGTGGTTTTGTTTTGATTCCAAAGTCCTGTAATAGATCATTGCCATTATTACCAATCAATTTGTTTTGATTCCAAAGTTCTGCCATTATTTGATTGCCATTATTACCAATCAAATGCATTTTTAGGTGACTATTATGTGCATAACATTTTACAATGCATGTGGGAGATGACAGTAAAGTGAAATTAATACTCCCTACCCTCATGAAGACTGCAATCTAAAATGCAGGGAGACAGAAAGAAGATGTGGATAGGTAAATAAGTGAATAAATAGATGAATAATAAATAGATGAATACATATATTAATATGTTAAAGTAACAGAAAGCAGTGTAGTATAGTGGAAAGGGCTTGCACCTACGAGTCAGAAGACCTGGGTTCTAATCCCAGCTCTGCCACAGGCCTGCTGTGTGATCTTGGGCAAGTCACAAATTCTCTGTGCCTCAGTTTTGTCATCTGAAAAACAGGATGCAATACCTGTTCACCCTTCTACTTTGTGAGCCTCATGTGGGACTTGATTATCTTGTATCTAGGCCAGCACTTAGAATAGTGCTTGGCACATATTAAGTGTTTAACAGTACTATTGTCATCATTATTATTATTATTAAAAAGTACTTTGTGAATCTGAAGATGTGTAAATGCAAGCACAGTTGTAAGGAGGAAATGAGCAGTGGTGAAGGGCATTAGTCAGTAAATCTTCCTGAAAACATGGCATTTCTGGAGGATTTCCAACTTGTAGTTTCCAAGCACTTACTACAGTGCTCTTGCACACAGTAAGCACTCAATAAATACGATTGAATAAATGAATGAATTTTCAGGAGGGGACATGTTATTATTATTTGTATTTATTGAGTGCTTACTTTGTGGAAAGCACTGTACTAAGTGCTTGGGAGAGTACAGTATAACATCAAACACATTCTCTGCCCACAACAAGCTCACAGTCTAAATTATCATTATCAGATGCTCCCTAAATAATACCCACTATGTCTAGGTGGAAATAAAACTGATGAACCCAAAGTATTTAATCATTACTGATTCCTCTAAGCTGGATGATGGATATGAGAGTAAGGGTCTTCTCTGTACTAGACAAATCTGTATGAAAATAACAGCTGGCAACTAGGAAATTTTGAATAAAGTAACATCTGTAAGAGTATGTAGGGAAGCATCGTTGTCTAGTGGAAAGTTCTCCAGCCTGGAAGTCAGAGGATCTGGGTTCTAATCCCGACTCTTCCACATGTCTGCTGTGTGACCTTGAGCAAGTCACTTCACTTCTCTGTGCCTCAGTTTCCTCAACTGTAAAATGGAGATACGATTCCTGTTCCCCATCCTAGTTGAACTGCGAGCCCCATGTGGGACAGGGACTGTATCCAACCTGATTGATGTGTATCTACTCCAGCTCTTAGTACAGTGCTTGACACTTAGGAAGCACTTAATGAAGACCATAATAGTAACTAACTAATCAGGAAAACTCAGTGAGTGCCACCAAAGTGTTATGCCTGGAATTTCAATCAGTCAATCCTATTTACTGAGCACTTACTGTATACAAAGCACCAATCTAATTCACTTTAGAGAATACAAAATAACAGAGTCGATGGACACTGCCCACAATGAGCTTAAAGTCAATGGGGAAGACAGACATTAATATAAATACAGATATGTACATAAGTACTGTGGAGTTGAAGCAAAAGTGAATAAAGGGAGCAAATCCAAGTGCAAGAGAGAAGTGGCAATGAGATCTTAGTCAGGGAAGGTCCCTTGGAGGAGATGTGCCTTCATTAAAGCTTTGAAGCTGGGGAGGATCATTGTCAGTCAGATATGAAGAGGGAGGGATTTCCAGGCCAGAGGCAGAACATGGCAACAGGTGGGTGGCAAAATAAATCAAATGGAGGTACAGTGAGCCAGTTGGCATTAGAAGACCGAATTGTGCGGGCTGCGTTGCAGTAGCAGAGCAGCGACTGAATGAATGATGTGAGATAGGAGGAGGCAAGGTGACTGATTGCTTTACTTTGAGTGTTTTAATTTCATTTAACTTGGAATTTGTGTGTCGTTATCTGATGATGGAGCCTCCCGTGGTAAATGATGGATGGGTGAATCGGGGTCCAGTCAGGGAGACATTGGAACTAAGAACTTGTACAAGGAATTGATTTTCACCCCTTCTCAGCCACTCTCAGTCTCTCATCCCCCCCCTGAGCGAGTAGGCAAGCAAGAGTGTAGCGCAAAGGGCACACAAAAATTTTATATACAAAATCACCTACCTGCTGTGTCACCATGGGCAAGTTACTCAATTTATCCGTGCCTCAATTTCTACATCTGAAAACTTGGATTCAATATTGTTCTTCCTCCTATTTAGATTGTGAGCCAAGGACTGGGAGTCAGAAGGTCATGGGTTCCAGTCATGCTCTGCCACATGTCTGCTGTGTGACCTTGGGCAAGTCTTTTCACTTGTCTGTGCCTCAGTTACCACATCTGTAAAATGGGGATTGAAGCTGCAAGCCCCGCGTGGGACAGGGACTGTGTCCAACTCGATTTGCTTGTATCTATTCCAGCACTTAGTACAGTGTCTGGCATGTAGTAAGTGCTTAACAAATACCATCATTATTATTATGAGCCTCATGAGGGACTGGGGTTGTGTCCAGCCCAATTATTTTGTATCTGTCCTAGAGCTTAGAACACTGCTTGGCACATAGTCAGTGCTTAACAATAATGATGATGATGATGATGGCATATGTTAAGCGCTTACTATGTACATATCTATTCTATTTATTTTATTTTGTTGGTATGTTTGGTTTTGTTCTCTGTCTCCCCCCTTTTAGACTGTGAGCCCACTGTTGGGTAGGGACTGTCTCTATATGTTGCCAATTTGTACTTCCCAAGCGCTTAGTACAGTGCTCTGCACATAGTAAGCTCTGAAGAAATACGATTGCTGATGATGTTGTGCCAAGCACTGTTCTAAGCGCTGAGGAGGATACAAGGTGATCAGGTTATCCCACATAGGGCTGACAGTCAATCTCCATTTAAGAGATGAGGTAACTGAGGCACAGAGAAGTTAAGTTACATGCCCAAAGTCACACAGCTAGCAAGAGGCGGAGCAGAATTAGAACCCATGACGCCTGACTCCCAAGCCCCCGCTCTTTCCACTGAGCCACGCTGCTTCTCGTGGCTACTTAATGGTACTAAACAAGTACCGTTATCATTATTGTGAAGTAGCAGGGAGATCAGCTATTTAATCTCCATATTACTGATGAGGAAACGGAGGCAAACAGAGACAAATGGACTTGCCCAGCATCACGCAGCAGGCAGAGGTGGGATTAGAATCCAGGTCCTCTGACTCCAAGGACCTGCTCCGTTTCCACTAGGCCATCCTGCTTCCCACCACTGGTAAACAAATAGCAAAAGAAAAGAAAGCAGTAACTTGTATAAGGGAACAGGGACGACAGAAAAAAAGGGAGAAAAAAACCCAAATCAATAAAAATAAACATAGTCACCCTCTGGTGTTTGAGATGGTATTACTGATGTTACTTCTAGTAGAACTTCAACCTAATCATCATCATCAATCGTATTTATTGAGCGCTTACTATGTGCAGAGCACTGTACTAAGCGCTTGGGAAGTACAAATTGGCAACATATAGAGACAGTCCCTACCCAACAGTGGGCTCACAGTCTAAAAGGGGGAGACAGAGAACAAAACCAAACATACTAACAAAATAAAATGAATAGAATAGATATGTACAAATAAAATAGAGTTAAAAAAATATGTACAAACATATATACATATATGCAAGTTGAATTAAAGTTGAATTAAACACAAAGCAATTAACTATAACTCCCAAGAAACTCAGTGTGAAGTCCCCTCCTCCCCCTCCCCATCCCCCCCACTTTACCTCCTTCCCCTCCCCACAGCACCTGTATATATGTATATATGTTTGTACGGATTTATTACTCTATTTATTTATTTATTTTATCTGTACATGTTTATTCTAATTATTTTATTTTATTAATATGCTTTGTTTTGTTCTCTGTCTCCCTCTTCTAGACTGTGAGCCCACTGTTGGGTAGGGACCGTCCCTAGATGTTGCCAACTTGTACTTCCCAAGCGCTTAGTACAGTGGTCTGCACACAGTAAGCGCTCAATAAATATGATTGAATGAAAATGAATCTCATCACCAAGCTGGGTGGGAGGAAAAGATCGCCATGGTGGTCTTCTGTCCAGACCAGGAGAGAGGACAGGAGAGGCGAGAGGAAAGGATGCAGGAATGAACTATGTATCAGATGGCCAATTAGCACTAACTTGGGAAAGGGCAGAGAGAGATCAATCAATCAATCAATCAATCGTATTTATTGAGCACTTACTATGTGCAGAGCACTGTACTAAGTGCTTGGGAAGTACAAATTGGCAACACATAGAGACAGTCCCTACCCAACAGTGGGCTCACAGTCTAAAAGTGGGAGACAGAGAACAAAACCAAACATACCAACAAAATAAAATAAATAGGATAGAAATGTACAACTAAAATAAATAAATAGAGTAATAAATATGTGCAACCATATATACATATATACAGGTGCTGTGGGGAAGAGAGATGGGGAATGAATGCACCTAAGGCGAGGAAAGGAAGTCATTTTAGCTCCACTGAATGACAGTTTGCTGTTTTATGTTTTGTTCATTTTTAAAGGTATTTATCAAGTGCTTAATATGTGCCAGGGACCGTACTAAGCACTGGGGTAGATACATCGTTGTCAGAATTGAACCCAGTCCCCATCCCACGTGGGGCTCCTGCTCTTAATCCCCATTTTAAAGATGAGGTAACTGAGGCCCAGAGAAGTTCATTCATTCAGAGAAGCAGCGTGGCTCAATGGAACGAGCGTGGGCGTTGGAGTCAGAGGTCATGGGTTCAAATCCCGGCTCCCTCAATTGTCAGCTGTGTGATTTTGGGCAAGTCACTTAACTTCTCTGGGCCTCAGTTAACTCATCTGCAAAATAGGGATTAAGACTGTGAGCCCGCCATGGGACAACCTGATCACTCTGTAACCTCCCCAGTGCTTAGAACAGTGCTTTGCACATTGTAAGTGCTTAATAAATGCCATCATTATTATTATTATTCATTCAATTGTATTTCGTGAGCACCTACTTTGTGCAGAGCACTGTACTAAGCGCTTGGGAAGTACAAATCAGCAATGTATAGAGACGGTCCCTACCCACCAATGGGCTCACAGTCTAGAAACAGACTCACAGTGACTTACCCAAGGTCACACAGCCGACAAGTGGCAGAGCCAGGATTAGAACCCGGGCCTTTCTGATTCTCAGATCCATTCTCTATCCACTAGATCAAGGTGATTTTGCCCCTTGCCCCAGCTTTGTGGAACCTGCAATGATTTACCAGCAGATCAGAGCACAATAACTGCTCCAAATTTGGTTCTATCAGAAACCACTTTCTTTCAGTAAATTAATTCAACCAGTCATCTACCTTTGCTCAAAGTTTTCCAATTGTTTTGGTCTCATTCTTGAGACATAATTTAGAATAAATGGAATAGTCCCACTTAGTGTAAAAGAGGAAACAGATATTAACTACAGCATAATGAGGTTTCTACTTAACATAGTATTTCATAGTATTTCTTGTTCTTTAGCCCTCCTGAAACGATGCACAGATCGTTAAACTCTACAAATGGGCAGGTCTGTAGTCTTGAAAGATCCAGTTTGGACTCCCTCTCTCAATTTAAACTGTAAGCACCTCAAGGGCAAGGAACCCATCCTGTTGTTGGGTAGGGATTGTCTCTATCTGTTGCTGAATTTTACTTTCCAAGCACTTAGTACAGTGCTCTGCACACAGTAAGTGCTCAATAAATAAGTGAATGAATGAATGCAAGACGCCCTCAATAAACTATCTTGAAAATGATGACGATGAATTTTGTGACGAGATTGATGTATTTATGTCTTCAGCATGTGGAGGAAAATAGATCTCTCTCCCTCTGTCTAGTCTCTAGATTTGTGTGTGTGTTTCCCCATGCACACGATGTTGGGAATTTCTGATTCTGAGGGGCTACATTCTGATGACTACTTAAATGTTTCTTACCATCTTCAGACTGTAAGCTCCTTGAGGGGAAGGGAAACATGTCTACTACCAACTCTGTTGATTTGTACCCTCCCAAGCGCTTAATATTGTTCTCTACACACCGTAAGCACTCAATAAGCGCCACCGATCGATTCACGCACTGATTGATCTCTTCGAGACGGCTCTCTGTGCAATGAATCAGTTGTATTTATTAAGCAATTATCATCATCATCAATCGTATTTATTGAGTGCTTACTGTGTGCAGAGCACTGTACTAAGCGCTTGGGAAGTACAAGTCGGCAACATATAGAGACAGTCCCTACCCAACAGTGGGCTCGCAGTCTAAAAGGGCGGGTCAGAGAACAAAATCAAACATACTAACAAAATAAAATAAATAGAATAGATATGTATAAGTAAAATAAAATTACTGAGAAGCACTTGTGCTATGCTTGCGCGGTTGTCAGAGTTCCCTACCATCGAGCCTTTTGGGTTCATCCAGGGGCTAGGACTTGGAAAATTATCCTTTGGTCTGAGTGGCTAAAGTGCTCCTGCCCACATTCAATGTTGTCGCCGTCTTTGTACTGGTAATAGCATCAGTAGCAAATGTGGAAAATGAATTATTTACTGAGTGTCAATTAGGTGCAGTTTCCTCATGAGAAAGATGCATGAGAGTCACGAGAAGCAGTGTGGTCTCCCCCCCCCCGCAACAGGATGTGCAGCGTGGCTCAGTGGAAAGAGCCGGGGCTTTGGAGTCAGAGGTCATGGGTTCAAATCCCAGCGCCGCCAACTGTCAGCTGTGTGACTTTGGGCAAGTCACTTAACTTCTCTAGCCCTCAGTTCCCTCATCTGTAAAATGGGGATTAAGACTGTGAGCTCCCCGTGGGACCACCTGATCCCCTTGTAACCTCCCCAGCGCTTAGAACAGTGCTTGGCATATAGTAAGCACTTAATAAATGCCATTATTATTATATATTTATAATTATAATTCTGTTTATTTGTGTTAATGATGTGCAGATAGCTATTATTCTATTTATTTATAATGATGCTACTGTCGCCTGTTTACTTGTTTTGATGTCTGTCTCCCCCCCTTCTAGACTGTGAGCCTATTGCAGGCAGAGATGGTCTCTATTTGTTGCCGCTTCCCAAGGGCTTAGTACAGTGCTCTGCACACAGTGAGCGCTCAGTAAATACGATTGAATGAACAAATGAATGAAGAACATGGGCATGGGAGTCAGAGGTCTAGTCCTGGCTCTGCCACTTGCCTGCTGTGTGGCCTTGTGAAAGGCACTTAACTTCTCTGTGCCTCTGTTCCCTCATCTGCAAAATGGGGATGCAGTACCTGTAATCTGCCTTAGACTGTGAGCCCCATGGGGGGCCTGATTATCTTATATCTGCCCCAGTGCATAATACAGTGCTTTGCACATAATAAATGCTTAACAAAACCAGTATTATTATTCTCTCCTGTGACTCATTTATAGGAATCAATCAATAACATTCATTGAGCTCTTATTATGTGAAAAGCAGCATACTAAACACTTGGGAGAGTACAATACAACAGAATTGGTAGACACATTACCTGATTACATATATATACACACACATAATTTAAATGCCAACAAATCTATCAGAATCTCAAATAAATAAACTCCGAGCAAACCAAACCCCTATAATAATAATAATGGCATTTGTTAAGCGCTTACTTTGTGCAAAGCACTGTTTTAAGCGCTGGGGGGGGATACAAGGTGATCAGGTTGCCCCACGTGGGGCTCACAGTCTTAATCCCCATTTCACATATAGGGTAACTGAGGCACAGAGAAGTTAAGTGACTTGCCCAAAGTCACACATCTGACAAGTGGCGGAGCCGGGATTAGAACCCATGACCTCTGGCTCCCAAACCCGTGCTCTTCCACTGAGCCAAACCCTGTCATGGTAAGAAATACTTTACCGTAATTTAATTTCAATAGCACTTGATTAAGTTTTTTCTAGACATCACTGGCCCTTTAAAACATTCTCACACAAGGCTCTGTTATCCACCTTTCTCATCACCATTATCCTAATAATGTTACTTAGCACGCTTAGCATGTTCCATCTTCAAAGAGCTTTACAAGTGGTAACACACATTAATTAATTAGTCGTTATCAATTGATTTGTTGAATTAATCTCATTTCTAAAATTTCATTTTCATTGAAGATAATTAGGAAGGTGTCCAAACAGGAGCTCTAACCATATCTAATCATATCTCCTGTGCATATATTGGATCTCAATAAGACAGAAATTTCCCTTCCTCGGTATATTGCTAAATTAGCACAGTTAAAATGACCTTCAGCTAACACCTAATATGATCACAGTCTCCTAATGTTCTTCCCTGATCTCTCAGAAATCTTAAAAATAATACAAGGTAATACTTTTTTATGAGAATTTCAAAAGGACCACAGGTAAGCTCGACTGATACACTCAATTTCTCTCACCCCATACTTTTCCATTTCCTTTCCTCTTTTCAGAGGTTATCTTTATTTGGGTCCTTTCCTCTCTTCAGAAGTTATCTTCATTTGGGTCCTTTCTTTCTTACTCTTCTTGCGGCAAGAGTGGGAGGGATGTTTGTCACCTGCAAAATCTATATAGCGCCTAGAGTGGGTGGGCTTTCTCTCAGAGGGTTCTGCATCCATGGTGGGAAAAGGAAAGACCCTAGATTAGCTGGTGGGTTTTAACAGCCTAATAATTCCAGACCAATTTACCTCCCGGTCATCCCACACTCAAGAGTTTATCCCATTTGGTGACATTGTGGTGCGCGTTATACTCAGCAGAGTCAAAGACAGCCCATGCTCTACAGCTCCCTAAACTCTTACTTGATTACCTGGTCGCCTCTAAGGTGTTCTCATCCACCAATCTTCCGATTCCCATCATTTCCTGATTCCAATGCTCTCACCCATCATTATCATCATCAATCGTATTTATTGAGCGCTTACTGTGTGCAGAGCACTGTACTAAGTGCTTGGGAAGTACAAGTTGGCAACGTATAGAGACAGTCCCTACCCAACAGTGGGCTCACAGTCTAAAAGGGGAATCAGTGTTTGGTGCCCGTCAGCTGTGTGACCTCGGACAAGTCCCTTAACTTCTCTGTGCCTCAATTCCCTCATCTTTAAAGTGGGGATTAAGACTGTGAGCCTCCCGCGGGACAACCTGATAACCTTGTATCTACTCCAGCGCTTACCCCAGCACAGTCTTCTAGACTGTGAGCCCACTGTTGGATAGGGACCGTCTCTATGTGTTGCCAACTTGTACTTCCTAAGCATTTAGTACAGTGCTCTGCACACAGTAAGCGCTCAATAAATACAATTGATTGATTGATTGATTAGAAGAATGCTTGGCACCCAGTAAGCGCTTAACAAATACCGTCATTATTATTATTATTATTAATGAGTATACTTCAACCATTGACACGAGTGTTTGCTCCTCTGGTTCTTGATGGACTTTGGATTCCTCTCACCTCTTGTGATCACCCCTATTTATTCCAGCTACGAATGCACTCAAGCTCTCGCCTCAAGTCGTTCCTGATGTCGGACCCCAAAATTGGCTCCGTTACATCCTGCGGTGTGAATGCAAAGACCTTATTCAGACACGCTTCTTATGGCCACACAGAAACACGCAGGTGAACTTCACCATGGGGACGGCCTTTGAGTCCCAAGGCTAACTGAATTTTAGCTAATTATATGGTTTGCACCGTGTTTCCTGAACAAGACTTTAAAAAGAAAAAATCCTAGACCATCTTGGTCATTTTAGTTCCTGTAAGCGGGCTATCCAACCTCTAGAAATCCATAGGTCACTGTGATACATTTCAGTTTTCCACCCAGGTTAACACACTAGATTATAATTGAAACATCCCAGAACCTAATCTCTTATGAGCACAGCAATTATTATTATTTTCTAATGATATTAGGAAAGGTATCATGCTCTAGTGGACAGATCACTAGACTGGAATTCTCACTCTGACTTATTCAGGATACCAGTTGAGACAATTAACTCTCCAGTGATATGGCTGATGACAAATTGAGCGAATCTCCTCACCCTTTTTGGGAGAAAGGAAGCTCAGTGAATTGTTCAGTGTATTCCCTTGTTAAGACAGCTGTGAAGCAGTAAGAGAAGCAGCGTGGTTCAGTGGAAAGAGCCCGGGCTTTGGAGTCAGAGGTCATGGGTTCGAATCCCAGCTCTGCCAGCTGTCAGATGTGTGACTTTGGGCAAGTCACTTCACTTCTCTGGACCTCAGTTCCCTCATCTGTAAATTGGGGATTAAGATTGTGAGTCCCCTCTGGGACAACCTGATCACCTTGTAACCTCCCCAGCGCTTAGAACAGTGCTTTGCACATAGTAAGTGCTTAATAAATGCTATTATTATTATTATTATGGCTTAGTAGATAGAGCACGGGTACGGGAGTCAGCAGGACCTGGGTTCTAATCCCGCCTCCACCACATATTTGCTGTGTGACCTTGA
This sequence comes from Tachyglossus aculeatus, assembly GCF_015852505.1. NCBI lineage: Eukaryota > Metazoa > Chordata > Mammalia > Monotremata > Tachyglossidae > Tachyglossus > Tachyglossus aculeatus. Next base: position 40,622,395 of record NC_052077.1, read on the forward strand.
GCAAGTGACTTAACTTCTCTGTGCCTCAGTTACTTCATCTGTAAAATGGGGATAAGAGCATGAGCCCTGTAAAGGACAGGGACTGCGTCCAAAATAATAATAATAATGGCATTTATTAAGTGCTTACTATGTGCAAAGCACTGTTCTAAGTGCTGAAATGATTAACTTGTATCTACCCCAGCACTTGGAACAGTGCTTGACATATAGCGAATGCTTAACAAATACCATAATTATATTATTGATAGCCCCTCTCAGCTAACTCCATACCAGAAGCTATGTCCCTGGTATATCTTATTCCGATACCTAAATAAGACCCAAGAAATGCCTTACAGACAACATTCAAAGCTGATGGCAAACGCAACCAAGTCGTGTGTTGGTTGTGTGCAAGCTTCTCCTTCCTAGCAATCTTGCAGTTGCCCTGGCATTGGAAAAATATAACATTCAAAGCAAAGCTATCGTAACTAAGGATGAACTCCGCAGACTGCAACAACTTTTTAGACAAATTCAATCCAACTAGAAGCTCCTCAGTGGTTTGGATTGTATATTTTCCTTGTGCGGCATGCGTCTGCTTTTTCCCAATGCAGTGCTCTCCACACAGACAGAATGAATCAATATCACACACAATGAAGAAGATTCCACTTGTCGCACCTCGGGCATCAGAGCGCACACTTGATTGGCAGGTGATGTTTTCAGACTTATTCTACCCCTGGTTCTATCGCTCTACCTCATTGCTGCTCGGTGTTGTTCGCAGAATCAATCTACTATATTTATTAAGTACTAACTGGTTGTAGAACAGGTGGGTTAATACAATATGGCAGAGTTGGTAAGTATGTGCCTTGCCGGCAAGAAGCTTACGGTCTGCAGGGAAAGAGTCTCCATTAGCTGGACAAGGGAAAAATGGAATAAAACAAAGATTCCAACACCACTAGTCCACTGTGGTGTACACAAAGAAGCAGTGTGGCTCACTGGAAAGAGCCCGGGCTTTGGAGTAAGAGGTCATGGGTTCAAATCCCGGCTCCGCCAATTGTCAGCTGTGTGACTTTGGGCACGTCACTTCACTTATCTGGGCCTCAGTTACATCATCTGTAAAATGGGGATTAAGACTGTGAACCCCATGTGGGGCAACCTGATCACCTTGTAACCTCCCCAGCGCTTAGAACAGTGCTTTGCACATAGTAAGTGCTTAATAAATGCCATTATTATTATTATTAAAGAGGCTCTATCCCCTCAAATATTCTCTTGCTAAACCAGTTGTTTTCACTCCCGAAGAGTGAAAGCTTCCTGTGGGCAGGGAATGATAAGTAGCATGGAATAGGGAATAGAGCATGGGTCTTAGAGTCAGGAAGTCATGGGTTCTAATCCCGGCTCTCCCACTTGTCTGCTGTGTGACCTTGGGCAAGTCACATCACTTCTCTGTGCCTCGGTGACCTCGTCTGTAAAATGGGGATTGAGAATGTGAGCCCCACGTGGGACAGGGACTCTGTACAACCTGATAAACTTTATCGACCCCTGTGCTTAGTACAGTGCCTGGCACAAAATAAACATTTAATGAGTACCACAATTGTCTTATTGCTTCTGTTGTTCTTTCTCAAGTGTCTCTACAATGCACTGTGCCCAGTGGGTACAGATGGGACACAATCCCTGACCCACATGGGACTCACAATCTTAATCACCATTTTACAGATGAGGTAACTGAGGCTCAGAGAAATGAAGTGACTTACCCAGGGTTATGGAGAAGCAGCGTGGCTTGGTGGAAAGAGCATGGGCTTTGGAGTCAGAGGTCATGGGTTCAAATTCCGGCTCCTCCATCTGTCAGCTGTGTAACTTTGGGCAAGTTACTTCACTTCTCTGGGTCTCAGTTACCTCATCTGTCAAATGGGGTTTAAGATTGTGAGCCCCACATGGGACAACCTGATTAACTTGTATCTCCCTCAGTAAGTGCTTAACAAATACCATTATCATTATTATTATTATTATTATTATTATTATTATTATTATTATTATGCAGACAAATGGTGGAACCAGGATTAGAACCCAGCTCCTCTGATTCCCAGGCCCGGTCTTTATCATTCATTCATTCAGTCATATTTATTGAGCGCTTACTGTGTGCAGAGCACTGTACTAAGCTCTTTATCCACTAGGCAATTCTGCTTTCCATCACCACCAATCCTCTAGGCCAGCCTTCTTGACTTCATTAGGGAAGTGGCTGCCCTAAAATTATCTGAGAAAATCATTTCCCGAAGAATAGGCACTTTTTTACACATCCCCATCATAGGTGTCCTACTATCTTATCTCTGCCTGTCAATAACAACCAAACCGAACCTAATTTAAGCCATTTTATGGAGTTCTGAATTGACTGTGGCCTAAATAAGAAAATGTCACACCGGAAGACTTTAGAAAGCCTCGAACAAAAGAACAGAAAGAAAAGGAGTTTTCTCTGGGTGTTCTCTGACTTCGTATCATTAAATGTTGAGCAAGATAATTTCCCCAAGCACACATCTCAATTCACAGCCCTAAAGACAGACATTTAGGTTTCTATACAATCTGCTTGTTCAACCTTGCACATATTAGTGCCAATCCATGTTCTAGATAAAAGCCTGGACATGTTCCAGTAGAAGTTGTCTCTTCAAAATCCCCAGCCTCTTGGAAATGCAGCTTTCTGACATCCTCTGTGTATCCTTTAACACGTGGGGAGGGGAAATTGAAAAAAAACCTCCCTTCTGAAGCTCAGCAACATTTTAATCCTGGGAACTACATGTGTCGGGTGAATAATCTACATTTGTGTCGTAAAATCATCATCATCATCATCATCAATCGTATTTATTGAGTGCTTACTGTGTGCAGAGCACTGTACTAAGTGCTTGGGAAGTACAAGTTGAGTACAAGTACTTGTACAAGTACAAGTATAAAATAATCATAGTAAGCACTATGATAAGCATTGGGATAATAATAATAATAATAATAATAATAATAATAATGCCATTTATTAAGCTCTTACTATGTGAAAAGCACTGTTCTAAGCGCTGGGGTGGTTACAAGCTCATCAAGTTGTCCCACGGGGGGCTCACAGTTTTAATCCCCATTTTCCAGATGAGGTAACGGAGGCCCAGAGAAGTTAAGTGACTTGCCCAAAGTCACACAAGTGACAGTGGCAGGGCCAGGATTTGAACCCATGATCTCTGACTCCAAAGCCCGTGCTCTTTCCACTGAGCCATGCTGCGTAGATACAAGATAATCATATCAGACACAGTTCCTGTCCCATGCAGGGCTCACTCATTCAATCATATTTATATGTTGCCAACTTGTACTTCCCAAGTGCTTAATACAGTGCTCTGCACACAGTAAGTGCTCAATAAATACGATTGAATGAATGAATGAATGAATGAATGAATGAATGAACCCTTACTGTGTGCAGAACACACAGTACTAAGCCTTGGGTGAGTGCAATATAGTAATAAACAGACACATTCCCTGCCCACAGTGAGCTTACATGGCCTAACGGGGAGGGAGAACCTTAGTTTAGCTTTATTTTTATTGATGAAGGGGGCAGAAAATGTGATTTAAAGAGAGAGAGAAGCACGGACTTGGACAAAGTGATATATAGGAGGAAGGCTGGGAGACCACTGCACTGAACCAACAAATGAAATCTCAAGAGGGACTTCCATCCTTAATAATAATAATTATAATAGTATTAAGCACATACTGTATTCCAGGCACTGTACTAAGCAGTGGAGTGGCTACAAGTGAATCGGGTTGGACACAGCCCCTGTCCCATGGGGGGCTCTTGGTTTTAATCCCCATTTCACAGATGAGGGTAAAGAGGCACGGAGAAAAGGTAAGTGACTTGCCCAAGGTCCTACTTCTTTAATGCTAACAACAAGGAAGAGAATGTTAATCTTTCCCACTGGTCTTTTCACCCACTCTATCTTAAAAAAAAAAAAGGTTGTGTGTGTGTGTGTGTGTGTGTTTATGCAGTGCTAACAGCATTTATTGAACACCCACTGAGTGAAATGTTTTGTACTGAGCATGTTTCATTCTTGGGAAATTCAAAACAAAGGAATGCTGTATGGACTTATACTCTATTTATGATGTTCTACCCATGAGGTTAAAACCTATTAGAAATGGCATCCTGTCAATCAATCCATCAATCGTATTTATTGAGTGCTTACTGTGTGCAGAGCACTGTACTAAGCGCTTGGGAAGTACAAGCTGGCAACATATAGAGACAGTCCCTACCCAACAGTGGGCTCACAGTCCAAATGTCTGTCCAGGGAATAAAATTCATTCAGTTGTATTTGAGCTCTTAGTGTGTATGGAACACCATACTAAATGCTTGGGAGAATACACTGCAACAATAAACAGCACATTTCCTGCCAAAACAAGCTTCCTTTCTTAGCGGAGGAAGGTTTGGATCCTTCGATCTCTGGGTTATAGGCCCCCAGCACTCTTCCTCTGCACCACTGTGCTCTCTATAAGATGAAATTTGAAATGTTTTAATTGCCCAGTTTCTCTGGATGTTACTTTAAGAGTGAGGGTGGGGAGCTTAGGAAGAGGCCACCCCTTTATTTTCTAGGATAGGCATGCTCAGAGTGATGATGATCACTCCCTCTCCCCCTCCCATCCCCCCTCGACCTTACCTCCTTCCCTTCCCCACAACACCTGTATATATGTATATATGTTTGTACGTATTTATTACTCTATTTATTTTACTTGTACATTTTTATTCTACTTATTTTATTTTGTTAATATGCTTTGTTTTGTTCTCTGTCTCCCCCTTCTAGACTGTGAGCCCACTGTTGGGTAGGGACCGTCTCTATATGTTGCCAACTTGTACTTCCCAAGTGCTTAGTCCAGTGCTCTGCACACAGTAAGCGCTCAATAAATGCGATTGAATGAATGAATGAATGATGATGATAATAATAATGATAATAACAATTGTGGGTCTTGTTCAGTACTTACCATGTGCCAAACACCACACTAAGCACTGGGGAGGAACAGAATAATCAGATCAGATCACACGGGGCTCACTCTCGAAGAGGTAGATACTGAATCCCCATTGTACAGAAGTCCATTTTACTGAGGCACAGAGAGGTTGTGACTTGTCCGAGATCACACAGCAGGTGAGTTCTGGAGCTGGGATGAGAAATCAGGTGTCCCGTCTCCAAAGCCTGTGCTCAAACCTGCAAATTATCCTCTTGAATCCAAATCATTGGGCTTAAGGAATGGTATTTGATTGATAGAGAAGCAGCATGACTTAGTGAAAAGAGCCCAGGCTTGGGAGTCAGAGGTCGGGAGTTCTAATCCACCTCTACCACTTGTCAGCTGGGTGACTTTGGGCAAGTCACTTCACTTCTCTGTGCCACAGTTACCTCATCTGGAAAATGGGGATGAAGACTGTGAGCCTCACATGGGACAACCTGACTACCTCGTCTATCAATCAATCAATCAATCATATTTATTGAGCGCTTACTGTGTGCAGACCACTGTACTAAGCGCTTGGGAAGTACAAGTTGGCAACATATAGAGACAGTCCCTACCCAACAGTGGGCTCACAGTCTATATGCCTGCGCTTACAACAGTGCTTGGCACATAGTAAGCACTTAACAAATACCATTTTTATTATTATTTATTGAGCATTTACTATGTTCAGAGCATTGTACTAAGTGCTTGTGATGCACAGAAGAATCAGCTCAATGAAACAGGGTAGGGTCTCTATGTTGCCGACATACATCTCAAGCGCTTATTACAGTGTTCTGCACACAATAAGCACTCAATCAATGTGACAATTAATTTGTTAGCCCAAATGTTGGCTATCCTAAAAGACCAACTTTTCATTCATTCATTCGGTCGTATTTATTGACTGCTTACTGTGTGCAGAGTACTGTACTAAGAGCTTGGGAAGTACAAGTAGAGAACATATAGAGACAGTCCCTACCCAACAGCGGGCTCACAGTCTAGAAGGGGGAGACAGACAACAAAAGAAAACATATTAACAAAATAAAATAAATAGAATGAATATGTACAAGTTAGAGTAATAAATATGTACAAACATACATATATATATACAGGGAGAGAGAGAGAGAGAGAGAGAGAGAGAGAGAGAGAGAGAGGTGTATATATATATATATATATATATATGGGTGTATATATAGATAGATAGATAGGTGTGTATGTATAAGTGTGTGTATATATAAGTATACATGTGTGTATATGTATGTATGTATGTGTATATATGTGTGTGTATACACACACATATATACACATACATACACACATATATGCATATGTATGTATGTATATGTATATATGTGTGTGTATGTATGTGCGCACACACACACACACATATACATATACATACATACATATATATGCATACATACACACATATATACGTATATATGTGCATATATACACACATATATGTGTACGTATGTATATGTGCATATATGTGTGTATATGTATGTATATGTGCATATATATGTGTGTATATGTATGTATATGTGCATATATGTGTGTGTATATGTATGTATATATACACACCTGTATATATATATACACACACCTGTATATATATATATATATACAGGTGCTGTGGGGAGGTGAACAAGGTTAGGTGGGGGTGATGGGGAGGGGGAGGAGGGGAAGAGGAAGGAGGGGGCTCAGTCTGGGAAGGCCTCCTGGAGGAGGTGAGCTCTCAGTAGAGCTGAGAACTTCCACATTTTCCACAGAAAACAGCCACATTCCACGTGTGTAGATCCACTCATGTCATCTCCATATTCTGAAACCCTAATGAGTGGAATAAAAGAAAAGGAACAGAAATGGAAAACAAAACTACAGATCCCAAATTCAGTAAAGGTCATATACTCCCATCAAAAACTTGGGGAAAAAATTCAGGAAGTGCCTTTCATGTAGAAGGGTATGCTGGGCATGCTATTTTACGGGCCATCTAACACTAAAAATGCAGTGATTTACTTTGTATAGTATGTTGGTTAAGACGTGTTTCTGACACACAAACACACACACACACACACGTTGACAATTGGCTTCTTTCCATCCTGCACCTGCTTATCTTGGGAAGTATCTCACTTCAGCACTTATCTGTAATCTAAGTGCAATATATATTGATTTAAAAACAATTTCAGGGCTGCAAATTTTTCTAAGCCGTTTAGTTTGAAATTAACTCCTTGCTTCTGGGAATCAGACTTCCTTTAAATTTAAAAGCCTTTATCATTAGCGCTTAATACTTGACAATCTGAACTGCTATCGTCTGGCGCACTCAAGTATATTCATAGATTTACGATACACCGTCAGTCATGAAAATTAGAACAGGATCAAACGGGGTTTGCCATGGCTAATGAGATTCTACCCATCGGGAAGTAGGACTAAGAAGGCGGGGAAAAAAATAAAACCTCTTTGGAATATTTCAAAATCGAGATGTCTTGCGGACGTTAGTCATTTTGGGATTGTGGGGATGTGAGGAGAACTTGGATGAATTTAATTCTATGTGTCCAGATTTGGCATGCACTAAATTATAAACTCCTTGAGGGCCGGGATTAGGTCTACTAATCCTATGGTATTATTCAGTCACATATATTGAGTGCTTACCTTGTGCTTAGCAATGTGCTAAGTGAGTGGGAGAGTACAATATCTCAGAGTTGGTAGACTCGTTCCCTACCCACGAAGAGATTACAGCCTAAAGTACTCTCTCAAATGCTTAGTACAGTCCTCTGCATGCATAGAAGTTCTCCGTATAGTCTGTTGATCGATTCCATATCAGACTCTTTTGGGAGAGTGGACTACTGTTATGGAAATTTTCAACCACTTTTTTGATTAGTCTTCCTTTCTATTCATTCATTCAATCGTATTTATTGAGCGCTTACGGTGTGCAGAGCACTGTACTAATCACTTGAGAAGTCCAAGTCGGCAACCTATAGAGAAAGTCCCTACCCAACAACGGGCTCACAGTCTAGAAGGGGGAGACAGAAAACAAAACAAAACCTATAGACAGGTGTCAAAATTGTCAGAACAGAATTAAAGCTATATGCACAGTAGATGCACAATAGACTAGTAAACGTGTACAAGTAAAATAGAGTAATAAATCTGTACAAATATATACAAGTCCTGCGGGGAGGGGAAGGAGGTAGGGTGGGGGGGGATGGGGAGGAGTAGAGGAAAAAGGGGGCTCAGATAGTTTTCTATGGAAAACTATACCAACGGTAAGTCTTCTTTAAAGCCCGAAACCTGAATTTCCTCATGCCTGCCCAGATTGTAAACTCCTGAAGGGCAGCAAACATTTCTACTAATTGTAGTGTCCTCTTCTAGGCCCTTAGCAGATGTTCATGACACCATGAGAGTCTGATAAGTACTCTTTAATCGATTCATTAAAACCCTCCCCAATCCTGCTGGTTAATACAATGTGGAAATGTTAATTCAACTTAAATGACTCATAATTGAGCCCATTGTTGGGTAGGGACTGTCTCTATATGTTGCCGACTTGTACTTCCCAAGCACTTAGTACAGTGCTCTGCTCACAGTAAGTGCTCAATAAATATTATTGAATGAATGAATAATTAGAGAATAATAATAATGATAATGATGGTAATTGTTAACATTTACTATATGTAAGGCACTGTATTAAGCACTGGAGTGGATAATAATAATAATAATAATAATAATAGAAATAATAATAATAATAATAGAATTTGTCAAGTGCTTACTATGTGCAAAGCAGTGTTCTAAGCGCTGGGGAGGATACAAGGTGATCAGGTTGTCCCATGTGGGGCTCACAGTCTTCATCCCCATTTTACAGATGAGGTAACTGAGGCACAGAGAAGTTGAGTGACTTGCCCAAAGTTACACAGCTGACAAGTGGCAGAGCCAGCAAATTGGGCTGGACACAGTCCCTGTCCCACGTGGAGCTCACAGTCTCAATCCCCACTTTACAGATGAGGTAACTGAGGCACAGAGAAGTAAAGTGATTTGGCCAAGGTCACACAGCAGAAACATGGCCGAGCCAGGATTAGAACCCATGACCATCTGACTCCCAGTGCCGTGCTCTACCCACTGGGTCATGCTGCTTTAAGTCCTTTATTTCTCTCTCCTTACTTATCGCTCCTTCTCCCTACCTCTCCTACTTCATACTTTGGACCCCCACTCCCTGATCCCTCCCACTAATAGAAAGGGAAACAGTGTGGCCTAGTGGAAAAAGCACAGGCCTGGGCTGTAGAGGAACTATGTTCTAATCCAGCCTCTGCAACTGCTGACTGTGTGACCTTGGATAAGTCACTTCGCTTCTCCATGCCTCAGTTCCCTCAACTGTAACCTGGAGATTCAATATCCGTTCTCCCCGATACTTAGGCTGTGAGCCCCATATGGGACAAGGAATGCGTCTGTACTAATTAACTTTTATCTAACCTAGCACTTAGAATAATCCTTGACACATAGTAAGCACTTAACAAAAACTATAAAAAAAAGAACCCTTAGATACCAGAATTCTACCCTGGAACAGAAACTCAATTCAGTAAGCATTTCAGTCATTGAGATTATATTACATTTTCTGAACCAAATATACATGTCTACACATGTGGGTGTATCTATTTGTGTGTGCGTGCGTGCACGCGCACACACACACACACACACACACACACACACACACACACATACACACACTGATCCTGGTCCAAAAAAAACAGTTGCTTGAATAACAGACATTCAGATAATTATCTTCTTCTGTACTCACTGGGTATTTGACCTCAAATTTCTGTTAACAATTTACACTGAAAACCCACTTCTTGTCATAGCTTAAATAATTAGAAGAGTCCGATCGAAATCCCCTAAGAATGTCCAGGTTATTTCAAGAAACCCATAATGGATTCACTCAGGAGAACAGGGATCAAAGGGGAGGGATCGGAGTTTCTCGGAGTTTCTCTCGGGAATGAAACCCACTGCAGCTGGATCACTCTTGAGGCTTTCCCTCGAAATCCAAGAATCTTCTCCCTCACCACCTTACTCGCCTCTTTCCCGCCACACACCCTAAACCAGAAGACGGGTTTTCACCTCACCTCATCTGGAAATTCAACTCGGGGAGCTGAGTGTTGTGGGACTCACTCAGATTTCTTCTTCAAGTCTGCCTTTCCACTATAATTCTGCTCCTTGCCCTAAACTGTACAAAAACAAGCAGAGTTCTTCCCCTCACCCCGGGGGAAATGTGTGAAGAGCATAGGAGGACATACTAAAACTAAGACTTCTTTGGAGTTGCGTCTAAAAAACATTCATTATTAATTACTCTTAGAAACCTTTACACTTTACAACTTGAGAAAAAAAAATCAAAGCGCCTTCACGGGAGAGTTGCAGGATGAGATGTTACATTTTGTGCCTGCTCATCCTGGCAGATAAAATATTTCCCAGATAGGGAAAAAGGAAATGGAAGTAAGGAAAGAGACACCAATGGATTCCACCCCCCAACAAACACAGTGGTGTTAGGTGGTTTCTCTTTAAAGGCTTACTGCAAGCAGGAGTCCTTTTCGCATAAACAGCACAGCATTAATATATTCACATCAATTCCTTCAAACGTTCAGTCTATGCAATGCCAGGCAGAGTTAATTTGACTTTTTTATAGCTTGTCCTGTGAGCATTTTAACAGTATATTTAGAACTAATAAATTTCTCATCTGAACTTTCTGAGAATAACACAGTGACTTTTTGTCATTTTTGGCTATTGTAACACTACAGTGAATTATGGATTTTAGCGGTTATCTGACTCTAATGTGTTATAGTAAATCATAATCGTTCATGATGGATTTTACTCCATTCTGTACTAAACAGATAAAATACTTCAGGAATCAGAGCTGACGAATAATAGGACTCCTCACATCATCTCCCTTTATAGTCAGAATCCTTCTTAGTTCTCCAATGACCCAAATTCAAAAAAAAAAAACACTCAGTATGCCACACGATTGAAGTTGGTGAGTCATTTGCAGTATTAATAAACCATTAAATGACAATGAGGGTCCACGAGTGTAGGAGGCATGAAAAAGAAGTGTGACTGCAGTCAATATTTTCTGCTGTGCTTCTCAGAGGAAAATGTCGATAAATTGTTACACAATTACTGTCCCTGGGTCACTTACCAGGACCTACCCTGGAGCAGAAATTGGAAGGGGTTAAGGAAAAATAGGGAAAAAAAAGTCCCAGACTTTATGCTGATAGGGGAAGATGATAGGATTTGAGGCAAATGGGAATTAGCAAATGGAGAGGGATGCCAGGGAGGAGAATGAACAGCTTTGTCAGTTTGATGTGGACAAAGAGGACATGTTGCCGACTTGTACTTCTCAAGCGCTTAGTGCTCTGCGCACAGTAAGCGCTCGATAAATACGATTGAATGAATGAATGAATACCTTAAAATTATGTGAGCTAGACCTTTGTGGAGACCATTAGTTGAGAATACAGTTTGGAAGGAAGATTCTTGTGATGTACCCTTTCAAGAGAAAGGACTGGAAGGACTGTACACTGCATATGCCTTTGAATACTAATACCAAAAAAAGAAAAAAAAACTTAGTGGTATCTAATAATAATAATAATAATGATGATGGCATTTGTTAAGCGTTTACTATATGCCAAGCACTGCTCTAAGTATTGGGGTAGATACAAGATAATCGGGCTGTCCCACATGGGGCTTGCAGTCTTAATCCCCATTTTACTGATGAGGTAACTGAGGCACAGAGAAGTTGAGTGACTTCCCAAGGTCACGCAGCTAAGTGATAGAGGTAGGATTAGAACCCACGTCCTTTGACTCCCAAGCCCGGGCTCTTGCAACTAGGCTTCACTGCTTCTCTACATGCTTATCTATATGTGAAAGTACTGTGGAAGGACAACACATGTTCCCTGTCTTCAAGATTATAATCAACTAGAGTACTCTTGTCAGGGACACTCTCTATATATGTCCATGTTCTCCCTCCAATTTAGACTGCAAGTCCCATGTGGGACAGGGACTGTGTTCACCCAACTAACTTCTAACTAGCCAAGCACTTAAATCAGTGCTTGATGCATAACAAGTACTTAATGAATGTAAAAACATTCAGATTGACAACATGTTCCCTCACAATCCTTAGTTACCTACGCCTCTTTGTTCTGAGCTATTCTTTCCAACCAGTTGCTGTTTAGGGCAGCCCCTATTTCCAAACAGGTCAATGACAAAACCATCCAATCTGTCATTCAATCATAATAATGTTATTTATCAAAGACTTTGCATGCACCAAGCACTGTGCTAATCACTGAAGCAGCGTGGCTCAGAGAAGCAGTGTGGCAGCCCCTATTTCCAAACAGGTGAATGACAAAACCATCAAATCTATCAATCAATCATAATAATGTTATTTATCAAAGACTTTGCATGCACCAAGCACTGTGCTAATCACTGAAGCAGCATGGCTCAGTGGAAAGAGCCTGGGCTTTGGAGTCAGAGGTCATGGCTTCTAATCCCAGCTCCGCCAAGTGTCAGCTGTGTGACTTTGGGCAAGTTACTTCACTTCTCTGTGCCTCAGTTACCTCATCCGTAAAATGGGGATTAAAACTGTGAGGCCCCCCGTGGGACACCCTGATCACCTTGTAACCTCCCCAGCACTTAGAACAGTGCTTTGCACTTAGTAAGCACTTAAATACCATCATTATTATTATTATCATCACTGTAAGCCAGATTCTGGAGATGTGGGTGGTAGCCCTGACTTTCACCTGCTTGCTCTATGACCCTGGACAAGTAATTTAACTTCTCTGTGCCTCAGTTACCTCACTGATAAAATGGCAATTAAGACCGTGAGCCCCATATGAGACAGGGGCCGTGTCCCACCTGATCAACTTGTTTCTACCTCCAGCACTTACAACAGTGTTACGCACATAGTGAGAGCTTAAATACCACAATTATTATAATTTACTATGATTTTCTATTGCCTCAATTTCTTCATCTATACAAAACGGCAAATACCTGTTTCCCTCCCTCGTAAACTGTGAGCCCAGTACAGGGACAGGGGCCATATGTAACATCAACTTACCATAACTGAATCCCTATCTGAGGAACTCAAACCCAAGACTCTTTTCAAAGTTGCCACGTGGTGTTTATAAATGAAGTGACCCACTGCCAAGAATTAATGTGCTTTTCACAGGAGATTTCTGAATCACACGAGCCTGGTAAATGAAGAAAAAATTATTCTCCATTTAACATGTCCTGCGGTTTTGATGAGGACCTTCTAATTAGTCTCTGAAACAGTAGTCTGTCTCTTGATTGATATCTCAAACCGTTTCTTTTAAAAAATTGAACCAGAAACTTGAAAGTGATCATTGAGTTCCAGCGAGAGTGATCCTTCAAAGAAAAGTACAGAAAGAAAGTTCAAATGAAGGCAAGATAAGTGATTAAGTCAAGCCCTTGTCAGGAGAAATATACATACCACCTCACGGGACTCTCCCTCAGAGACATGGCTACTAAATCCCATTTTTCAGTGAACTCCCTGCTCGGCTGATAGAGCCGGTTTGGTCTAGCTGCAAACAATTCCACGGAGGTGTGTGAAGGGCATCTTGAAAAAGTGAACTGAAACTAAATCCATTTAGAATTAACTACACCTTCAAACCTTTCCACTTTAGAAGATCCTTCTTCTTGGGCTAATATTCTGCTTTATATTCAAATGAAATCTAAAGTGATTAGGAGCACTTGAATTACAGTCTCTTCCTGTGATGACACAGTTAGCCTGAGAGGAAATTAAGTTAGGAAGACAAAGTTTGGTCTGATGAAGCACAGTTGCAAAATTATATGTCAGGGTCTGTATCCGTTTATGACTTGGGAAGTAGTAGAGAGAAACAAAGGCCGCACAGTATTTGCTTTCCAGGTTTTCATATTGAAAATGCTAATTCATTTCTGAAAGACTTTGAGCCCTAAACTTACTGAGAATCTTGCTTTCATTTCAAGTTTTCCTTAAAATATGAAATCTTCCAATTGCCCTATTACTGCTATTCTGTAAAACACAGTCGGAGGATGTGGAGTCTTCCTTAAAATATGAAATCTTCCAATTGTCCAATTCCTGCTATTCTGTAAAACACAGTCAGAGGATGTGGAGTCTAATTCCAGCTCCATCACTTGCCTGCTGGGGCACCTTGGAAAAGTCACTTAGCTTCTCTTTGCCTCAATTCACTCATCTGTACAATGGGGATTCAATACCTATTCCTCCAGAATGGTTAGTCCATGTGGGACAGAGTCTCTGTCTGACCTGATCATCTTCGATCACTGAATCGGTCCCATTTATTGAGCATTTACGGTGTGCCACACACTGTACTAAAGTCTTGGGAGAGTACAATATATAAAGAGTCAGTTGATACACTCCCTGCTCACAAGGAGCTTACAGTCTAGAGGGATTTTACCCTATATCTAACCCAGTGCTTAATATAGGGCACAAAGTACTTAAAAAATGCCACAATTATCATTATAAAAGCAGTTCACCAAAGTAGTAACCACATGATTGATTTGGCTCCTGATTCCATTCGATTAAATACTTCAAGCAACAATAAGTTGCTGGACGTGAGTCCCTTGAAAAGTAGTTTTTTTTCTCTTGGGTTCCAATTTCTAGTGCCTAGACCACTTGAATTTCCCCCTTGAATCTACTCAGTGATGTTACCAATTATGTTTTCAAATGATGTTGCATCAGCTGCCCAGATCCAACCCCCTAGCAAGATAGCTTCTACATCTTAGAGATGGTGTGGCTTTGCAGAGAGAGACGGGAAAGCAGTTTGTACTTGCAAAACACAACAAATGACCCTCACCCTATTCCCCTTGGAAGATCACCGTAGAGATTATTTTGTGACTTTCAGAGGTGATTGAAAATTCTCAAATTAGAACTCAGAATGAGAGAAGCTCATGGCCAGGGGCTTTATCATTTCACAGAGTGGAAAATGAGGTTTACGAGCTACTAAATCAATACAAATAATGGAATTTGTATGAATAACGTCGGTCGACTGCTTTGAGAATTTTTTTTTCCTTTCCGGATTTGCTGGCAGGGAGCCCAAAAGATTTCAAGTGTGTGAAAACTTAACTCTTTATTATACATGTTACCTTTGGTTGTTTTCCCTCCCACTACCACATCCCACTTGACTAACCATTCATGATGTCTCTAAGGGGACTGTTGGTCTGTACAAGACAATTTTGGGAGTTAAGAAAATAGGTCGATCTAAAAACGTCAAAGCAGATCGATATTATTTGAAAACGGCAATGAAAATACATCATTGTCTGCTTGTAAGAGATAATTTTTTTGGTTAAACATAGATCGATATCTAGATCAAAATGGATTGGCCCAGAGTCAATCTAAAACTAAACAAGGGGGTAAAGGCAAAGAAAGTAATAACAATAGCTATAACAGTAACAGTATCAATCGTGGGATTGACGGTCCTACTCTGAGCCAAGCACTCTAAGTACTAGAGTAATAATAATTTTGGTACTTATTAAGCTCTTACTATGTGCCAAACATCGCTCTAAGGGCTGGACACAATCCCTTTCCCACATGGGGCTCACACTTTTATTATCCCCATTCTACAGATGAGGTAACAAGCAACTAGAAGATAAGTGATCCAGCCCAGGCCACACAGCAGGCATGTAGCAGAGCCGGGATAAGAACCCACATCCTTCTGACTCCTGGGCCTGTGTTCTGTCCACTAAGTCACGCTTTCCAACGGAGAGAGTCTTTGTCCCACATAAGACTCACTGCCTAAGTAGGAGTTTGCTGGGGTTTGGTGGGGTGTATGATGGTGAGGTTTTCTCCTGAGACATACTGTCCCTTCCTCCTCCGCAGCACTCCATCCCAGTCCCCAATCCCAAACTCCACTCCCAACCTGAGCAAACATTCCCTGTTCCAGTCAGGCATTCATTATTCCATCCTCTGTCTTGACAACCCCAACTCCTTTTATCCAGGGATGATATGTGATGGGCTGTCACTTCCAGGCATGCAGTATCATCATCGTAGACCTTAGCTAATCAGAGGTGAAGGAATGCAGTTGGGCATTGACCGTCCCCAAAAGAGTAAAACAAGATGGAGAAAAAGAACGCCAATTACTTTAGTCTCTGTAGCCGTAATCAAGAATGTAGCAAATCACCCGGATTTTTGTGTTCTTAAGTGTTTCTGGTCTTTGGGGAATTTTTCTTATATGGCTCCCTCGGTTGCACTTTATGCAGTGCTCCAGTTACAGAAAGAGGTAGCGAAGCAACATGTCGTAACCGACAGAGCATCGGCCTGTCACTGGAGTCATAAGGTCAGGAGTTCTAATCCCAGCTCTGCCACTTGTCTGCTGTGAGGCTCTCTATGCCTCCATTACCTCATCTGTAAAATGGGGATTAAGACTGTGAGCAGCAAATGGGACAGGAACTGTGCCTGGCCCAGTTTGCTTGCATCTACCCCAGTGCTTGGGCCATAGTAAACGTTTAATACCATTAAAATTGATAATAAAATAAAAATCATAGAAGGCCAGCATGACCATAGGAGATAGACAGAATAGTATAAACTGGAATGGGTGATAGCAGGCAACGAAGTCAGCAAGGAGACTGAAGCAGTATTCAAGGTGGAATAGGATAACTACTTGGGTCAGAGTAGCAGCAGTTTGGACGAAGAGGCAAGGGTGGATTCTAAAGGGTTTCTGAAGGTTGGGTTGAATGAGAAAGATGAGTCAAGGATAATGCCAAGGTTATGTGTGACAGGAAGGGTGGTGGTGGTGTCTACAGTGATGGGAAAGTCACAGGGAGGACAGGGTTTTGGTGGGAAAATGAGGAGTTCTGCTTTGGACATGTGAAATTTGAGGTGTCAGAGGGACAGCCAAGTAGAAATGTCCTGAAGGCAGGAGAAAATAGGAGATTGCAGTGAAGGAGAGAGAGATCAGGGAATTGGGAAGATTTGGGAATTAGTTCTCCAAAGGAGTGGGTGTAGTTGGAGAGTAGAAGAATGACAACAACACTGAAGTGTAACTGAAGTTTCACTGAGCACCTGGAGTTTCTGAACACCAGAGGGAGAACAACCGGAGCAATCAATCAATCAATCAATCATATTTATTGAGCGCTTACTATGTGCAGAACACTGTACTAAGCACTTGGGAAGTACAAATTGGCAACATATAGAGACAGCCCTACCCAACATTGGGCTCACAGTCTAAAAGGGGGAGACAGAGGAAAAAAAAAAAAACCAAACATACTAACAAAATAAAATAAATAGAATAGATATGTACAAGTAAAATAAATAGAGTAATAAATATGTACAAACATATATACATATATACAGGTGCTGTGGGGAAGGGAAGGAGGTAAGATGGGGGATGGGGAGGGGGACGAGGGGGAGAGGAAGGAAGGGGCTCAGTCTGGGAAGGCCTCCTGGAGGAGGTGAGCTCTCAGCAGGGCCTTGGAGCACGGTTATTAGAGCACATAATCCCTTTTTCCATCTCCGGACGTAGCCCCGAGCCCTACATAAAAACAGCGACTCACATTAAGCCCTCCATAAATACAACTGAATGAAAGAGTGTGTACCACTCTCTCAATGGATAATATGCACCCAATCTAGAAGCTCCCAAAACCTTATTCCTCTCATCTCACAGAGTCAGAGGACCTGGGTTCTACTACCAGCTGTGCCATCTGCCTCCTGTGTGATTTTAAACAACTTAACTTAAGCAGCTTAACTTTTCTGTGCCTCAGTTTCCTCATCTGCAAAATGGAGAATAAATACCTTCTCTCCCTCTTATGCTTGGCACATAGTAAGTGCTTAACAAATACCAACATTATTATCATTATTTGGACTGTGAACTCCATGTGGGACAGGGACTTTGCCTAACCTGATTGTACTGTATCTACCCCAGTGCCATATTAATAATAATATTATCATTACTATTATTATTAAGCCTCATGTTCTCACCCTTTAGCAACATGGTCCAACAAAAGGTGAGGCAAGTTCCACAACATTATATAGAGGCCTTGTTAAATCCTATTTCATATTAATCGTACATCTTAACCTGATGTTTCATTTGTCAGCCGCTGTGCAATAGACTTCTGTCAACGAACATACCCCATCACTCAAACCCATCTCCGTTCTCGAGCACTTATGTAATTATTTGTACTCATCCTAAGCACTTACGTATATGCATTTATTCAATTTTACATTCAATTATTAATTTTGATTATTCATAAATATTTTAATGCCTGTCTCTCTCACTAGGATGGAAGCTCCCTATGGGCAGGGAATATGGCACTTACCTGTTTTGTGCTTCCCAGGTACCTAAACTCCCTGGAGCCTGGGAATATGTCTACCAACTCTGTTAGATTATTACATTGCACTCTCCCAAGCACTTAGTACAGTGCTCTGCACACAGTAATTGTTCAATCAATTTAATTTATCATTACAAGGCACTTCACCCCGTGAGCTTTTAAATATAGACTGTTACTACTACGACCTTCTGTTCTCACTTCATGTTCTTGAAATCTCATCTGGCAACATCCTTCTTTTAACTGGGGCTCACTGAATCCACAGACGTGGTGCTCGAAGTCTTGCAGTGCTAAATTAAAGAAGAGTGCTTGTGGGAATGTTTTAAGAAACGTGTTGAATGTGTTGTACTTCAAGCATTATGACCAGTAGCGACCTCATCCTCTGTATTTATTGAGACCCAAACTCGTGCAGAACCAAGGAGGTCTAGACTGGAAGCCAGAACATGTCTGTTTATTGTTATATTGTACCCTCCCAAGCACTTACTACAGTGTTCTGCACCCAGTAAGTGCTCAAAAATACGACTGAATGAATGAAGCTCATTATGCACAGGAAACATATCGTCCAATTCAGTTGTATTAAACTCTGCTTCCCAAATGCCTCGAATGAATTCCAAATGTTTACCATCCCCTGAGTGGAGATGAGCAAACAGTACTGAGGATGGTTCATTCTTCTTTCCTATCATTTAAAAAAATGTTCTCCAATGCTTATTTTTAATGACACTTGTTAATTGCTTGTTATGTGCCGGGCGCTGTGCAAATTGCTGGGGTAGATAAGAGCTAATCAGGTTGGACACTTGAGAGTCACAGCCTAAATTGGAGGAAGGAGAATTAACTTCCCGTTTTACAGATAACCGTGGCCCAGAGAAGTGAAGTGACTTGCCCAAGACGACACAGTAGACAAGTGGCAGAGCCAGAATTAGAACCCAGGTCCTTTGACTTCTAGGCCTCTATTCCTTTCCACTAGGCCATGCTGCTTCCCATAATGTGTGCAAATCTTCTCCGGTCTCTGTAGAAATGGCCGTTTATATCCCAAGTACCTCTGGACTTCCATTTAATCATATTTATTAAGAGCTTACTGTGTGCTGAACACTATACTAAGTTCTTGCCATATTGAAAGTAGAAATAGATTATAGTTATATTTATAAACGTTTCAAATGTTGCAAATATCTAACATTCATTGAGTACTGTACTAATAGGCTGCTTTTGCAAACAAACAGAAGATGACGGATTGAGTGATAAACAGCCACACCACCCTGTCCTCCCTCTCAGACTAATAATTCCATGAGGACAGGGATTGTGTCTGACCTGCTGATATTGCGTCTTCTACAGTGCTTAGTACAGTGCTTGGCACAAAACACTGAACAAATGCTACACACTCACATTTGTGTCCGAGGGCCTAATACAGTGATCTTTCTACCCACATCTGATGTTCAAACTTGTATTGCTGCTGCTGATATCCACTCATTCATTCATTTAATTGTATTTATTGAGCACTGACTGTTTGCAAAGCACTGTACTAAGCATTTGGAAGAGTTCAATGCAACGACAGATACATCCCTGCCCACAACGAGCTCACAGTCTAGATGGGAAGACAGACATTAATATAAATAAATAAGTTACAGAAACACACAGATATATATATATATATATATATATATATATATATATATATATATGTGCTGTGGAGATGGGAGGGAGGATGAATAAAGGGAAAAGTAAGAGCGACGCAGAAGGGAGTGGGAGAAGAGGAGAGGAGAACTGAATCAGGAAAAGTTTCTTGGAGGAGATGTGTCTTCAGTAAAGTTTTGAAGTAGGGAAGATAAATTTTGCTTGAATAGGTTCAACAATGCATTGCTCCTTCCAGTCCAGATCGGTGAATCTCATTCAGAAATGAGAATATTCACTGAGAAAATTCAAATTTTATTCCTCTCTACCCAATACAAAGAATTTGGAAGATATTTTCCAAACTGTGCCCGATGATTCGGGCTCACATCCACCGGTGACGAGAGGTTTTTACTAGAACACCCTTCTGACCACTTTATATTTGTAAATGCAAGGATCTCAGACTACTACTTCTGGGATATTTTGAAACTTGAATCCAAAATACTTAATGGAGAGCATTTTCAATCTGTTACCTCTTGTTAATTGTGTGAAATTTGCATTCCCTCATTTTTTTCTATTCAAAATCTATTTTGTCCCGGCTCTCTTGTGAAATATTAGTTGAAAATTGACTCTTCGAGGAGCAGCATATAAGGGAAAAATATTTATGATGACATGGATGGGACATGCAGCTCATCATTCAAAGCAGGAAATAGGGCTAAACATTCATTTGTCGTCACTCAAATGAGAAATTAGGGTTTTTTAAATCCCATAATTTTGATACTCTTCACCCAAATTTTAAAACCCTGTGGAAACATAAACAGAAGAGACTGGAGTTGTTTTGGAACTTCGTTGCAAGATGCAATCCCAATACACTCAATTATTGCAGTTATTTTAAGAATGGGTAAGGTTATATACATTCAGCTCTCAGGGATCTATAAGTAGTTGGTCAAATATTCGAAGGTTAGAAACTTATTTGAGTGTCATGATGAGAGAACACTGGAGATAATAATACTAATGATGCTAATTATTTAGGACCAGTTATGTGTTAAGCAATGAATCAATGGTATTTGTCAAATACTTATTATGCCAGAACACTTTACTAAGTGCTTGGGAGAGTCCAATAGAGTCAGTAGACATAATCCCTTGCCTCCCAGGAGTTTCCATTCTGGCAGGAGAGACGGGAAAGATTCAAGATTGCCAGTTCAGAAGCAGGGCCCGTCTCACATCAGGATCACAATCTAAAAGTGAGGAAGAGTAAGTATTTTAACCCCATTTCACAGATGAGGAAACAGAGCCCCGGGGAAATGAAATGATTTTTCTTGAGGTCGTACGGTGAGCTAGTGGCAGAGCTGGAATTGAAATCTGGGTCTTTTGACTCCCACTCTCATGTTCCTTCCACTAAATTATGAAGGACTATTAGATTGTCATTTTGTGGAGGCCAGGTAATGTATAGCTTCCATCTGTTATCCTCTCCCAAGCACTTAGTTCAAAGTTCAGCATTCATTAAGCACTAAGTAAATACCAGCAGCTGATTGACAAAGTACATAACGGTAACCGGTTTGGCCTAGTGGCTAGAGCATGACCTTGGGTGTCAGGAGGACCTGGGTTCTAATCCTGGCTCTGCCATTTGTCTGCTGTGTGACCTTGGACAAGTCACTTAACTTCTCTGTGCCTCAGTTACTTCATCTGTAAAATGGGGATGAAGACTGTGAGCCCCATGTGGGACAGGGGCTGTGTCCAACTAAATTAGCTTGCATCTACTCAGAGATTAGAACAGTGCTTGGCATAATATTTGCTTAAGAAATACCGTTAGAATTATCATTATTAACCCAGAAACAGACATGGGGAATACTGTTTCAAATACCTAGGAGTGTGTGGAATTCTTCTGTGCCAGCAACTGGCTGAAGGAATACTTATTTTGCTTCCAAATACTTTGCTTAACTCACTCATTTCTAACCCTACAGACACTGGCAACCCTTCCTCGTATGTATTAAATGAAATAAATTAATTAAATGTACTCTAATTGTAGTAGTCATAGCAAAATCAATCGGAAGTCACATAGATGCCATAATTACAACTCCAGAAGCTCCACTATGTAGTAATTCAAAATTCATGAGCCTAAGTAAATGGGCTCTTGAAATAAACTCTTCTTCCTTTAATATTAAAAATCCCTTTCCAAACATCTAGAATGCTGAGAATGGGGCGGCGCAATGTAGCCTGATGGAAATAACACAGAACTGGGAGCCAAAAAACTGCGGTTTCACTATCAGTTCTACCATTTTGCTTTCTCTTTACTCTTGGGCAAGTACTCCAACATCAATGGGCCTCAGGGAGAAAGTAAACATGGAAGTATACATGTTTGGGAGCCAACTAGACTGCCATCCCCTTGTAGGCGGGGAATATCTCTACTATGTCATAATATACTCTCCCCAGTGCTTAGTGCAGTGCTCTGAGGAGCAGCATGGCCAGGTACAATAATAATAATAATAACAATTATTATTATTATTATTATAAAAATGGCATTTATTAAGCACTTACTATGTGCAAAGCACTGTTCTAAGCGCTGGGGAGGTTACAAGGTGTTGTCCCACGAGGGGCTCACAGTCTTAATCCCCATTTTACAGATGAGGGAACTAAGGCACAGAGAAGTGAAGTGACTTGCCCAAAGTCACACAGCTGACAAGTGGTGGAGCCGGGATTTGAACACTTGACCTGTGACTCCAAAGCCCGGGCTCTTTCCACTGAGCCACGCTGCTTCTCAAAAGTAGTCAGGACCTTGGGGACCTTGCCTACTGTGTGACACTAGGAGGTCACAACTTTTCTCTACCTCGGTTTCCTCATCTGCAAAATGGAGATGTGTGATGTCTGTTCTTCCTCCTACTTAGGACTCTGCACCCCCATATGGGACAGTGACTCTGTCTGATCTGATTAACCTGTCTCTAACCCAGCATTCGATACCATGGTTGGGACAAAGTAAGCATTTAACAAATGTAATAATAATAATAGTAGTTGTAAAGCATTTACCATAATTTACCATTGTGGAAGCAGCGTGGCTCAGTGGAAAGAGCCCGGGCTTTGGAGTCAGAGTTCATGGGTTCAAATCCCGGCTCTGCCAGTAATCATTTGTGTGACTTTGGGCCAGTCACTTCCCTTCTCTGGGCCTCAGTGACCTCATCTGTAAAATGGGGATTAAGACTGTGAACCCCCATGGGACAATCTGATCACCTCGTAACCTCCCCAGTGCTTAGGACAGTGCTTTGCACATAGTAAGCACTTATTAATAATAATAATAATGACATTTATTAAGCGCTTACTATGTGCAAAGCACGGTTCTAAGCGCTGGGGAGGTTACAAGGTGATCAGGTTGTCCCACAGGGGGCTCACAGTCTTAATTCCCATTTTACAGATAAGGAAACTGCGGCCCAGAGAAGTGAAGTGACTTGCCCAAATTTACACAGCTGACAAGTGGCAGAGCCAGGATTTGAACCCATCACCTATGACTCCAAAGCCCGGGCTCTTTCCCCTGAGCCACACGGCTGGGTTCTGAAAGAGAACCAAGCAAGGTTGGTGCATTTCAGGAGAGATCACATCTTCAAAGACAGGTGGAGTGTCTCCTATGTGTGGGACCGTCCCAGACATCTCATATGGTGCTCTGCACAAAGAAACCTTCCCAGACTAAGCCCCTCTTTCCTCTTGTCCATCGCCTTGACTTGCTCCCTTCATTCATGCCCCCTCACAGCCCCACAACATTTAACTCCATATCTGTCATTTATTGATTGATATTAATGTCTTTCTCCCCCTCTAGACTGTAAGCTCATTGTGGGCAAGGAATATGTCTGTTTATTGTCATATTGTACTCTTCCAAGTATTTGGTACAGTTCTCTGCACTCAGCAAGCGCTGAAGAAATACAATTTAATGAATGAATGAAGAATAATAATTACGAATAATTATAATAATTTGTTAAGCGCCGTCTGAAAGCAAACATTAAATACTATGCCATCATTTACCATATGCCAAGCACTGCACTAAGTGCTGGGATAGATACAAAATCATCAGGCCCCATATGAGATTCACGGTCTAAGTAGGAGGGAGAACTGGCGTTGAATCCCCATTTTGCGGATGAGGGAACTGAGGCACGGTAAAGGGGAGTGACTTGCCCAAGGCCACACAGCAGGCAACTGGCACGGCCAGCATTAGAATCCAGGTCCCCTGATTCCAAGGTCTTTGCTCTTTCCACTAGACCACAGTGCCTCCCTCCTCGTGGGCAAGGATCTTGTCTACCACTTTTGCCGCATTTTATTCTCCCAAGCACTTAGTATAGTGCTCTGCACACAGTAAAGGCTCAGTAAATACCACTGATTGATATATTGATGGAACACGAGAGTTGACAATGCATTTCTTTTTCCATTGTGTAGGACCAGGGCAGGGAATTTGTCTACCAATTCTGTTGTATTGTATTTTCCCAAGCTCTTAGTCCAGTACTGTGTGCACACTGTAAGTGCTCAATAAATACCAATGATTACCAATTTTTAGACTGTGAGCCCACTGTTGGGTAGGGACTGTCTCTATATGTTGCCAACTTGTACTTCCCAAGCGCTTAGTACAGTGCTCTACACACAGTAAGTGCTCAATAAATACAATTGATTGATTGATTGATTGATTGAGCATTGCAAGTGTTTACTCTAGAGATGGTTTGGCTGGGTCTTTACTCAATCCCTTTGTCCTCCATTTCAGCTAGTATCTCATTACCCCTTCTCACTGGAACTCTAATTACCTGTTTATGTTGAGAATAGTGACTCTTTTAATCATCTGATAAGGCCCAATGCAAGTGACAGATTGTAAATCTGGTTACAATTACATCCCATTACATTGTCTAGGGAACCCCAAGATGTTATTCTATCTGCCTATGGCTCCAGCCAAAAAACAAACAAAAACACAAATAAAAAACAAAAAGAGGAAGGGGGGTGGAACAGGTGATAAAGGAAAAGGATGAAAAATCTGATTTAGCCCAGGATGCTTTGGGGAAAATAGCTCAATTAGTAAGCCCGTGGACTGAAAAAACAATGAAAATCACGGAAGTGTTTGACACACATAAATGCGGGAATAAAGTGATAGCATGTAAAAATGCAAGATAGTAGTTAATATCTCAACAAGAAAACACACAGAGGGGAGATTGAGAACTCTCTTGCCCAAAGCCAGAAAGGAGGAAGTGCCCCAAGGGGGATTCGAACAATGTAATTTGTGAGTAAACAAGAACCAGAAGACCCTGAGGAGGAACTTTTTAGTCATTCACCTGACAGGGAAGAGTGATATTAGGGAGCTCATTAACAATCTTTTCTCCCCATCCCTTTCAGAGAGAAAATTCAATTCTCGGCTTGGGGGATTATAAAGCCGGTTTCTGATCCAGATGGAGGAGGCACGTAAGGAGCTCCCTGGGAAATTCCAGAGTTCCGGTTTGAAAGGAAACAAAATTGTCAATCAGGGATCATCTTGTTTAGAACCTGTCACCCTCCACAGATCCACACCCACAGTTATGCTCATATGCATCGAGCGCCTATCGAATCCAATGCACTGTACTATAATAATCATACAAAGATGGTATTTGTTAAGCGCTATGTGCCAAGCACTGTTCTAAGCACTGGGATAGGTACAAGGTTATCAAGGTTGTCCCACTTGGGGCTCACAGTCAGTCCTTCTTTTACAGATGAGGTAACTGAGGCTCA
This sequence comes from Tachyglossus aculeatus, assembly GCF_015852505.1. Classification (NCBI taxonomy): domain Eukaryota; kingdom Metazoa; phylum Chordata; class Mammalia; order Monotremata; family Tachyglossidae; genus Tachyglossus; species Tachyglossus aculeatus. Next base: position 40,647,982 of record NC_052077.1, read on the forward strand.
GAGAAGTTAAGTGACTTGCCCAAAGTCACACAGCTGACAAGTGGTAGTGTCGGAATTCAAACCCACGACCTCTGACTCCCAAGCCCGTACTCTTTCCACTAAGCCACGCTGCTTCTCAAGTGCCTGGGAGGTGTAACAGAAGTTAAAAACGTTCTGTCTGCCCACAAGGAGTTTACACTCAAATAAGGTAGGCAGCAAAATAATATTTACAAGGAGTGGAATGAGAAAAAAATAAAATTGACTGGCATTAGTGGTGAAAGGAATAATAATTATAGCATTAGTAGTATTTAGTGGATGCTAAATGGTACCCTGCACTAAGAATTTGGGATGTACAGAAAAAAGCAAAGGAGGTTTCCTTCACACAAGAGTTTCCTGTCTAATGGGAGGCAAACTGAAAAATATGTACAGCAAGAGACCAGAGAGGTCAAATTAACCACAGAGATTAAGACCTGGATGACATGGAGAGTGAGTAATCCATCCCAGAATCAAAGAGATAATAATTGAGGTATTTGTTAAGCATTTACTACCTGCCCAGCATTGTAGTAAATGCTGGGATAGCTACAAGATAATAATAATGGCATTTATTAAGCGCTTACTATGTGCAAAGCACTGTGCTAAGTGCTGGGGAGGTTACAAGGTGATCAGGTTGTCCCACGGGGGGCTTACAGTCGTAATCCTCATTTTACAGATGAGGTAACTGAGGCACAGAGAAGTTAAGTGACTTGCCCAAAGTCACACAGCTGACAATTGGTGGAGCTGAGATTAGAACCTATGAGGTCTGACTCCAAAACCCTTGGTCTATCGGGATGGTCACTGCCCTGGTCCCACAAAGGGCTCATGCTCTTAATCCTCATTTTACAAATGAAGGAAGTAAGGCACAGAAAAGTGAAGTGACTTGCTCAAGATCACACAGCAGACAAGTGGTGGAGCAGGGACTAAAACTCAGGTCCTCTGACTTCCAGGACGAGACTCTTTCCACTAAACTATACTGCTGCTCAATTACTTCTCAATAAGAGTATGATATTTGTTAAGTGCTTATTATGTGCCAAGCACAGTTCTAAGCGCTAGGATAGATAAAAGGTAATCAAGTCATTCCACCTGGGGCTCACAGTCTTAATCTCCATTTTACAGATGAAGTAACTGAAGCACGGAGAAATTAAGTGGCTTGCCCAAGGTCAAGTGGCAGAGTGGAGAGTTATTGACTATCAACTCAAAGTTAGAAGATTTTTATTTTCCATTCATTCCAATATCCAAAGGAAAGTCTTCCTTAGCGTCACAAGGCTGAGCTAACCATTGATTCGACAAGGATTCATCCTGAATACATTATTTTAATTCCCACATTCCCATCTAGAATGTAAGCTCCCTGTGAGTGGGGAATGTGTCTACCAACTCTGTTGTACTAACCATGGTTCTCTGCACACAGTAAAAGCTCACTGCATACCCCTGATTGATCCAAATCCAGTAAGAAATTTCTACTCGGGTTTGGTCAAAACCTTTTTTTAATTATTATTATTATTATTATTATTATCATTAAATGAAGCCTTTGATCTTTAAAATAAATGTAAGAGATATCGTTTAGGAAACTCTCCAGAGCTGAGCATGCTCCAGTTACTACCCATGAGAAAAAGAATTAAGGGAAGAAATGACTGTTATTCGTTACATCCAAAGAATTTCAAATCGTGGCTTGAATAGGTTTCAGGAGATGGACAAAGACAGGAAAAAGAATTCTGAAAGAAAGGAGATTATTTTCTCAAGTCACTCTACTAAGCCCCAGGTAATGAGGAGTCAGAGAGGCTGGAATGAAACCAGACTCCAAAGTCAGTAGCAAGAAAATGGTTGATATCAGCCTGGTGAGCCTTAGTTATATTGGATCAGGTGATATATCATCTCTGAGGTCTTCGGGCCTTTTGAAAATATTGCAACTTTTCGCCTTCCCTTCTCTGAAGCTATGGTCATTTGGATGATACATGGCATCATGAAGAAGATCGCTTCTGTAAAAATCACAAACCACAGCTCCATTAATCTGTGTGTATTTCCCATGGGGTGGGTATCATAGACCCCAGTTGAAATGGATGTCCCAACACAGGGAGTGGTCATAATGTACTCTGGATAAACAATAATAATAATAGTAACATTTGCTTACTATGTGCAAAGCACTGTTCTAAGTGCTGGGGAGGATACAAGGTGATCAGTTTGTGCCACTTGGTGCTAAAAGTCTTCATTCCCATTTTACAGATGAGGGAACTGAGGCCCAGAGAAGTGAAGTGACTTGCCCAGAGTCACACAGCTGACAATTGGCAGAGCCGGGATTTGAACCCATGACCTCTGACTCCCAAGCCCGTGCTTTTTCCATTGAGCCACGCTCTTTCCATTGAACCACACTGCAATGATAAAGATGACAATGTGAAATGGTAGGGGGAGGAATGATGGGATTTTAAAATCATTGGAAGGAGAAAACTGTAGTCTGTAGTCTCCCTGTGGGCAGAGATCACATGATGATGATGGCATTTATTAAGTGGTTACTATGTGCAAAGCACCGTTCTAAGCGCTGGGCAGGATACAAGGTGATCAGATTGTCTCACGTAGGGCTCACAGTCTTAATCCCCATTTTACAGATGAGGGAACTGAGGCACAGAGAAGTGAAGTGACCTGCCCCAAGTCACACAGCTGACAAGTGGTGGAGCCTGGATTTGAACCCATGACCTCTGACTCCAAAGCCCGGGCTCTTTCCATGAGCTATGCTGCTTCTCGATGCATCACATCTACAAACATCACTGTATTACACTTTCCCAAGTATAAGAAGCAGCGTGGCTCAATGGAAAGAGCATGGGCTTTGGAGTCAGAGGTCACGGGTTCAAATCCCAACTCTGCCAGTTGTCAGCTGTGTGACTCTGGGCAAGTCACTTAACTTCTCTGTGCCTTAGTTACCTCATCTGCAAAATGGGGATTAAGACTGTGAGCCCCACATGGGACAACTGGATCACCTTGTAACCTCCCCAGCGCTTAGAACAGTGCTTTGCACATAGTAAGCGCTTAATAAATGCCATTAAAAAAAGTATTTAGTATAGTGCTCTACATAAAGTGTTCAAAAAATATCATTGATTGATTGGTCACTAAAATAAGGGGGGAAAAATTGTCATAACATTCAGCCCTGATGATGATGATGATTAGGATGATTATGGTCTTTGTTAAGTACTTACTATGTGCCAAGCACTGTCCTAAGCGCTGAGGTAGATACAAGGTAATCAGGTTGTTCCACATGGGGATCACAGTCTTAATCCCCCATTTTACAGATGAGGTAACTGAGGCAGAGAGAAGTGAAATGACTTGCCCAAGGTGACACAGCAGACAAGTGGCGGAGCAGGATTAGAACCCCTGACTTTCTAACTCCCAGCCTGCACTCTATCCACTAAGCCATGCTGCCATAACTTGGGAAAGCACAATCATTATAAGTGGTTACATTGCACAAGAAAGCAGAACTGTGATTCGCTGGACATACGGAGCAATCAGTGGGATTTATGGAGCACTCACTGTGTGCAGAATACTGTACTAAGCACTTGAGAGAGTACAATACAACAGAGTTGGTAGACATATTCCTTGCCCACAAACAACAGTCTAGAAGGGGGTGATGGACATTAAAATAAATTATGGATATATTCATATGTGCCATGAAGACTAGGGTGGTACAAATAAAGGGTAAAAATCCAAGCACAAGAGTGATGCAGAAGGGAGCGGGAGAAGAAGAAATAAGGAATTAGTCTGGGAATTAATTAATTAATTAAGGGATTTATTAAGTGCTTACTATGTTCAAAGCACTGTTCTAAGCTCTGAGGAGGTTACAAGGTGATAAGGTTGTCCCATGGGGGGCTCACAGTCTTAATCCCCGTTTTACAGATGGGGGAACTGAGGCACGGAGAAGTTAAGTGACTTGCCCAAAGTCACACAGCTGACAATTGGCAGAGGTGGGATTAGAATCCATGACCTCTGACGCCAAAGCCCGTTCTTTTTCCACTGAGCCAAGCTGCTTTTCTGGGAAGACCTCATGGAGGAGGGGTCAATCAATCAATCAATCAATCATATTTATTGAGGGCTTACTGTTTGCAGAGCACTGTACTAAACTCTTGGGAAGTACAAGTTGGCAACATATAGAGACAGTCCATAACCAACAGTGGGCTCACAGTCTAAAAGGGGGAGAGAGAGAACAAAACCAAACATACTAACAAAATAAAATAAATAGAATAGATATGTACAAGTAATACTTCAATATGTCTAGATCTCTTTACTATAAACTCATTTTGGGCAGGGAACGTCCCCATTTATTGCTATATTGTACTCTCCAAGCACTGAATACAATGCTCAATAAATATGATTGAATGAATAAATACGTGATTTGATGAGGTTCTTCAGGTTCTTCGTCTTCCTTCCTCTCCCCCTCGTCCCCCTCTCCATCCCCCCATCTTACCTCCTTTCCTTCCCCACAGCACCTGTATATATGTATATGTGTTTGTACACATTTGTTACTCTATTTATTCATTTATTTTACTTGTACATATCTATTCTATTTATTTTATTTTGTTAGTATGTTTGGTTTTGTTCTCTGTCTCTCCCTTTTAGACTGTGAACCCACTGTTGGGTAGGGACTGTCTCTATATGTTGCCAACTTGTCCTTCCCAATCGCTTAGTACAGTGCTCTGCACACAGTAAGCGCTCAATAAATACGATTGATGATGATGATGATAACGATGTCTTCCAACTACATCGTCCTTTCCCAACCAGTTTGTACAGTGCTCTGCCATCAGAAGGTACTCAATCATTGATTGATTAATTATCATGAGGCTAATCGATATAGAGCACTGAAAAAGCACACAAGCTCAATAACTTCCGTACATCTAGAATCATTAGCTCGATCTGCTTCCAGAACTGCTCCCCAGTATCCCCCCATTATAGCATAAATTAAAAATAAGTGTTTGGTTCTCATGACAGCCCCTCTTGTCAGATCAAGCATTTCACGGTGCAAAGTGTAAAATAATTAGTGAGATCAAAATAAACCCTCTGAGCATTCTGGTAAAGATCATAAAGCAGGTTTAGAAACACAGCAGCTGGTACTGTGCAGTGTATTTACTCAGGATACTTTTATAATCAGATATAGTCAAATTCCAAAAAAAGTAAAATAATACTAATGATGTGGAAATAACATTTAGGTACCTGGTTGGAAAATCTGTCGGTGCAAGGGTGAAAGAATTGCAGAGTTGGCTTTTTTTTCAATAATTAAGATAAAAAAACTGAAGCATAAACAACTTTAAAGGTGACCTTCTGTTGAATTTGTCTGAGGCTCTTGGACTTTAAACACTGAGAAGCAGCGTGGCTCCGTTTAGTTCATATGAATATTACTATCCCTCCCTGTATCCAGAGAATATTGCAAAATAGTCTATTCCTTTGGTTTCTGGGAGGAAAGAAGCATTGATGGTACCCTCACTATCATTCTATCAGAAGCAGCAGGGCATAATGGATAGAGCACGGGCCTAGAAGTCGAAAGGTCATGGGTTCTAATCCTGACTCTGTCACTTGTCTTCTGTCTGATCTTGATCAACTCACTTCACTTCTCTTGGCATCAGTTCCCTCATCTGTAAAATGGAGATTGAGACTGTGAGCCCCACAAAGGACAGGGACTGTGTCCAACTCCATTTGCTTGAACCCACCCCAGCGCTTAGTACAGTGCTGTGCACATAATAAACACTTAAATACCATCATTATCATTATTATTGTGAAATTTAAGATTAGAGCACCACTATTCCCTGCCAAAAAAAAAAAAAAAAAAAAATCGCACTTCATCTTTGTACAACTGCCAAAAAAGGTACATGTTCCTGGGAAGGAGACTAAAATCATGCTAGGTCGCCTAGCGGAACAAGTACTAAAAATGTTCTTAATTGACACAGAAAACATACACACCAAAGCTAGCTCAGATGAAGGCCAAGGTAAAGCTTCTAGAACTGAATTAAGAATATGGGCAGGTAAGATGGTTCTCAACAAGAACTAATCAGTTCCATAGCTCTAGGATATTTCAGGCGGTCTGGATAGCTTCCTTTGCTCGACTACAATGAAGTTTTCTTTGTCTCCAACTGGGGAGCCCTGGCCTTTTAAAATGTGAAAGGATTGAAGCTCTTTATCAATTGCAGGTTTAAAAAAAAAAGGAATAAAGACTAAAACACCCTTCATGGGCAGGGAACGTGTCGACCAACTCTGTTGTAGTGTACTCTCCCAGATACTTTGTACAATGCTCTCCACACAGTAAGCACTCAACATGACTGAGAAAAGTCTTCATTTCTCTACCTGCAATTTATTTTTCTGTCTCCCCCTTTAGACTATAAATGCTTTAAGGACAGAGATTATGTCTATTTCTCGTGTTTTCTTGAGCACTTAGTTCACTGAAATGGTTATAGAAAACTGGGAGAGGAACTCATAGAAGGGTGGAAAAGGTTGGAGAAGGCCAGAGATCCCAACAGAAATCTTGAGGTGTATATGGAGCCCTGCATTACACAGTGTGTCTGGCCTAATCCATGTAACTTTGTCTATCCAAGATCAATGAGGGACTTCAGGGACCACCCTGATTCTTGCAGTTGTATCTTACTTTGTGTTGTACTCTCTCAAGTCCTTAGTACAGCTCCCTTGCCTTGTCTTATAACGTCAAGTCGTCTCCGACCCATAGCGACGCCATGGACATGAGAAGCAGCATGGCTCAATGGAAAGAGCACGGACTTCATTCATTCATTCAATCGTATTTATTGAGTGCTTACTGTGTGCAGAGCACTGTACTAAGCGCTTGGGAAGTACAGGTTGGCAACATATAGAGACGGTCCCTACCCAACAGTGGGCTCACAGTCTAGAAGGGGGAGACAGAGAACTAAACATATTAACAAAATAAAATAAATAGAATATGTACAAGTAAAATAAAGTAATAAATATGTACAAACATATATACATATATACAGGTGCTGTGGGGAAGGGAAGGAGGTAAGACAGGGGGGATGGAGAGGAAGGAGGGGACTTGGGAGTAAGAGATCATGCAAGTCACAACTTCTCTGTGCTTCAGTTACCTCATCTGTAAAATGGAGATGAAGACTGTGAGCCCCACGTGGGACAACCTGATCATCTTTCTAGACTGTGAGCCCACTGTTGGGTAGGGACCGTCTCTATATGTTGCCAACTTGTACTTCCCAAGCGCTTAGTACAGTGCTCTGCACACAGTAAGCACTCAATAAATACGATTGAATGAATGGACACACCTCTCCCGAACGCCCCACCTCCATCTGCAATCGTTCTGGTAGTGGATCCAGAGAGTTTTCTGGGTAAAAATCCAGAAGTGGTTTACCATTGCCTCCTTCCACGCAGTAAACTCGAGTCTCCGCCCTCGACTCTGTTCCATGCCGCTATTGCATAGCACAGGGGAGTTGTGACTTGTAGCAGATTGCCTGCCATTCACTAGCCACGGCCCAAGCTAGGAATGGAATGGGTTGGCCTTTGCTTGACTCTCCCTCCTGTAGTTGAGACTGGTAGAGTAGTAGAAACTCTCCAGGTATAACCTTGAGAGGAGAAGTAAATCTCTGGGCCCACAGAAAATGCTCAACAAATATCAGTGATGTACTGATATGTACTGATCAATGATGTATCAAGTGCTTAGTACAGTGCTCTGCACACAGTAAGCGCTCAATAAATACAATTGAATGCATGAATTACTACTGATTAGTACTTTCTCCTGAGGTAAAAATGGATTCTGTCTGGACCCAGCCCCAATATGGAAGATGTCTTCTGCCCCACTGTGGAGATTATCTTTTGCCCCTAAAGTCTGGAGGAAGAAGCCAGATGATCCAGTGTTTCCCTGACCTCGTTATCTCTAATACTCCTCCTCGAAATGAATGCCTGGAATTCAGTAATTCCAAAGGATCCCGGGGCACTGAGGGAAGTCAATCCAGTCCATTAACTCTACAATTTATTTCTAAGCAGTCCTCAATTTCTAAGGAAGACAACTTTTCCTAAAATCATTTATCCCAACAGCTAGCTTTTCAAAACTTGGCACCATCTTGTAAGTTAGACAAAGAGAGGAGTTCAAAAGCAAAACTGTATGAATGGATGGCATGGCGGGAAGCCAGAACATTTGGTTTCTGGTAGGAAAATCAATTTGGTTCTATTATGTTTCAAGGATTTCCTTAGAATAGCTGGCCTCGATTAATAGGGACAGTTATGACAGAAACAACATTCAACCTAGGACATTTATTAAGCACTTACTGTGCTCAGATTACTGTACTAAGTGCTTAGGAGAGTACAGTGGAAAAGAGCTTGCGCACCATTAGCTTACAGTCTAGATTAATGTTCTTGTTGAGTTTACACAGACCATGGGGAGTTAGATTTAAGAGACAAGGCATTGAATATACATGCCCCTGCCAGATGAAACCTGTCCTTCAAAAACTAATTAATTTTGCCCTTCCCATTAGAACATAAGGTCCTTGTGGACAGGGAACAAGTCACATTATTGTTCAGTACTTCCCAGGTGCTTAGTGCAGAACAGCACATATGACATAATGGATAGAGCCCGGGCCTGGTCATGGGTTCCATTTCCAGCTCCACCACTGGTCTGCTGTGTGACCTTGGGCAAGTCACTTCACTTTTCTGTGCCTCAGTTCCCTCACTTGTAAAATGGGGACTGAGACCGTGAGCCCCCCGTGGGACAGGGACTGTGTCCACTCCAATTTGCTCTTATCCACCCCAGCACTTAGTACAACACCCGGCACATAGTAAGCTCTTAAGCACCACAATTATAAAGTGGGTCTTCAATAAATGTTATTGCTTCTACGACTGTTATCACTATCTTCTAATTTCTACACCTTTTACAATGCTCACATTTAGTAAGTAGGATTTCCTTTCCCCCACTGTCATATTTTTGAATGGATTTAGGAAGAAACACATAGTGTTGGACCAGATTGCCAATTAAATAACCTCCATAGGGTTTGGAGACCACTTGGCTAAATCCTTTGGATGGAGGTTCAATGTCCTTGGATTTTGCAAACCCTTTTGCTGTCTAGAATGCTAACAGATCTGATAACCTTCATAGGGTTTGGAGATGGCTTGGCTAAATCCTTTGGATGGAGGTTCAATGTCCTTGGATTTTGTGAACGCTTTTGCTGTCTAGAATGCTAACAGATCCGATAACCTCCATAGGGTTTGGAGACCACTTGGCTAAATCCTTTGGATGGAGGTTCAATGTCCTTGGATTTTGCGAACGTTTTTGCTGTCTAGAATGCTAACAGATCTGGTAGGCCAGTCTGTCTAAGAAAACAGACAAGCGGTCTCCTTAGCTAATGACTTCTTTAAAGTCCCTCCTGGATTTGATGTAATCAACATTAGCGGCCTTGTCCCTTTTGACTCTTATTGATCTTCCAAAGATCATTTTCTTGAATTAAAGAAGAGTGAAGATCACAGCCCCCGTCAGGGTCGCACCTGAAGAGGTTCCAGTGCTCTACCAGTCTCGACTGCACAAGGGAGAGTCAAGCGGAGGCCTACCCTTTCCATTCCTAGCTTGGTCAGTGATAAGCAAGAGGAAGGCCATTTGCTACAAGTCAAAACTCACCTGGGCTGGGCAGCAGCGGCACGGAAGGGAGTCGAGGGCGGAGGCTCAATTTTACTGCGCAGAAGTTGGCAATGGAAAACCACTTGAGGATTTTTACTAATAAAAAATTGTAGGGATCCACTACCAGAGCGATTTCTGATGGAGGTGGGGTGTTCTGGGAGAGGTGCCTATTGATTGAAATTTTGGATGCTTTGGATGAGACTGTGAGCCCGCTGCTGGGTTGGGACCGTCTCTATATGTTGCCAACTTGCACTTCCCAAGTGCTTAGTACAGTGCTCTGCACACAGTAAGCACTCAATAAATATGATTGAATGAATGAATGAATGAATGAGAAGCAGCGTGGTTCAGAGGAAAGAGCACGGGCTTGGGAGTCAGAGGTCATGGGTTCTAATCCCGACTCTGCCACTTATTAGCAGTGTTACTTTGGGCGAGTCACTTAACTTCTCTGTACATATTTATTACTCTATTTATTTTACTTGTACGTATCTATTCTATTTTATTTTGTTAGTATGTTTGGTTTTGTTCTCTGTCTCCCCCTTCTAGACTGTGAGCCCACTGTTGGGTAGGGACTGTCTCTATATGTTGCCAACTTGTACTTCCCAAGCGCTTAGTACAGTGCTCTGCATGCAGTAAGTGCTCAATACAATTGATTGATTCTCTGTGCCTCAGTTACCTCACCTGTAAAATGGGGATTAAGATTGCGAGCCCCACGTGCCACAACCTTATCACCCTGTATCCCCCCAGCACTTAGAACAGCACTTTGCACATAGCGCTTAAATACCATTATTAATATTATTATTTCATTGTACAATCAGTGTTAAAAAATCATTCTAATAATGAATGGTGCCCAAGATTATATTTTGTAATCCCTTTAGAATTAACCCTGTCCTTCTGGTCTCCCAGATTGAAAAACGTGGTTACCAGACTCATAAAATATATATCACACAATTCAGAGTTGAAGTGTATTTTATACTGAGTCAGAATGAAATCATCCAACTTCTATGGCAAACTGGTAAAGTGACATCAAAAAAATTAATGAATTAAAATAAATTGGGCTGTTAACCTCTGTATTTCTTCATCACCATTGTGAATGAAAATTTGAACAGCTATGTATTGACAGGCACGATAATAATAGTATTTTTTAAGCACATACTATGTACCAAGCATTGAGCTAAGCACTGGGCAAGATTTAAGACATTACCAAGGATGGTTCAAATGCATCAACACAACCCACTGCTCTTAGCAGTTAGGAATTTAATTTAATTTGTACCCTTACCACTATATACAGAAGCAGCATGGCCTAGTGGCAAGAGCACTGGCATGGAAGTAGGAGGTCTTGAGTTCTAATCCTAGCTCCACCACTTGTCTGCTGTGTGACCTTGAGCAAGTCACTTAACTTCTCTGGGCCTCAGCTACCTTATCTGTAAAATGGGGATTGAGACTGCAAGCCCCATGTGGGAAACCCTGATTACCTTGTGCCTACCCCGGTGCTTAGCACATAGTAAGCACTCATCAAATACCATAATTATTGTTATTATTATTACATGTGCTGATATTCAACTATTTGCAAATTCAATATGTACCTTCAATAGTGCTTTCAGATATTTCATCCTAATATACACATAGGTAACAGAAGCAGCATGGCTCAGTGGAAACAGCACAGGCTTGGGAGCCAGAGGTCATGGGTTCTAATCCTGACTCTACCACTTGTCAGCTGTGTGACTTTGGGCAAGTCACTTAACTTCTCTGGGCCTCAGTTACCTCATCTGTAAAATGGGGATTAAGACTGTGAGCCCCATGTGGGGAAACCTGATCACCTTGTTTCCTCCCCAGTGCTTTGCACATAGTAAGTGCTTAACAAGTGCCATGATTATTATTATTATTATATACATATACAAGTATATATGTAAAAACATATATTTTTTTCCCTCATCCTCTTGCTCCCATTACTATATAAATCGTTTTTGTATGTCTCCCTGATTGGAGTGAAAAGCCACTGTGGGCAGGGAATGTGTGTTGATTTTTGCATGCACAATGTTTAGTACAGTGCTTAGAGTTACTAAGCATTCAATATACTCCATGATTCGTTAATGTTAGATATTCTGCAGAAAGAGGAAAATAAGAATTCTAGAAAAAACATCCAATGGAACATATCCCTGGAGCATCTGAAGATGAATGCTGCTTTCCTCTTCTTTCTTGAAACTGTCTCTGATCTTCAACTGCAGGAAACTATCCTGTTCTCTTCATTTATTCACTAATCAATCCATCTGCAGATTGTTTTTATTATTTCATCAATATTTATTGATTACCCACTAAAAGAAAAGCACTGAACTGAGGGTTGTAGGAGGAGCTCTGTACAAAGTTAGTGCTTCATAAATACAGTCGATGGAATGGTTGATTAATTGGCATCCAAGAAAGAAATCAAGGTGCCATGCCTATCTGGGAAGAAACTCAGAGGTAAGAAGAATAGCCAAAGGAAATGTTTGTTTTTGCTTTTTCATTATTGAATAATCCTCCCAGATATTTTTATTTTGGGAGGGGGGTACAGGTGAGTAATAAGGATAATATTGGCGACCCACCGTATTCACTTCAAAAACTCAAAAGCCTACAGTTCTCCTGCACTGTTAGTTTCTTGAGGTAGGAATCATATCTAGTGAGTCTACTGTTTTGCACTCTCCCAAGTGAATAGTACAGTGTTCTGCACATAATAAATACCATTGCTTGTTTGATAGATAGCACAGGGGTTGCACTCGGAGAAAATCCCACATTAAGGAAAATATTTGCACTGTGACTCTCCGTGTCTGATGCCAGACACCTACAAAATGCCTACGCTATTTCTTCTAACACTGCAACACCAACTATAATGAGCATTCCCTCCACACAACAATAATCTAGCCAAAACCTTGAGAAGTATGTTGCCCACTGGTTGGAGTGTGGGAGTCGGAAAGACCTGGGCTCTAATCCCAGAGAAGCTGTGTGGCTCAGTGGAAAGAGCACGGGCTTTGGAGTCAGAGGTCATGGGTTCAAATCCCAGCTCCGCCAATTCCCAGCTGTGTGACTTTGGGCAAGTCACTCTACTTCTCTGTGCCTCAGTTACCTCATCTGTAAAATGGGGATTAAGACTGTGAGCCCCTGGTGGGACAACCTGATCAGCTTGTAACCTCTCCAGCGCTCAGGACAGTATTTTACACATAGTAAGCACTTAATAAATGCTATCATTATCATTAATCCCAGCCCTGCCACTTGCATTCTGTATGACCTTGGCCAAGTCATTTCACTTCTCTGGGCCTCAGATCCCTCATCTGTAAAATGGGGAATCTAACCAAGAGTGCCACGTAGGATGTGAAACGTGTCCAACCTGATTAAGCTCTTCACAGGCAGGGAATGAGTCTGTTTATAGTTATTATTATCTATTTATTATTAAACTCTCCCTAACACTTAACACTGTAAGCACTCAATAAATTTGATTGAGTAAATGAATAATTAGCTTGAATCTACTCCAGCACTAGTACAATGTCTGGAACATAATAAGTGCTTAATAAACACCACTTTACAAAAAAATCTTTTAGTGGAAACATACGTTCTAGAAGAGCTGATTAAATAGTTCCAATGTGAATGCTGTGAAGTTTGCATCCTAAAGTGAATCCACTGAAAGTGGAGTTTACCTTGCTAATTTGTATTCTGAAACATCTTTACCATAAAATGTTGTCGAAGGTGGACTCTGGTGGACTCCGACAAGCTAGTCAGATAAACAGATACCTAAATGAACTGAGAAATTTTAGTATTGCCGTTGCGCTAAATTGACTGGGTGGAATTTTAATGTCAGGAGACAAAGCATGGCCACAGGAAACTTCCTGCATTTTAAATGTGTTCCGTGAATTGAATGAATCTTAAACATAGTGGAAACAACAGGCATTACAGTCTACTCTTTAGAAGGGCAACAACTTCACTCCTTACAAAGGATTCAATGGGGAGTAACAGGCAGTTACTGGAAACTAATGAAGTAAAGATTTTTTCTTTTCTTTTCTACATGACCAGAAGAATGGGTCAGAACGGTGGATGACTCTAGAAGATAATGAAGTTTCATTCTCCTTTCTGGAGAGACATCAATTTTGGTGTCAGAGGAAGTCAAAGCTGGGCTCACCTGAGTTGTTATCCAGGAATTGTGAGGCAAGAGGGAACAGTGCTGGTTTTGCAGATTTGGGGCTGGGAATTAAGATACCATAAAATGTAAAGAGCTTGAAAGATATGTGTTCCAGCTTCTTTCGACTGGGGAGATTTATCAACTTGTCAATTACACTTTATGAACCAAATGCCTTGCAATATCAATTTCTGTCTTTTCTTTGTACAATTCGGGTAAAGTCTTCAAGTAGCAGTTTGTTCTTACACAGACTGATATATTTTCCCATTCAAAGTCTGGGTCATTATGTTTATCTCCAGTGCGAGTGAAGATAAACCTTTGATATTTGCCTTTCCCCAGGCAGGTGCCAGGAGTTTAATCAGTCAGGTTTCTGAGCTGGCCATTAAAGAAATTAAATTGCCAAACTCCTTGAGGACAGGGATCAGGGCTGCTATTCTATACTACTCAGACACTGAGTGTAGTGCTTTGCACACAGAATGATTTCAACAACTACTACAGACTGATTGAGGGATTCTTTCATTCAATCATATTTATTGAGCATTTACTGTGTGCAGAGCACTGTACTAAGAGCTTGGGAAGTACAAATCGGCAACCAATAGAGACGGTCCCTACCCAACAACGAGCTCACAGTCTTGGTATCCCATATACTCTGTGAGGAAATAATGAAAAATATGTGGTGTTTTTCATATGAAAAACAGTTACAACTGAATTCCTCATCTTCTCTTCCAACCCTCCTTCTTACTTGGACTTTAATATTAATAATGATGATGGCATTTGTTAAGCCCTTACTATGTGTCGAGAACTTTTCTAAGAGCTGGGGGGGATACAAGGTAATCAGGTTGTCCCACGTGGGGCTCACAGTCTTAATCCCCATTTAACAGATGAGGTCACTGAGGCACAGAGAAGTGAAGTGACTTGCCCAAAGTCACACAGCTGACAGATGGCGGAGCTGGGATTAGAACCTATGACCTGACTCCCAAACCCAAGCTCTTTCCACTGAGCCACACCGCTTCTCACTTTTCTATGGCTGTGAATGATATTACCATTTTCCTCGTCACAAAAGTCCATAACCGTAACAGTATCCTCGGCTTTCTCTCCTTCATCCAACATATTCAGTCAGTCACCAGATCATGGTGGTTGTACTTTCACGAACTTCTCCAAATTCTGCACCTTATTTTTAATGCTTCTTCTTTGTACAGTGCTATGTGCTTGGTACAGTGCTCTGCACAGAGCGAGTGCTCAATAAATGCTATTGATTGATATATCCAAAAGGTCATTTTACTGGTCCAATCACTGGTTATTTCCCAACTTGGCTACTGCATCATTCTTCTCTCTACCTCTCCCCCTTCTCCAGTTCAGATCTCACTCAGCTGTCTGCATTGTTTTTCTAAAACGATGTTCTTTGCATGTGTCCTAAAAAACCTTCCATGGTTGTCCATCCCTCTCCTCATCCAGAAGAAATTGCTGACTGTAGGCTTTAAAACACTCCATCAGCTTCCCCTCTCACTCATCCTTGCTCCTCTCCCATTGCAATCCAATATATAATATTTACTGAGTGTTTACCATGTTCAGAGCACTACCGTAAGGGATTGGGAGAGTGCAACAGAGTTAGTGATTTGGGGCCCTGCCCCCAAGAACCTTACAATCTAGCTGGGGAGACACATATTAAAATAAATTAAAGTTATGGGGAACCAGTAAATACTGAGAGCTCACTTCCTTCAAGAGACCTTCCCAGACTGAGCCCCCTTTTTCCTCTCCTCCACCCCATCCCCCCACCCTACCTCCTTCCCCTCCCCACAGCACCTGTATATGATTGTACAGATTTATTGCCCTATTTATTTTACTTGTGCATATTTACTATTCTATTTTATTAATGATGTGTATATAGCTACAATTCTATTTCTTCTGATGGTGTTGACATCTGTCTACCTTTTTGTTTTGTTTTTTGTCTCCCCCTTCTAGACAGTGAGCCCGTTGTTGGGTCAGGACTGTACATATTGCCAACTTGTACTTATACAGTGTTCTGCACACAGTAAGCACTCAATAAATACGATTGAATGAATGAATGTTGTGTAGGGAAGGAGTTAATGAGCAAGTTGTCACTAGAGGAACGAAATGTGCAGACTGGGCTATTGTGGGGAAGAAGCAAGGAAAAGAAATAATAATAATAGTATTTGTTAAGCGCTTACTACGTGACAAGCACTGTTCTAAGCATTGGGATAAGTACAGGGTAGTGAAGTTGCCCCACATGGGGCTCACACTTTTAATCCCTGTTTTACAGATGAAATAACTGAGGCACAGAGAAGTGACTTGCCCAAGATCACACACAGCAGACAGGTGGCAGGGCCAGGATTAGAATCCCAATCTTTCTGACACCCAGGCCCAAGCTGTATCCACTAGGACACACTGCTTCTTGTAATAATAATAATGCTAATAATAATAATAATAATAATAATAATAATAAATTATGATAGAGAAGCAGAGTGACTTAGTGGAAAGAGCACAAGCTTTGGAGTCAGAGGTCGTGGGTTCGAATTCTAGCTCTGCCACTTGTCAACAGTGTGACTTTGGATAAGTCACTTCACTTTTCTGTGCCTCAGTAACCTCATCTGTAAAATGGGGACTAAGACTGTGAGCCCCATGTGGGACAACCTAATAACCTTGTATCTACCCCAGCGCTTAGAACAGTGCTTTGCACATAGTAAGAGCTTAACAAATGCCATCATTTTTATTATTATTAACATTATCATTATGCAGCCTCTTTTCGTTCAAAGTCATGCATAATCACTCTTTGTGCTCACCACTGCTCTCCCACTTTCTTTCAACAAGGAAAGTACACTTAATTTCTCCCCAAACTATTTCTCTCCTTCCTCCCGCTGACAAATTATGAAACGGCAAACTCCCCTCCGCCTCTCCATGGCTCAGTCCCTTTAGGCCTAAGATGCCTGGCAGTACTTTTAACACTGCAGCAGTGCTAGCCTTAGGCTCCGGTTTGACAAAGACACCCTGAGGAATCTCCATCTCTTTGTCAATCGCAACTGTCACCTTCGCCAAAGCCCTCTCCCTGGACATGAGCCTGTGGATTGGAACTGTGGCCTGCTGACTTAGCCCTGATCAGAGGCCCCGGGCTGATGGAAACTGGAGAGGGAGAGGGAGAGGGAGAGGGAGAGGGAGAGGGAGGAGAGAGAGAGAGTAGCCTCACCCCTTAGAAGAACTTTGGCACTAAGTTTGTGAAAGCCCACAGACAGCTGGAAGACTTTTTTTCCCCCCCACAAGTGGAGCTATATGTAGATGAGGAAAAAGGGAGGAAAATGGAGGCAACACTGAACTGGAGCCATCATTTTCTCTCCATCCAAACTGCCACCATGCTGATTCATTCATTTATTCATATTTACTGAGCACTTACTGTGTGCAGAGCACTGTACTAAGCGCTTGGGAAGTACAAGTTGGCAACATATAGAGACGGTCCCTACCCAACAGTGGGCTCACAGTCTAGAAGCGCTTCTGGCATCGAGCCTGGATGACTGCAACTGCCTCCTTGCTAACCTCCTGTCTCTCCCCACACCAATCCATACTTCACTCTGCTGCTGGGATCATTATTCTAGAAAACCAATTGGTCCACATCTTCACACTCCTCAAGAACCTCCAATCATTGCCCATCCACCCCCACAACAAACAGAAACTCCTCACCATCAGCTTTAATGCACTCAATCATCTTGCTCCCTTCTACCTTACCTCTTTGATTTTTTTCTACAACTTCAAGCTCCCTCTTCCAATACCAACCTACTTTCTATACTTCAAACTCATCTGCCTCACCGCCAACCCCGCATCCATGTCCTGCCTCTGGCCTGGGAACCCTGCTTTCATATCTGATAATCAATCCCTCTCCCCAACTTAAAAGCCTTATCAAAATCACACCTCTCCCACGAGGCCTTCCCTGACGAAGTCCTCATTTCCTCTCCTACCATTCCCTTCTGCTATTCCCTTGATCTTGAATTTGCTCTCTTTATTCACCCCACAACACTTCGATACGTATCTGTAATTTATTTCATATTAATATCTGACTCCCTCTAGATTGCAAACTCCTTGTGGGCAGGGAACACTTTGACCAACTCCATGACCCCCTACACCTCAAGAAATCTTCAATGGTTGCCCATCCATCCCTCAACCTTGGCTTTGAACGCTCCCAAGTGCTTAGTACAGTGCTTTGTACACAGTAAGCACTCAGTAGATATGATCGATTGAATCATTGAAAAAAGGGACATGAGGAAGATCATTTTCTAGTAAGTGCCGTAGGAAGACCTTTGCCCTCCTACAGCACTAGGGACTGATGGGGTAAGTACCGCCATAGAACAGATAAGCTCATAGCCTGGTGAGATTTCATTACGGAGTACAAACAAATCCTAACATTATGTCTATAATATCACATCACTATAACTAAAATTGAAGAGAGGTTATTGGGGAAATAAGGAGCACTGCGGAGTCGTAGGAACTGGAAAGGATTTTGGTAATTTTAGGGGGGGTTCTAAATTCAACCCAGGTCAAGAAGTTTTCTTTAGGTAGATGCAATCAATCTGTGTTTTTTATTGAGGGCTTTCTGTGTTCAGGGCACTGTACTAAAATGCCTAGGGGAGTTAGAGTAAGAAGACACAATTCCTACCCTAATGGAGCTTACAACTGGCACAAATCATTTTTGTTGTTTTTGTTGTTTTTTTGTTTGTTTTAATGGTAGACTGTAAGCTCCTTGTGAGCAGGAAATGGATCTGTTCATTGTTCTATTGTACTCTCCAAAGTGCTTATTACAGTATTCTACACACTGAAAGCACTCAATAAATGACTGAATGAATGAAAGTAGACTGTAAAACCTCTTCAAAGCAAGGATTGCATCTATTAATTCGATAAGATTCTCCTAAGTGCTTAAGGTTCAGAGCGCTTAGCTTAGTCCACAGCAGTAAACTGAGGTCTTTCAGGACAAAGATTGTGTTCACCTACTCTTTCAAACTCTTCGTACAGTGCTCTGAACATAATAGACAGTGCATTCCTTCAGAGCACAGACTCTATTAACTTGATCTTCCTCCCTCAAGTGCTTATTACATGCTCTGTGCTCAGTAAAATTGCAAGACCCTTGAAGGCAGGGATGGTGCCCACCAATTCTATTGTAACAATGATGATGATGGCATTTGTAAAGTGCTTACTATGTGCCAAGCACTGTTCTAAGCACTGGGGTAGATACAAGGGAATCAGGTTGTCCACCTGGGGCTCACAATCTTAATCCCCATTTTACAGATGAGGTCACTGAGGCAGAGAAGTGAAGTGACTTGCCCAAAGTCATACAGCTGATAAGTGGCAGAGGCAGGATTAGAACCCATGACCTCTGGCTCCCAAGACTGTGCTCTTTCCACTAAGTCATGCTGCTTCTACCTTTCCAATTACTTAGTACAGTGCTCTGCATGTGGTCCATTGTAAGCTTCTATAAGGTAGGGGGTCATCTCTTCTAAGGCAATTGCACTCTCCAAACTTTCAGTACAGTGCTCTGAACTCAATATGTTTTAAGCTCCTGCAGGGTATATGGATCCCATCAAACTCAGTTATGGTTCTCCCAAGCAATCAGTACGGTGCACCGCCCACAGTAAATGTTCAATAAATACTATTAATGGGTTGATAGACTCCTATTACTCCCTTGCCAGTGTTCAGCGTTCCTGTGGCTACAGCTTCGTGCTGAAAATAGCAATACTTTAAAGTATTTTCTGAGTCAAACTTCTGTGAAAGACAAAGTGTTTTTACTGCATTCCTCCACACAAAAGCTAATAGCCTGTGTATAAAAAGTTTACTGTAATGCTCCAGCAATATGAAATATGAAGCATCTTAAAAAGTCTCTCTGCAGTGGGTAGGGCAGTTTTTTTGTGGGTTTTTTTTTTAAATATTCAAATAAAACCAGCATAACCTCAGTGGATTTCTTTTGAAGAGCAAATAAAATCCAAAATGAGGAACGTGGATTGGTTCATCTGTGCATTTTGAAGCCATAATGACAAATGGTTGATTGGATACCAGGGGCATTATTAAAATCAAAGCCCTGCCAAAGACTGCCTTTCTTTATAACAGATTAGACTAATTATTTAGTACGGCCAAATTTACTTTCTTAATATTAACTCTTATTTACCGCAACATTCTATATCTAAAGCAGGGGGTGAATAGCCTGCCTTGGGGAGTTAAAAATCACAGAGAAATTCCAAGAAACTTGAAGGGGGAGAAAGTTCTTTGAGACCGTAACTCTTCATGAGCAGAGAACCTGTCAATTTGGTTGTAGTGTACTCCCCCAGGCGTTTAGTACAGGGCTCTGAACATAGTAAACACACAGTAAAGATTGATTGATTTAATAGAAGAGGGTGTGAATGAGGAATCATCCATGAGAAAGATAAACTGAGGCTTGAGAGGAGTGAAGTCTCAAGTGGGGGCGAGAGGGAGGATAAGTAAGAATGAGAAAGGTGATTGTGTGCTTTAAAACCAATGGTCTTCTGATGTGGAGAGGGATGGGCAACTATGGGAGTTTTATGAGTGTAAAGATGTGCTATTTAAGTAGATTTGGAAGTCATCTGGATAGGGAAGATGGTTGAAGCTGTGAGAGCAGAAGAAGCAGTGTGGCCTAGTGGAGAGAGCACCGGCCTGAGAGTCAGAGGATGTGGCTTCTACTCCCTTCTCTGTCACTTGTCCACTCTGTGACCTTGAGCATGTCACTTAACCTCTCCGTGCCTCAGTTGCCTCACCCATAAAATGGGGATTAAGGTAACAGAAAGAAAACTGAGGCCCAGAGAATAATGATATTTGTTAAGTGCTGACTATGTGCCAAGCACTGTTCTAACTTCTAGGGTAGATACAAGGTATGCAGGTTGTCCCACGTGGGGCTCACAGTCAATCACCAGTTTACAGATGAGGGGACTGAGGCACAGATAAGTTAAGTGACTTGCCCAAGGTCACGCAACAGACAAGTGGTGGAGACAGGAATCCCAGGCCCTGCTCTAGCCACTAGGCCACATTGGTCTCTCTGATATCTGTTACACTTTTAATGGTATTCATTAAATGATTTACTATAAGCCAGACATCATACAAAGCACTGGGGTTGACACAAGCAAATCAGGTTGGACACAATCCATGTCCCTCATGGGGCTGATAGCACTAAACCCCATTTTACAGATGAGGTAACTGATGCTATGAGGTAATTCATAGTAGAAATGAGTTGATTGCCTTTAAAGGCAGATAGGTTGAGTAGAAATTGTTTGGCCATTTAAAGGCAGTCTACTCGGGTGTTACACCAGAAGGAATGTGGGGGGACGGAAATCTTGGAGACAAGAGTCTCGTTAGGAAAGTACATTTCAATAAGCAATTGGGCATGCATAAGTTGGAATTCAGTTCAAATCCAAAGGCTAAAATCTTCCTTTCAAATGACGTCAAACATACTTAATGAGCACTTATTCTGTACTAAGCGCTTGGGAGAGTGCAATACAACAAAGTTGGTGACCCAAACTCTTCCCATAATGTGCTTACAGTCCAGAGGATGTGTAAAAAAGCCAGTAAGATTCAGTTCTCTTCACAAGCCTCCTTGATACTACAGATAAGCCTTTCTGCCCCCTCCCCTGAATTCACTCCTTTCTTTCAGCAATGATAAAGTTTGACTACTCCTTCCCAATTGTGCCTTGGTAAATGGAGATATTTATAACCCAAAGACTTCCAGCTTCATGGATTTCTGCAAGACTTTGTGCATGGACTGTTAGGAAGACTTAGGAGAGGAAAGAAAAGAGAGGAAACAAAGTTATTAAAAGGAATATCTGTTCCCCCTCCCCGCCTACCCCAGCAGCGCTGATAAATGAATGTAGTGGGAATTTGAGTTACCAACAGAGGGTGAAGAGAAATTGGATCCCAGCACTCTAATCCTTCCATGACTTTATGGTAATCGAGCGTTAAGTAGAGAAAAAGAAATACCTGAGAGATTTTATTTTTAATATGCAAAATAGAAACATGGGATCTTCAGCAGATTTTTGCCTTTCACTGTGGGACACGCATATGTTCCGCACGTATGTCTAGAAGGTAGCATATGCCATGTGTGATTTCTAGAAGAGTCCTCCCCTGCCACAGCAGAGCGCTGACCATCGGGCACGTCAGCCTGGCTCAGCCATCGGAAATGGGGGAAACTGATGCCCATCCTGGAGCACAGGCTCTTGGGAAATCAGCACATCAAGAGGATAAAAAGACAACTGAAGGAGACCTTTCAAACAAATACCAGGCCCTCCTGGTCATTCACAACAAAGCAGAAGAGCTAGGCATTTTCTCCACACTCCGCGGAGGAGACGATCCGTTGTGTGATTGTCTCATTAATCACATCTACATCCAATGATCAAAAATAAAATAAAAAAAAACACAAAACTGCACAGTCCAAAGCATCTTCAAAGCCCAAGGGCATAGTATTCCTTCAACTTATTTTTTTATGCTTATATGTGTAGATTGAGAGAACTGCCTTTTGTTTCTGAGGATGCGGCTGATGGGGAGATTTTTTTAATCAGCATATGATGGTGTGGTTTATGTGACTACAATTGTGTGCTGCGAAAGATAGTTTCTCATTGTGATGAGGCAAGTTGCTCTCCAAAGGGCCTCTCTCTGTCTCCGGCCCTGCCTCTTAATTTTATTATTTTTTTTTTTATTTGTTAAGAGTTTACTATATACCAGATACTGTACCAAGTCTTGGGGTAGAGACGAGCTAATCAGGTTGGACACAGTCTGTGTCCCACATGGGGTTTGCAGTCTTAATCCTCATTTTAAACATGAGGGAACTGAGACTGAGGCCCAAAGTTAAGTGACTGGCCCAAGGTCACACAGCAGACAAGTGGTGAAGCTGGGATTACAACCCATGTCCTCTGGCAACTAGACCATGCTGCTTCTATAACTGTGGTATTTGTAAAGCACTTACTATGTGAGCCACGCTGCTTCTCTATAGTAGCTAACCTGGTTGGACACAGTCCATCCATGTCCCCTGTGGGGCTCATAATAATAATAATGATGGCATTTATTAAGTGCTTACTATGTGCAAAGCACCGTTCTTAGTGCCGGGGAGGTTACAAGGTGATCAGGTTGTCCCATGTGGGGCTCACAGTCTTCATCCCCATTTTACAGATGAGAGAACTGAAGCACAGAGAAGTTGTCTTTATCCCCTTTTACAGATGAGGTAACTGAGGCACAGAGAAGAGGAGTGACTTGCCCAAGGTCACACAGCAGACAAGTGGCGGAGCCAGGGTTAGAATCAGGTCCTTCCGGCTTCCAGACCTGTGCTTTTTTCAGTAGGCCATGATATCATTAAGCTCAGTAGTGCAGATGAAAATATTTGGTGTGTGCTGTGTTTCCCAGAATCTGGTTAATGCTGAGCCAGTTCTTCGAAGCTATTCGTAATAATTTGCATGTCTTGTGTATGTTCCTTACAAATACAGTCATCAGCATATAGCAGGTCCTATATTACATAAGTAAGCACATGCACACACACACACACACACACACACACATTACTCTAGCTAAATATTTGTTCAAAAGTGATTCATTTGCTCTATCATTTATAGGACAGAATTACTTTAAAAAAAGACACATCTAATGGATAATGCATTGAGGATGGTTTGCTTTAAGGAGAGTAAAAATATGAAAATTTTTGCAGACTTGAAATGTGCTATACTAAAACAGTACTGGCTTTTTCCTTTCTATGTAAGCAATAACCAGATGTCCCCTTCCCCCCTCCCGCACCCTCTCTCTCTCTCTCTCCCTCTCTCTCGTCTTCAATCTTCAAAAATAAGAAAATTGATAATAATAATAATGGCATTTATTAAGTGTTTACTATTTGCAAAGCACTGTGCTAAGCCCTGAGGAGATTACAAAGTGATCAGGTTTTCCCCAGGGGGTCTCACAGTCTTAATCCCTATTTTACAGATAACATTCAACTACCATCTCACTAGGATTGAATTTGGTCTGATTGTATTGTATTTACCCCAGTGTTTGGCACACGGTAAGTACTTAATACCGTGATTAAGACCGACGATGTGTGACATTCTTCCGCATTCAGTTCACAAGTGCTTAGTACAGTGCTCTGCACATGTAATTGCTCCATAATTCCTCAATGTTAACACTAAGCCTCATCCACCTCCTAACGCTAACCAACCCTCTAACCCTACTTTAATTCATGCAATCACATTTATTGAGTGCTTACTGTGCACAGAGCACTGTACTAACCACTCAGGAAAGCCTGATTATCTTGTATCCACCCCAGCGCTTAGAACAGTGCTTGAGCCGTAGTAAGTGCTTAACGAATACCATTATTATTGTTCAATCAATGGCATTTATTGAGCACTTAATACGTGCAGAGCACTTAACTAAGTGCTTGAGAGAATACAACAGAATCTGCAGACTTCACTTCTCCATGCCTCAGTTACCTCATGTGTACATTTGGGATTAAGGCTGTGAGCCTTATTAGGGACATAGAGTGTGTCTAATCTGATTAGCTCGTACCTACCCCCAGTGCTTACAACAGTGCCTGGCACACAATAAGTGCCAAAATCTGGAGAATCTGCCCATAACAAGTTTACGTTCAACCCACATATTTATTGCTACTAAATTCTGTCAGTTCTACCTTCATAACAGTGCTAAAAGTCACCCTTTCCTCTCTATTCAAAGTGCTACTATTCTGATCCAAGCATTTATCACATCCTACCCTTACTGCTGTATCAGCCTCCTCACTGACCTCCCTCCATACTCTAGATCTGAATTCTTCACTCTGCTGCCTGGATCGTTTTTCTAAAACCGAAAAAAAAAAAAAAAAAAGTTATGTCCATTTCTCCCCCTCAAGAACCTCCAATAGTTGTCCATACACCTCCACATCAAATAGAAACTCCTCATTATTACTTTAAAGCCTTCAGTCAGTTCATCTCCTCCTTTCTTAGTCTACTGAATTCCTACTACAGACCAGCCCACTTAATTGACTTCTCTAATGCCAACCTGCTCAAATGAACCTCAATCTTGTGTATCTCACTGCCGATCCCTTGTCCACGTCGGTTGTAAAATGGGGATGAGGACTGTGAGCCCCATGTGGGACTATGTCCACCCTGATTTGCTTGTATCATTCATTCAATCATATTTATTGAGTGCTTACTGTGTGCAGAGCACTGTACTAAGAGCTTGGGAAGTGCAAGTTGGCAACATATAAAGACAGCCGCTACCCAACAACGGGCTCATAGTCTAGAAGGGGGAGACAGACAACAAAACAAAACATGTAGACAGGTGTCAAAATCATCCCAGTGTTTAGGGCAGTGCCTAGCATAGAGTGCTTAAATATCCCAATTACATTATTATAAATTGCTTACAGTCTAGAGTCACAATACTTCATTTATGCCTTACTCTCCCAGCCTTTCAGCACCTTGGAAGAGACACATACTAATTTATGGTACTTTATATTCAGTACATGTTGGCGATTCCTGAAGGCTAAAATATAAACATATAAATTTCACATATGTCCACATGGATATCTGAAATAGTTTATGAATTGTCAATGATATTTGCTGAGCACTATTTTGTGGTGCTTCTTAAGCACTTACTTTGTGAGAGGCACTGTTCTAAGGGCTGGGGTAGATTAAAGCCAAACAGCATGGCTTTGAAGCAGCATGGCCTAGTGGAAAGCGCCCAGGCCTGGTAGTTGGACGGATGTGGATTCTAATTCCGGCTCCATCACGTGTCTGCTGTTTGACCTTGGGCAGATGACTTGCAGGGCTCAGTGGAAAGAGCACAGGTTTGGGAGTCAAGGGACGTGGGTTCTAAACCCGGCCCTGCCACTTGGCTGCTGTGCGATCTTGGGCAAGCCACTTAACTTCTCTGTGCCTCAGTGACCTCATCTGTAAAATGGGGACTGTGAGCCCCACATGGGACAACCTGATTACCGTGTATCTACCCCAGCACTTAGAACAGTGCTCGGCACATAGTAAGTTCTTAACAAATGCCATAATTATTATTATTATTATTACTTCTCCGTGCCTCAGTTACCTCATCTGTAAATTAGGGATTAAGACTGTGAGCCCTATTATTGTTTTAGCATTAGTGTCCAACCCTATTAGCCTGTATCTAACCCCAATGCTTAGGACAGTGCCTGGCACTCAGAAAGTGCCTAACAAATACCACAATTATTATTAGCAGTAGTAAGCAGGCCTTCCCAGACTGAGCCCCCTCCTTCCTCTCCCCCTCCTCCCCCTCCCCCCAGCCTTACCTCCTTCCCCTCCCCACAGCACCTGTATATATGTTTGTACATATTTATTACTCTGTTTATTTTACTTGTACATATTTACTCTTCTATTTATTTTATTTTAATATGTTTTGATGTCTGTCTCCCCCTTCTAGACTGTGAGCCCGCTGTTGGGTAGGGACCATCTCTATATGTTGCCAACTTGTACTTCCCAAGTGCTTAGTACAGTGCTCTGCACACAGTGAGCACTCAATAAATACGATTGAATAAATGAATGAATAAGCACTTAAAAGATACAATAATCATAATAATAATAAACAATAATGAATGGTAGTTTAATCCTAACCTACTGTATGCCACAACCACCCTAAAATATTTCTCCTGCCCTATTGTAGCAAATAACTAATTTTCTCTCAACCAAAATGGAAGAAACTGAAAAATTCAAGGGGACAAGAGAATGAATTAGGAGTGGTTTCTTCCCGAAAACAGAGCCCATGCCTGGTTTTCTAAAAGATCGTCACCAGATTAGGCATCATCCCCTTAGATGTTGTCTGGGATAACTTCACTCCTACTTCCTCAATGATCATTGTGGGAGAAGGGGGAAATTTACTTCAGTAGCAAGGTTTCCAGCGTAAAATGTCTCAGTTAATCTTGTGGAAGTCATTTAGGATTAGCCTAGGCCAGGAACTAAAAATACATGATGTGGGTCCCTCTATCAGGACTCTATGATCCCCAGTAACCCACATAGGCCTTTTCTATCTTTAATTCCCCTAATTCTACAGAGGTGGTTCCTCGTATCACAACACAGCCAGTTAATGTGATAATGAATCAATACTCACTTTTATGGAAATAGAGTATTTTCCTCATCACATGGTTTAAAGAAGCACTTTCAGAGGCCTCTGTGTTAAGGGTATTTAAGGTTATTTAATCTAGTTAATGCTTCCCTCCCTTATGCTAGATGATTTTGAAACATAACCTTTATCTCCCCCCTATGGATATTAATTGGTTTTCTGGATAATGCCCAGGAAATCTGCACATTACAGAGAGGTTATTTAACGGGGCTCTGGAAGTTAAGGGTCTGAAATATAAAGGTCAAAATTGTATGTATTTTTTAAAAAATTTCCATTTACCAAGTATTTTTGCCCCATAAAAAACAGAAGAATAGTCTTCTCCCATCACCTTGACACCCATAAGCAAAATCATTGACATTGGCAATGCTTTGAGCTCAAACATTCTGACAATCATTACGTGATATTTTCCTCACATTAAAATGCTTGGGTTCAAATATCCCAGCTAACATGTATTTTTTTTTTTTGAAGTAAACCCTGAGGAATGAAATTTCGTTATGATTCTATTTATTTTATTTTGTTAGTATGTTTGGTTTTGTTCTCTGTCTCCCCCTTTTAGACTGTGAGCCCACTGTTGGGTAGGGACTGTCTCTATATGTTGCCAATTTGTACTTCCCAAGCGCTTAGTACAGTGCTCTGCACATAGTAAGCGCTCAATAAATACGATTGATGATGATGATGATGATTATGTTCCTTGAGAGCAGGCAAGGGTCATGTCCAGTAATTCAATTGTACTCTCCCAAGTGCTTAGTGCAGTGCTCTGCACAAAGTGCTCAAAAATATTACTGATTAATAGTGGAAATGATAATAATGATAATAATAATGATGGCATTTATTAACCGCTTACTATGTGCAAAGCACTATTTTAAGCACTGGGGAGGTTACAAGGTGATCAGGTTGTCCCATGGGGGGCTCACAGTCTTAATCCCCATTTTACAGATGAGGGAACTGAGGCACAGAAAAGTTAAGTGACTTGCCCAAAGTCACACAGCTGACAATTGGCAGAGCTGGAATTTGAACCCATGACCTCTGACTCCAAAGCCCGTGCTCTTTCCACTGAGCCACGCTGTAGTTCTAACAAAACCTTATGGGATAATAACAACTGTGATGTTGGTTAAGAACTTACTCTGTGCCAAGCCCCGTTGAAGATCAGATACAATCAGATCAAACACAGTTCTTGTCCCGCATGGGTTTCAGTGTCGAAAGGGAAGAGAGAGAAAATGTTTAAATCCCCATTTTACAGATGAGGAAACTATGGCCCCGGGAAGTTGAGTGGCTTGCAACAGGAGGTGGCCAAGCGAGGATTAGAACTCAGATCTCCTTACCCTCACTCCTGCATTCAATTCACTAAATCGCCCTGCTTTTCTATTAGTCTGAGAAACATCCAACCCTGCTTTTCTCTTCAAGTGTAACACCTTGCTAAGTAAAAAGTCATCTGTGCTACCTACAGTGATTAACAGATATAAATATTTTTTTATTTCTTAAAATATCGATTCCTGACCATATGCAATGTCACACTGGAGGGACAAAACCCTTAGACTCATCAAAGAAACTATTCTACCAGAGCCGATGCTTCCTGTAATGTCTTAATGAATAACCGTTAAAGGATAAAATAGCATTACATAAATGTACACTTCAGTACATCTTCCAGTATTTTGCACTGTGTTTGCAAAATGCCTGGATTCTATAATCTAAGCAAGAAAGAGCATTGTCTACTTAAACTCTAGAAAGCTTAAAAATGTGCTTTCTTTGACAAACACACTCTCATTAGGTTCTTATCTTATAAAATGTATTCCTGGGCTGGGCCAAAAAACCATTACAGTGCTCATGAATCAGTGTTTTAAGTTCACCATCTCTGACAGCATTAAAGGAACACATTTCTACCAGAGCAGGACAACCCACGTCAGACACATTACAGTTATAAATATGCATAGCTGTTTCATAAAGCAAGAGTTCCAAATTCGCCTTTAGCTTTCTTCTTCGTGTTAGGATTTTTGGAATAAAACAATGAGCATTTATGAAATCCCAACTCGGTGCCAAGAACTCCAAACTAAGTGCAGGGGTAGATAGAAGATAATCAGATACAAGGTAATTAACTTCATTAAATTTGGAGATTGAACTGACACACATGAGGCTCACAGTGTAAGAGGAACGGAGAACAGATATTTATTCCTCATTTTATTTATGAGGAAATTGGGCACAGAGAAGATGATGTGTTCATTCAATCGAATTTATTGAGCACTTGCTGTGTGCACAACACTGTACTAAGCCCAAGGTCACTCAACAGGTAAGAGGTAGGGCTGGGATTAGAACACTTTGATTTTTTTAATTGAGCCCTTACTGTGTGATGAGCACTGTACTAAGCTCTTGGAAAAGTACAATACAACAGAGTTAGTAGACCTGTTCCCTGCCCACAAGGATCCTATGATCTAGAGAGAGGAAACAGACATTAAAATAAATTACAGACACATCCATAGTGCTGTGGGGTTCCTGATACCTTGAATTATATCTTTCCAATAGACCACATTGCCTCCAAATTCTGAATTCACTGTGACAATAAAATGGCTACAAAAAGAGAGTTCTACAGATTCATGTTCTTTTTAGTATGGCTGAGTTAGGATTAATAGTGGAAATTTATTTCATGTTGTCTGAAACTAGACTGTGAATTCCTCTAGGCCAGGGATCATGTCTAATATTTCTGTTATAGAATTCTGCACACAGTGCTCAATAAATACTGGAGAGCATTTTTGGTCTTTATTGGAATTGCACTTTTTAAATGCTAGCTGTTAAGGCTTTGCTATGTGTCAAGCACTGTTCTAAGCACTGGGGTAGATATAAGATAATCAGCTTGGACAGAGTCCCTGTCCCACATTGAGTTTACAGTTGAAGTCAGAGGGAAAACAGGTTTTGAATCCCCATTTTGCAGATGAAGTAACTGAGGCCCAGAAAAGTGACATAATAATAATAATGATTGCACTTGTTAAGCACTTACTATGTGCAAAGCACTGTTCTAGGTGCTGGGGAGCATATAAGGTGATCAGGTTGTCCCACGTGGGACTCACAGTCTTAATCCCTATTTTACACATGAGGTAACTGAGGCACGGAGAAGTTAAGTGACTTGCCTAAAATCACACAGCTGACAACTGGCAGGGCCGGGATTTGAACCCATGACCTCTGACTCCCAAACCCATGCTCTTTCCACTGAGCCACACTGCTTGCCAATGGTCACACAGTGGTGACATCAGTTTTAGAACCTACTTCCTCCGTCTACTGGGCCCGTGCTCTTTTCACAAGGCCACACTTCTTCTCTACCACTTGTTTAAAAATGCCATACTAATAGAAATTAAACTACAGTCTCTATCGGAACTGTAGTTATAGTTCTTTTATTTGAAGAAGACAGCCCTGATGGTGAAATTTACCTATGGTTGCATATGTGGAATGGTTAATGCAGAATCCACAATCCAGTTTATTCTTTGATAGGCTATGTTTGGTAATAATGATAGCGGTATCTAAGTGCCTAATAATAATAATAATGAGAGCATTTTTTAAGTGCTTGCTATGTGCAAAGCATTGTTCTAAGCACTGGGGGGATACAAGGTGATCAGGTTGTCCCACGTGGGGCTCACAGTTTTAATCCCCATTTTACAGATGAGGTGACTGAGGCCCAGAGAAGTGAAGTGACTTGCCCAAAGTCACATAGCTAAGTGGTGAAGCTGGGTTTTGAACCCATGACCGCTGACTCCAAAGCCTGGGCTCTTTCCACTGAGCCACGCGGCTTCTCTGTACCTACTGTATGCTAAGCACCGTACTAAGCACTGGCACAGACAGATGCAAGATCATCTGTTCAGGCACAGTCCCTGTCCCACATAGGGCTCACAGCCTTAATGGGGAGAGACAACAGGTCTTGAATTCCCATTTTACAGATGAAGAAACTGAGGTTGCCCACAATCTGTCAATGGAATATAGCAGGCAAGTGGCTCGGTTGCCATCAGAATCCAGGTCTCTTGAATCCCAAACCCATTCTCTTGCAACCAGGCCAAGCTATTTGCTATTTTCACCCCCTGGAGCTGTTGTCATTTTTACTTCTGTGTCTCACAATCCTGAGGATACGGCTCAAAGGGAGTTGCTACTTGAAAACTAAATAGCAATCTCCTTGATAGTAAAAATCATGCCTCCCAATTTTACAATTCTCTTCCAAGTACCTAATCACAAGGGTCCTCACACAGTATTTCAGCCACATATGCATTCTAAATGTATAGACACTCACCAAGTGTTATTTACTTTGGGAGGCAATGTGAACTAGTAGAAAGTACAAGGGTCAGAATGTCAGGGGATATTCATTCAGTCCTATTTACTGAGCACTTACTGTGTGCAGAGCACTGTACTAAGCACTTGGAAAGTACAATTCAACAACAAATAGAGACAATCCCTTCCCAACAACAGGCTCACAGTCTAGAAGGAGTATGACAGACATCAAAATAAATAAATAGGCATCAATAGCAGCAATATAATTAAATAGAATTATAATCTGTACACATCATTAAATAGAATAATAATTAGGTACACATATATACATGCTTTGGGGCAGGGAGTTCTAAATAGGAATTCTACCACTTGTCTGCTGAGTGACTGTTGACAAGTCACTTCACTTCTCTGCACCTCAGTTTCCTCAGATGTAATAGGGAAATTAAATATCTAATTTCCTTCCCCCATAGAGCACAAGCCCCATGAAGGACTGGGACGGTGTCTGATTTGATTGTGTTGTTTGAGTTGTGGCATTAGTTATGTTCTTTGTGCCAAACACTGCCCTAAGTGCTGGGGTACATAAGAGATAATCAGGTCTCACTTGGGGCTTACATTCTAAGTAGGAGGGAAGAGTATTGTATCAGTGAACATTGAATATTTGAACGCAAAACACTAGAAAAGCGCTTGTGAGAAAACCTACGTGAGCACTTAAGTGCTTATTATTTCCTCCATCTCATCTGACCCACGACCCCTTGCTCATCTTGATCAATTAATTTATTGAGCACTTTCTCTAGCCTGAAACTTCGTTTGATTTCATGACCGATAGGCTACCACTATCCCCATCTTGCAACCTCTACTAAAACCACACCACTTCCAAAAGACCTTCCATGTCTAGCTCCTCATTTTCCCAAATGTTCACCGTTCCTTCTTCATGGCCTAGCCACTTGGGCCTGTACTCCTTAAGCATTTGATTCTCACCCCATCCCACTTTTGGATAATCCTTATTACCCAGACCTTTTGTCAATCTGTAATTTATTTTAATGCCTGTCTTCTCCATTAGACTGTAAGCTCTTTGAGGGAAGGGATCATATCTACCAACTCTTATTGTAAGAGATAATGGCATTTGTTAAGCGCTTGGTATGTGCAAGACACTGTTCTAAGCGCTGGGGGGGTGGATACAAGGTGATCAGGTTGTCCCATGCGGGGCTTACAGCCTTAATCCCCATTTTCCAGATGAGGTAACTGAGGCTCAGAGAAGTCAAGTGACTTGCCCAAGATCACACAGCAGACGTGGGGGAGTCGGGATTAGAACCCATGACCTCTGACTCCCAAGCCCGGGCTCTTTCCACTGAGCCACGCTGCTTCTCTAAACTCACTGTGGATAGAGAATGTGTTATTTTGTTATAGTGTACTCCCCTAAGGGCTTAGTATAGTGTTCTGCACACAGTAAGCACTCAATTCAATTGATATTGTAATAATTGTATCAATTCAATTGATATTGCAATAATAACATCAAGCCCTTACTGTTCCAGGCACTGTACTGAGCACCTGGGTGGATACAACAAATTGTATTGGACACAGTCCATGTCCCACGTGGGGCTCACAGTCTCAATCCCCATTTTACAGATGAGGTAACTGAGGCATGGGGAAGTGAAGTAACTTGCCCAAGGTCACAGAGCAAACAAATGGTGGACCTCTGATTCTCAGTTGTGCTCTATACACTACCCCATCCTGCTTCTCTACTCTCCCAAGCGCTTAGTACAGCACATGGTAAGTGCTCAACAAGTACCATTGTAGAGGTGCATTTGCAAAACACTGTGAAATGAAATGCTTTATACCTTTTTTTTTCCTAAAAAGAATAAGTGTTCTTTTATCCCAGCATTCCTAGATGTGGTGAACGATAATTCTGTATTCACATTCAATTTCCTGTTTCTACCAGCATGTAATTCAGATTTTTTTCCCCCCTCTTTCATCAGGGAAAATGGCCCTCTGTGTAACCCAATCATACAGCTCAATTGGATTCCAGAGAAATGTTTTATACCATACATCCCAATTTAGACAATCTCACTTAATGTTTCCAGTCTTTATTATGTCCAGCTGAAGAGCCAAGATGATTGCACAATTTTCATTGGCAAATCCACATCAATGAAGGCCATTGCCTTCATTAACCTCTTTGTGCCTTTCATTCTTGGGGCTAAACAGAGCGTACCCATAGAATTTTGTTTCATTTCCTTTGCTTTCTCCCTGATTGACCCAACTCAGGAACTGAAAACTGATGGTTAAAACCTTCAATAATACTGAGTACCTATTATGTGCAGAGCTCTCTGGATTAAGCACTTAGGAAAGAAGTTGGACATGTTGTGATCCAACATGTTTTATTAGCCATAATGATATTTTAACATTTAAGTGTTCACTAGGCACCAAACATTACACACAACTCTGGGGTAGATAACGTTAAAGCAGGTGGGACAGAGTCCCTGTTCCACATGGGGCTCACAATCGAAAGGGGAGGAAACCAGATACTTAATCCCCATTTTAATACAGTATTCTCCCACATACTGAGCCCTCAGTAGATTCCTTTGATGAATGGCTTTATTTGTTCATTCAATCATATTAATTGAGAGCTTACTGTGTGCAGAGCACTGTACTAAGCGCTTGGGAAGTATAAATCGGCAACAACAGATTAGAATCTGAAGGTCAGGGAAGTGACTTGCCAGAAATACTACCTTGTTCTTTATTTAACATGATTGATCAAATTGAAAAGCAGCGTGGCTTAGTGGCCAGTGCACGGGCTTGGGAGTCTGAGGTCGTGGGATCTAATTCTGGCTTCGCCATTTATCAGCTGTGTGACTTTGGGCAAGTCACTTCACTTCTCTTTGCCTGTTACCTCATCTGTAAAATGGGGATGAAGACGGTGAGCCCCTCATGGGACAACCTGACTGCCTTGTATCTACCCCAGCGCTTAGAACAGTGCTTTGCAAATAGTAAGCACTTAACAAATACGATAAAAAAAATTGGTAGAGCAAGGATTAGCCTGAATGCTCTCTCTCTTCTGGGTCATGTACTAATATTACTAATGGTGTACTTGTTAAATGCTTACTGTGTGCCAAGCACTTTTCTAAAAACAGAAGAAGATACAAGAATCAGGTTGGACACAGTCCCTGTCCCACATGAGGGCTCACACTCTCACTCCCCATTTTACAGATGAAGTAACTGAAGCCCAGAAAAGTGAAGTGACTTGCCCAAGGTCATTCAGCAGACATGTGGCAGAGCCAGGATTAGAACCCAGTGTGGCTCAGTGGAAAGAGCCCGGGCTTTGGAGTCAGAGGTCATGGGTTCAAATCCCACTCCTCCAACTGTCAGCTGTGTGACTTTGGGCAAGTCACTTAACTTCTCTGTGCCTCAGTTCCCTCATCTGTAAAATGAGGATTAAAACTGTGAGCCCCACGTGGGACAACCTGATCACCTTGTAACCTCCCCAGTGCTTAGAACAGTGCTTTGCACATAGTAAGCGCTTAACAAATACCATTAAAAAAAAAAAAAAAAAACAGGTCCTTCTGACTCCCGGGCCTATGCTCTAAGTATTAGGTCATGGATGTGCAAAGAATATTCTTTCATTGTATGTCAAGTCCCTTAAAAGTCTGAAGTTTTCCCCAAATTATTTTCTCCTTCAGTTTTTGGTGATTTTCACATTACTCGACTTGATGATATTTGTGTGATTTTATGATATAAGTAGTTAAGGAGTGGAGAACTTTTTCTTTAATAATAATAATAATAATGATGGTATTTGTTAAGTGCTTACTATGTACAAAGCACTGTTTTAAGCGCTGGGGAGGTTACACGGTGATCAGGTTGTCCTGGGGGGGGGCTCACGGTTTTAATCCCCATTTTACAGATGAGGTAACTGAGGCACAGAGAAGTTAAGTGACTTTCCCAGTCACACAGCTGACAGTTGATGATGATGATGATGGCATTTGTTAAGCGCTTACTGTGTGCAAAACACTGTTCTAAGCGCTGGGGGAGGTTACAAGGTGATAAATTTGTCCCACAGGGAGCTCACAGTTTTAATCACCATTTCACAGTCGAGGTAACTGAGGCACAGAGAAGTGAAGTCATCATCATCATCAATCGTATTTATTGAGCGCTTACTATGTGCAGAGCACTGTACTAAGCACTTGGGAAGTACAAATTGGCAACATATAGAGACAGTCCCTACCCAACAGTAGGCTCACAGTCTAAAAGGGGGAGACAGACAACAAAACCAAACATACTAATAAAATGAAATAAATAGAAGTGAAGTGACTTGCCCAAAGTCACACAGCTGACAGTTGGCAGAGCCAGGATTTGAACCCATGATCTCTGACTCCAAAGCTCGTGCTCTTTCCACTGAGCCACGCTGCTTTTCCGGAGTCAGGATTTGAACCCATGAACTCTGACTCCAAAACCCGTGCTCTTTCCACTGGCCATGCCGCTTCTCAGGCATGGCTAGAAAAAAGAAAACAAAAACCCACAAAACACTTCCACATTGGTATTTACAGAGGTCAATCTCTGCTGAGGTAAAAGTGAATGTTTTAGTGGAGGCTTTCAAAGGGGGTGGTGGGGGGCGGGGGGGGGGGGGAAGAGAGAGAGAGAGAGAGAGAGAGAGAGAGAGAGAGAGAGAGAGAGAGAGAGTTTTGTAATATTTCACAGAATATGCAAGAGCGGAAGAAAGTTGTTTGTAAGGTCACCGAGATGAGAGTGGATGGTGAGGTAAAGAGAAAATGACATTTATTTAGAACATCTTGAATCCTTGGAAAATAACTTTTTTGTTGGCTTAATTGTTTAATTCGCCATTTTCAAGGAAATAATCATGCCCATAATAAAGTCAATGAAGAATAAGGACTCTTTTGATTTTCCTCCAGCTGGTATATCCTGAACATATAAACAACTCCATTCTGCAGCTAAATGAAATCAATGTATCATTAAGAACCTTTTACAGAAAAAAAAATAAAATCAATTCCACTAACCCCCACAATATTGAAAATATGTGTGTGGATCTAACAGACACCTCAGACTAAAGTTTGGAGCTGATATCTTACCTCCTTAGAAACCAGAGGTATGGGATTCTATACTTTTGTCTTTTCTCCCCCTCTCCATTGGCTTGTTTTCCCCCTCTGAACTGTGTTAGAATCTCTTCATTTTCTTGCCAGATTTTATTATTCTTTTCCATTCCAACGATATTGATTCTGAAGAGGCTTAGCCTGAACATGAGTACTTTGTTTATCCACAATACCAGATCAAAAGTGACTCCGTGGGCCAAAATATTTTTGAAACCAAACCTCTAATAACTTGGAAAAAGGAAAACAACAACAACAAAAAACTACCAGAACATCAGAACAAGGGCTAGTCTCATAGTTCCACAACAGAAATCTCTAACGTTTAAAATATGCATGTTTATGTAAAGTCCAATTGAATGCTTAATTCAATATGAAAATAATTTTATGTGCATCTTCCAATAATTTTGCTAAGCATATGACATGGATCTCAACTCCTTGTCCAGATAACTTGCTCACTAACATTTTAAATCAGTTAAGTAACTATTTTGCACCAGGTATTCCATACAGTCCTTATTTTATGTGTTCAATATTAATTTTCAAATATCATTAAGGATGTTATTTGTGACTTGCTCTTCAGTTTTTATGTTATTTGCATCCCTTTCAATGACTACCGTGACAGTCACAGTTGATTATTCTTACCTGAAAATGGATTCATTTGAGACTTGAGGGATTTATTTTAAATGATGGTTGGCAAACGTTTCAGAAAAAATTTATTGGAATAAAGTAGATTACTTTTATCCTTCAATGTAAACTGATATAACAATTTCCCCTGTTCTGAATCTTTCACATCTTTAATAAAAGCTGGAATTTGACGAACTTGGCACTTTGAACTTCAAAATAAGGTAAACAAACCACAAAAACCCACGCACTTAGAACATTTCAAAGAATGTTGAGAAGCTGCATGGTCTAGTGGAAAAAGCCCAGACTTGGGAGTAAGAGGACTGGATTCTAATCTCAGCTCAACCACTTATTCATTCAGTCGTATTTATTGAGCTGTTACTGTGTGCAGAACATTAATAATAATAATAATAATAATGGCATTTATTAAGCGCTTACTATGTGCAGAGCACTGTTCTAAGCGCTGGGGAATTTACAAGGTGATCAGGTTGTCCCACGTGGGGCTCACAGTCTTCATCCCCGTTTTACAGACGAGGGAACTGAGGCCCAGAGAAGTTAAGTGACTTGCCCAAAGTCACACAGTTGACAAGTGGTGGAGCCGGGATTTGATCCCATGACCTCTGACTCCAAAGCCCGTGCTTTTCCACTGAGCCACGCTGCTTCTCTAAGTGCTTGTACTTAGCATTGTACTAAGTGCTTGGGAAGTACAAGTTGGCAACATATAGAGACGGTCCCTACCCAACAGTGGGCTCACAGTCTAGAAGGGGGAGACAGAGAACAAAACACATTAACAAATTAACTAAATAAAATAAATATGTACAAATAAGATGAGTAATAAATACATGCAAACATATATACAGGTGCTGTGGGAAGGGGAAGGAGGTAAGGTGGGGGGGAGGGGGAGGAGGAGGAGGAGAGGAAGGAGGGGGCTCAGTCTGGGACACCACTTGTCTGCCTTGTGACCCTGGGCAAGTCACTTAGCTCCTCTGTACCTCAGTTATCGCAACTGTAAAATGGAGATTAAGACTGTGAGTCAGTACCATATGGGGTTTCACAATGCCCAACCTGATAATAATGATGGTATTTATTAAGCGCTTACTATGTGCAAAGCACTGTTTTAAGCACTGGGGTGATACAAGGTGATCAGGTTGTCCCACGTGGGGCTCACAGTCTTAATCCCCATTTTACAGATGAGGGAACTGAGGCACAGAGAAGTGACTTGCCCAAAGTCACACAGTGACAATTGGCGGTGCCGGAATTTGAACCCCTGACCTCTGACTCCAAAGCCCGTGCTCTTTCCACTGAGCCATGATGCTTCTCCTGATGAGATCAACCTGATGAGCTTGTATCTACCCCAGTGACTAGCGCACAGTAAGTGCTTATCACCCACCATAAAAAAAACTTGCTGAGTGATAGTAGTAGTAGTAGTAAAAAGGCATTTTCTCAAGGTGCATTGGATCTGATACAACAGAAGCCCAAGACAACTTCCCTGCCCACAAGTAACTTCAACTCTAATGATGAAGACAGGCAGTTAGAACAGTGCTTGGCACATAGTGCTTAACAAATGCCATCATTATTTAAGAATGAATAATGGAATCTTCACTTGAACATTTGCACTAAGGGACTAGGTGGCTGAGAGGAAAGGGGAAGTTAACTGGGGAGAACTTATTAGAGGAGTGAATGATTGGGTTTTAAGAAAGGAGAGCTAAGTAATCACAAAAACAATACTTGTTACTTAAGTACCATGCCACAGAAGAGGCAATACAAAATATCTTATTTCTGAGGTGGAATGACTAAGAAGGGACTTGGGATGCTGTCTGTGAGCCCGTTGTTGTGTAGGGACCATCTCTATATGTTGCCAACTTGTACTTCCCAAGCGCTTAGTACAGTGCTCTGCACACAGTAAGCGCTCAATAACCGCGATTGAATGAATTAATGTCTGAGGTAGGAGATTCCTTTTACTGCTTCTTTTCTACGTGTCTTTGACTACATGTTTCTCCATCAAGAGAAGGTGGGAGAGGATAGGGGGCAGTTGGGGAGGAGGAGAAGTCAATCTGATGATAGTACTTTATGAGACTAGTAAGGGACACCAAGAGGAACACCAGTAATGCACTTGAAATATTAGTAAAATGATAATAAGTAGTATTTCTTAAGCGCTTCCTATGTGCCACGCACTGTGCTGAGTGCCGGGGTAGATGCAAGACTCTCAGGTTGGACACAGTCCCTGTCCCACATGGGGCTCACAGTCTTAATCATCACTTTACGGATGAGATCATTTAGGCATAGAGGATCGTAAGCAGTAGAAGCTAGCCACTGAGTTCTGGAAAAGCACTAGAAGAAAGGCTTCACTTTCCCAGAGAGGGTCAATTTCAAAAGAAGGGTAGAACATGTTTGTAAATATAAAATTAAGAAAAAAAAAAAAGAAAAAGCTACAAAGTCTTTCCCACAAAGCCATGCATTAACATAATTAGGATATTTCTAGAGGAACTGTTTTTTCTTTTTTTGGCTTATTATAAAAATAGAACAGAACCGAAAAAACTGATTAGATTAAATTGAGAGTTAGCAATAACAGGCCAAAAATGGAAAAACGATCCATATAATTTTTTTCCCCCCTCACATTATCTTTGAATAGACCTTTAGAGTTAGGTTAATTAGAGATATTCTCTTTAAACTCAAATCTTTTAGGCTAACATTTCTATGTTTGAGTTTTTTTGTTCTATGTGTTATTTTTACATAGCAGAGGCAAGCTTTCTAATGGTTTAAGAGTTTCACTTGGGGCTGTTTATCCTATGACATTGCTGCAGAAAAGGAGTCTCAACAAGCACAACCATGTGAAAGCTTAGGTAAGCAAGTGATTGTTCTGAGAAATAGCAAACTGATAAAATTCTCACAGCTTTTAACCACCTAATCAAGAGTATTTTGATTACAAACTTGTGATATACATCCCTTTATAACAATAGTAACAACAACAATAACTGCGGTACCTAGACTGTGAGCCTTTTGTTGGGTAGGGATTGTCTCTACTTGTTGCCGAATTCTACTCTCCAAGAGCTTAGTACAGTGCTCTGCGCTCAATAAATATGATTGAATGAATGAATTTCTTAAGTGCTTAGTATATGTCGCAAAACCTGTACAAAGCTCCGGGGCAGATGCAATAAAATCAGGTCCCACAGTAGGCTCACAATTCCATTTAGTAAAGAGAACAGTTATTGAATCCCCATTTGCAAAGGAGAAAACAGAGGCACAGAGAAGTTGAGAATTGTCCAAGGTCACAGAGCAGACAAGTGACAGATCCAGGATTAGAACCCAGGTCCTCTGACTCCCAGCCCTGTGCTCTTTCTTTCCAATAGGCCATGCTGCATTTCTCATATGCCTCCCATTATCTGTAACATGAAGCTATGTAATGAGAAACAGCGTGGCCCAGTGGAAAGAGCACGGGCTTTGAAGTCAGAGGTCATGGGTTCAAATCCCAGCTCTGCGACTTTGGGCAAGTCACTTAACTTCTCTGTGCCTCAGTTACCTCATCTGTAAAATGGGGATTAAAACTGTGAGCCCCCCGTGGGACAAGCTGATCACCTTGTAACCTCCCCAGAGCTTAGAACAGTGCTCTGCACATAGTAAGTGCTTAACAAAGACCATCATTATTTGGTATACCATCTCCATCAAATTGTGCATATGGAGAAAAAACAAAAATATCTTAATTTTGAAAGATTCTGTGAATGACTTTAGTCAGGGGTAGGTGGAGAACCAGAGGAAGGGAGGAATAAAGAGGTCAATTAATCCATTAATATTTGTCAAGTGCTTATTCTGTGCTGAATATGAGTCCAATACATAGTAGACATGAATCCTGCCCTCCGGAATCTGACAACCAAGATAGGATGAGAGATAAGATTAGAAGATAGATTGTAATAATAGTGGTATTGGTTAGAGAAGCAGCTGTGGAAGGAGCACAGGTTTGGGAGTCAGAGGAACTGGGTTCTAATCCCACCCCTGTCACCTGTCTGGTACATGACCATGGGCAAGTCACAACTTCTCTGGGCCTGAGTTACCTCATCTGCAAAATGGGGATTAAAAATGTGAGCCCCATATGGGACAACCTGATTACCCTGTATCTACCCCAATGCTTAGAACAGTGCTTGGCACATAGTAAGCGCTTAACAAAAACTATAATTATTATTCTAATGGTTTGGGAACATGTCTTGCTAATTATGTTGTATGCTTAACAAATACCATAATTATTATTTATATCATTATTATTAAAGGCTTACTATGCGCCAGGCACTGAAATGAGCTCTGGGGTAGATACAAGATAATTGTGTTGGACACTGTCCCTGTCCCACAAAGGGCTCTCAGTACTGATCCCCATTTTACAGATGAGGTAACTGAGGCCCAGAGAAGTGACTTTCCCAAAGTCACACAGCAGACAAGTGGCAGGCCGGGATTTAAACCCATGTTCTTCTGACTTTCAGGCCCGTGCTCTAAGCACTAGTCCATGCTGCTAAGTTCAGTGAGGGCAGGGATCGTGTCTAGTAATTTTTGCAAGGGCTGAGTGCAATGCACAATAAATACATAAATACTATTAATTGATAGAAGGTCCGCCTCTACCCCAGTTCTCTCCCCACTCCCTCTATTTCTCTTCCCCCTCCCAACCCCTCACACCCACAACTCATCCCAAAGAGCTCATTACATCCTAAAGACCGCAAACTGGGAGAAGCTAACTTCCCAAAGGGAGGAACTCCAGGCAACTGCCTTATCGGCTCAAATTGACACTGAAAGTGTAAGGTACGTAGCCATTAATCTTTGAGAAAGTGCCAGTGAGAAGCCCCCCCAAACATATTAACTTCGTTTGATTCATGAGTCAGATTCTTCCCGTTACTCCTTGACAGTAAGTGATGCTATTAGGGAGTTGAAATGACTCTTCCAGACCACGAGGAAACCATTTAGACCACTGCCACAGTTGCTTTAATTCGATTCCATCACCCCAGCCCTATCCCAACCAGTACTAATAAAGTACCCTGTAGCGGTAATGAACTAAATGTTAAAATAGCAGCCTGAAAGAGCGAATGCATATCCTCCGGTGCTTCGCTTCCTTGCAGGGAATGACTCGGAGCTGGAAGAACAGAGAGTCGGGAAATGTGACAGGTTCAACGCTAATCACAAATATGATCAGAACTTTTTTCTGTGACCGCTACGCTGTGGCAGGCTTTAAGTGGAGGCAGTTCTCGGTTTTATCGTGGTGCTCGCGTGAGTAAACATATTCTAGAAATCTCCCACTACTCTGTTTCATTTCCATTAGTCTTTGCAGGTTAGTAGACTCCGGAGAGGTCATGGCAAACATTAATTGTTAAGACAACAGAGCAAATGCTAAAACCAGTATTTTTTAGTTTAATTGGTGACCTTATTTCATCTCTAACGTCCTTGCAGGCAAGAAGAGACAATGTAAAGAGTCGCTGGAAATAGATTCCTAAAACACAGAAGGAATTACTCAGTGGAAATGTTATGAAGTGCTGCCTTGCTGATGTGTAAAAAGAAAGAGAAAAATGCAGGTTTAATTGAAGTATTTAGTTGTGAACACTGAGCAGAAAAATGCAAGGCATTAGGGCTGATTACACTTTGAAGATGTAGCTCCCAACCAACACTAATGACCCCTCCAAATTCAGGACACTAAACTGATATTATTATACACCCATAGAATGATTTTTTTTTCACTGCCTGTTAGATCTGGGTGTATTAACAAACACACACAGGTGGTCACACATGCAAAATACCTAATGCTTTTCCATGGTCAAAAGCAATCATTGGCATTTATTGAGCACTTACTGTGTACAGAGCACTATATTAGCACGTGGGAGAAAAATACAATAGT
Source organism: Tachyglossus aculeatus (assembly GCF_015852505.1). Taxonomy (NCBI): domain Eukaryota; kingdom Metazoa; phylum Chordata; class Mammalia; order Monotremata; family Tachyglossidae; genus Tachyglossus; species Tachyglossus aculeatus. The sequence continues at coordinate 40,690,674 of NC_052077.1, forward strand.
TAGTAGACAGTCCCTGCTCTCAGAGTTCACAGTCTAGTGAACTAATGTAGGCTGGGCACCCTTATTCTGAGAGTAATAGGGACGTAAGATACAGGAAAAAAAAGAAAGAAGCAGCGTGAACTAGTTCGTTAGAGCACTGGCTGGGGAGTCAGAAGGACCTGGGTTCTAATCCTGGCTCTGCCTCTGGTCCTATCTGTGACCTTGACCAGTCACTTATCTGTACATCAATGACCTCATCTGTAAAATGGGGATTAAGCCCCTCATGGGCCAAGGACTGCGTCCAAGCTTATTAGCTTTCATCTCCTCCAGAGCCTCACGAATTATAAGCACTTAAATACCATAAAAATAAATGAATAATAATAATGATGGCATTTAGTAAGCACTTACTATGTGCAAAGCACTGTTCTAAGCACTGAGGGGATACAAGGTGATCAGGTTGTCCCACATGGGGCTCACAGTCAATCCCCATTTTACAGAAGAAGTAACTGAAGCCCAGAGAGTTAAGAGACTTGTCCAAAGTCACACAGCTGACAAGTGGCGAAGTCAGGATTTGAACCCATGACCTCTGACTCCAAAGCCCATGCTCTTTCCACTGATCCACGCTGCTTCTCTGGGCCTCAGGTCCTGGGCCTCAGGAATAAAAGTGGTGGTTCACACTTGTCTCTATGCAGAATGCTCATCTGTCCAATTTGGCCTCTTCTACAACCTCTCAAATCCAGTTGAACAGAATGCCATTTTAAGTATCTGTAAATAGACGCACACTGTCGATTTATTAAATTGGACAATATATAAGTAAAACAATTGGGCAAAAGGGAACCTTGCTCTCTAAGAAATCAGAAAATCCACCCCATACTAAAGCAAAGTTTCTCGATCGTTTAATTCTTAAGAGCTCCTCTGCCAGTTTGTCACCTTCATCTTCATTCCATTTAACTGGTTAAAGGGAACTTGGTACAAAAAAAAAAAAAAAATGATGGTATCCTCTGAATTGGGAAAAGGATTCAACTAAAAATATTACCAGAACATAATTCCTCTGCACCTATTGTTCTTTTTTGGCAGGGTGCACCAGGAGAATAGAAAGCAAAACATGCTGAACTGGAATTTATGGAAGAGGGAAGAATGTGTTTATAAAACACCACTAGCGGAAGATGTTCCTGAAAGGATGGTGGCCCAAAAAAAGGTATTTTTTTTTCTAATGAGGTACCAAGGCTTGAGACAATGCCCTGCATATCATCTAATATATTGGTTTTACTTATGATTGTCTGTGGAGGCCTCCTCTCATCCCACAGGACACCAACCTCCTCCCTTCATTCACTAAAACAGTATCTAAAAATCCTCTTAGCTCCCTGACGTTTGCCCTGATTAATTTTAAGAAAAGACAGTGCATCAGAAAGTCCCCTTTATTGGCACGTAGTGCAAATAGCATAGATCCTGGAGTCAGAATAAGTAGATTCTTTTTCTTAATCTTTTGCTGTTCTGCTGTTGGACTTCAGGAGAGTCATTTCTCCTCTCTGGGTGTTGGATTCCTCAATCTCTGGTATTAACGGATCATTTATTGGGTGCAGGAAACCTTACTGTTTGTCCTCATCTATTAAATGGGCTCAACAATATTTATTTTTCCTTACCTCATAGGGATGGGGGTGTGTGTGGGGGGCGGGCAGGTGGTGGTGTGAAATAAAAAGAGCATTTCATGAAGACATATTGGATAAACATGCTCTTTGATTCCTTCAGAAAAGGCAGAGAAGCAGCGTGGCTCAGCAGAAAAGAGCACCGACTTTGGACTCAGAGGTCATGGGTTCAAATCCCAGCTCTGCCAATTGTCAGCTGTGTGACTTTGGGCAAGTCACTTCACTTATCTGGGCCTCAGCTACCTCATCTGTAAAATGGGGGTTAAGACTGTGAGCCCCCCGTGGGACAACTTGAATAACTTGTAACCTCCCCAGTGCTTAGAACAGTGTTTAGCACATAGCAAGTGCTTAATAAATGCCATCATTATTATTATTATTATTAAAAGGCAATTTTGCTTATCAGTTCCTTCACCTTTCTGACTATGCTATTCTTTCAATCACCTTGTGGTTTGATGCACTTATCTGTTCATTTCTAATTGATTTATTATGATTCCTAAGCAGTCTCAAATGTTTCCAGAATGCAGTAATTCTGGTGTGTTCTATCAGTGCAAAGCTGGGATGATGTAAATTCATTCATTCATTCAATTGTATTTATTGAGCGCTTACTGTTTGCAGAGCACTGTACTAAGCGCTTGGGAAGTACAAATCGGCAACATATAGAGACGGTCCCTACCCAATAATGGGCTCACAGTCTAGAAGGGAAAGGTGATCAACTTGTCCCACGTGGGGCTCACAGTCTTAATCTCCATTTTCCAGATGAGAGACCTGAGGCCCAGAGATGTTAAGTGCTTTGCCCAAAGTCACACAGCTGACAAGTGGTAGAGGCGGGATTAGTGCTCTTGCCACTCAGCCATGCTACTTCAGTAATTCATCATATACTGTCTCCTAGGAAAAGTTTTCTATGCTTTCCTTATAATAGTTATGGTCCTTGTTAAGCACTTACTATGTGCCAAGCACTGTTCTAATCACTAGATATGTTAGTTTAGACACAGTCCCTGTCCCACATGGGGCTCACACTCAATCTCCATTTTCCAAAAGAGGGAACTGAGGCACAGAGAAGTGAAGTAACCTGCCCAAGGTCATACAGTAAATGTGTGGCAACACCAGGATTAGAACCCAGATCCTTCTGACTCCTAGGGCCATGCTCTATCTGCTAAGCCACGTTGCATATAGTAATGATAATAATAATAATTGTAGCATTAGTAGTAGTATTTACTGAGGACTGTGGGGAAATGCTCTGTTCTGAAGTACTTGAAAGATCCCTGTGGGCAGGGAACAAGTCTAACAATTTTGCTGTATTATACAGAGAAGCAGTGTGTCTTAGTGACACTTTGTAATTTGGAACTTGTGTGTGTGTGTGTGTGTGTGTGTGTGTGTGTGTGTGTGTGTGTGTGTGTGTGTGTGTGTGTGTAATATCTGTAATTTATCTATATATCTCTTTATAAAGTCTGCCTTCCCCTCCAGACTGAGTGCTCATTGTGGACAGGAATGTGCCCGTTATAGTTTACTCTCTCATGAGCTTAGTACAGTACTTTGCATTTAGTAAGCACTCAATATGATTGAATGCAGTAATTAAGGATGATGGAAATTCCCCTCAACTGTAAGCTTGTTATGGGCAGGGAGTGTGTTTACTTACTCTGCTGTACTGCGCTCTCCCAAGCACTTAGTACCGTGCTCTGCATACAGAAACAGCTCAATTCAGGCCTTTGAATTAACCCAGAAAGGCTTTTTGGAGGAGATGGGCTTTTAGGAGGACTTCGAACAAAGAGCTCTTTATGATCACAAGCCTAGAATTCATCACTCCTTAAAATACAATTGTTCCTGAAGTTTCACCAATGGTCTTTCTGTCTGGTTTCACAAAGCCTTGCCCTCCAAACTATTTCAAGAACCTCCTTACACAACTTCATCTTATCCCACTATTGAACACTTTATTAATAATAATAATGAATAATAATAATGGTATTTTTTAAGCTCTTACTATATGTCTGGCACTGTTCCAAATTCTGGGGTAGATACAAAATTATCAGGTTGGACACAGTCCCTGGCTCACTTGGGGCGCACAGTCTTTATCCTCATTTTATGGATGAGGAAACTGAGGCACAGAGTAGTGAAGTGACTTGCCCGAGGTGGGGCCGGGATTAGAACTCAGATCCTTCTGACTCCTAGGCTGATACTGTATCTACCATGCCACATAGAGAAGCAGAGCCACTTCAGCCGCCACCTTGGCGGAGGAGAAGCATTGTTAACCGGTTCTCCACTTGGAGTTTTCAGAGAGAGGGTGCCTCTGAGAAATGTTCCAAAACCATCAACGAAAGGGTAATAAGGACTCCCGTTGGCCTCCACGTAAGCTCTGGGATAAAAGGACTCAGAGCCGCAAACTTCAGGATTAATTGGAAGCAGGCAGAATGTCTCAGTTATGTCAGCCTGTACACCATAATTAAAGACTCTGAAATTTGAAAAACAGTCCTGGAAAAAAAAATACACTTTGCCATAGGCCATGGATCATGAACTTACTGTTTTTCATTCCACAATCCCATATGCTCATTGGCCATGTGGGGGCTTCCATTTATTCTGACTCCATCACATTTCCTTCATTACCAACAACTGTGCAAATGCCCTTTTCTAGAGGTGAAATTAATGGCACCGACTTTGGTTGGGAAAGGTAAAAACTGATATGCAGAGGTATTTTTTAATCACATAATACCTACCTTTTCACACTCTTTTCCATCCCCACCAGAGAAACAACAATTATCCACTGTGGAAAAACATTCCAAGGTACGGTATCTTTTCTCTTCTGCAAACAGATACTAAACCTTTCGGGTTAAAATGGCTTCAGTGCCAAATCTACAAGTCATTTTTAAAATGTTCTTTGAATAAGATGACAAGCAAGTTCAACTGACTTTGAACATGGAGAACATTTCAGGGCTTCTTGGGAAATCTCAAGGTGCAGACAGGCTATGGAAATGCTAACCTACTCTTTTAATAATAATTGTAGTAGTTGAGCACTTACTACATTCCAAGCACTGTACTAAGCACTGGGGTAGATACCAGCTGATGAGGTCCCATATGAGATTCACGGTTCAAGTACGAGGAACAACAGGATTGAGGAAAACAGCTAAGGAAAAGAATGACAGTGCCTGAGAGTAAAGATGCAAGGGTTCAAATGTCATCCAACTGATTGTGAGCCACTCTAATTCTTCTGAACTGTTTCTGCCTATGAGGGAAAGAGCCAAGCTGGTTTTAGGGTTGGGAGGAGAGGGTTTAGGCTGGATATTTTTTACAGAGAAGGGGGTGAGGGTAGGAGGAAGCCTCCTGGCTCAGAGAATGAATTGATGACGCTTCTCCTTAACCAAAACTGACTTTCCATACCCCAACCCCACCCCCCATTAGATCACAAACTCCTTGAGCTAGATTGTGAGTTCCGTCAGGGCAGGAATCTTATCTTTTAAGTCTGTTCAATAAGAACATATGGAATGCCAAAACTGTCAAATCAGTGAGGTCTGTTCAGTCCGAGTGTGTGTCTGACAATAACAACAGGATAGAAATGACTGTAGTATTTGTTAAGCACTGTCTATGTGCAAAGTGCTCAACTAAATTGGGATAGGCACAGTATAAGCAGATTGGACCCAATCCCTGGGGCTCACATCTAAGGGAGAGGGAGAAGAGATATTTTATTCCCATTTTACAAATGAGGTAACTGAGGGCCAGAGAAGTTAGGTGGCTTGCCTGAAATCATACAACGGGCCCTCCCAAACAATCAGGAAAGTGCTCTGATCCTGCTGGAGCTGAATTCTTTGCCTCCCACCCATTCAGAACAATATACCACTCCCTAACTGCCCTGCTAGAAAAATTAGTCTGTTAGCTGCTTGCAAGCAGGACATGTCAGATTCTACCAACCCTGCTCCTTATGGGCAGGGAACACATCTGTTTATGGTTATACTCTACTCTCCCAAGTGCTTAGTCCTTTGCTTTGCACAAAATAAGCACTCATTAAATGCATATGAATAAATGAACTCTTTTGTAATAATAAATAATAATAACAATAATAATGATGGTATTTGTTAAGCACTTACTACGTGCCAAGCGATGTTCTAAGCACTGGGGGAGATATAAGGCAATGGGGTTGTCCCTCAGCGGCCTCACAGTATTAATCCCCATTTTACAGATGAGGCCAGAAGCACAGAGAAGTTAAGTGACTTGCCTAAAGTCACACAGCTGACAAGTGGTGGAGCCAGGAGGAGAATCCACAATCTCTGACTCCCAAGCCCAGGTTCTTTCCACTCAGCCACGCTGCTTGTACTCTCCCAAGAGCTTAGTACGGTGCTCCATACACAGTCAGGGCTCAGTCAATGCCAGTGATTGATTAGGATGGCCACTTATGTCACTGCCAAATTTGCATTCCTCTAGTCTGTGAACTCATTGTGGGCAAGAACGTGTCTGCTGTCATATTACACTCTCCCAAGCAATCAGTACAGAGCTTTGCACACAGTAAGTGCTCAAATGTGATTGAAGGAACAGCTGAAGAAAGAAAGGATGCCCATTTGAAAGAAAGAAAGGATGCCCATTTGACAACACAAAAGTAGCAAAACGAATTTGGGTTCCATGCTTTAAGTTATACAATCCAGAACACTTTGCAAAGAGCCACAGAGTATTCCATGGGGATAATTCTCCTCCTGACTCCACCACTTTAGTTCTAGAATCATCGCATGATGCTCCCCAGGACCCTGTCCCCAAAAAGAGCCAAGGTGGAGGCTGGAAACTGAGAATGGAAATAAAAGAGGAAGGCATTCAGTGCCACGTTTACCTCTGGACAGGGGGAACAGACCTTCCTATTGAAAACCCAGTTGTGCGGTATGAAGTCAAATAAATCATAGGTATTTGGTATTTGAGAAGCAGCGTGGCTCAGTGGAAAGACCCCGGGCTTGGAAGTCAAAGGTCATGGGTTCAAATCCCAGCTCCGCCAATTGTCAGCTGTGTGACTTTGGGCAAGTCACTTAACTCCTCTGGGCCTCAGTTACCTCATCTGTAAAATGGGGATTAAGACTATGAGCTCCACGTGGGACAACCTCATCACCTTGAATCCTCCCCAGCACTTTGAACAGTGCTTTGCACATAGTAAGCACTTAATAAATGCTATCATTATTTTTAGAGAAGCAGCGTCACAGTGGAAAGAACAGGGGTTTTGGAGTCAGAGGTCATGGGTTCAAACCCTGGCTCTGTCAATTGTCAGCTGTGTGACTTTGGGCAAGTCAAATAATAATAATGATAATAATAATAATGGTATCTGTTAAGTGCTTACTATGCGCTAAACACTGTTCTAAGCGCTGGGGGGATACAAGGCGATCAGGTTGTCCCACAGTCAATCCCCCTTTTACAGATGAGGGAACTGAGGCACAGAGAAGTTAAGTGACTTGCTCAAAGTTACACAGCTGACAATTGGCAGAGCCAGGATTTGAACCCATGACCTCTGACTCCAAAGCCCATGCTCTTTCTACTGAGCCACGTTATTTAACTTCTCTGTGCCTCAGTACCTCATCTGTAAAATGGGGATTAAGACTGTGAGCCCCCGTGGGACAACCTGATCAACTTGTAACCTCCCCAGCGCTTAGAACAGTGCAGTCTCTCCATCCAATTTTTCCTCTCTGTTGCTTCTCCTTTGCATTAGAGAAGCAGTGTGGCTTAGTGGCAAGAGCCTGGGCTTGGGAATCAGAGGTTGTGGGTTCTAATCCCCGCTCCACCACTTGTCAACTGTGTGACCTTGGGCAAGCCACTTCACGTCTCTGGACCTCAGTTCCCTCTTCTGTAAAATGGGGATTAAAGACTGTGAGCCCCACGTGGGACAACCTGATTACCCTGTATCTACCCCAGTGCTCAGAAAAGTACTTGGCACATAGTAAGTGCTTAAATGCCACAATTCTCATTATTATTTGAGTTCTTTGGGAAAGTGAGGGCTTTGCCTGGGAAGGCCCCTTGGAGGAGGTGTGATTTCAGTAGGATTTAGTCAAGTAAGAGCCCATTAATCCTACATTTTAACCCACCACTGGTGAGGTCATGTCTATCCTAGTCACACCTTAGATATGTCAAGGCAGTAACATTCATACTAAGTTTTCCTTCAAGGTACAAGAAATTTTTCAGCTCAGAAAGGTATTGACAGCAAAGTTGCATCATTCTGACCAAAAAAATAAAAAATACCACAAGCCATTTTTCAGGAACATTTGTTTCTGTGTGAATAAACCTGGTTTAACAGACTTTGCATTTATAATATTGAAGAAAATGTTTTTATGCCTGCTGAGGGAAAAAAGAGAGAAAAGATCTTTGGGCTTAACTGAACACCCATTAATTTTATGAAAGAGGAAGTGATGTCTGGTACAGTTATGCACACTGAAAAGGAAACTTTTGCGTGTTAATGTTGCATTGCATTTGCATGTACATAAATTCTCCTTCCAAGCTTGATGCTGCCTACTAAGTCAATGATATAAATCTCTATAACTGATCCAGTTGATAACAACAATGCTACACCCGCTGAAGATTCGATTTTTCGTTTCCATTAGGACGATCCGATTGACTAATATTTTCAATCCCAGACCAGAGTAAATGCAAGTTGCCAAGATATAATAATGATGAGCCCACTGTTGGGTAGGGACTGTCTCTCTATGTTGCCAATTTGTACTTCCCAAGCGCTTAGTACAGTGCTCTGCACACAGTAAGCGCTCAGTAAATACGATTGATGATGATGATGATAGCATATGTTAAATGCTTATTATGTGCAAAGCACTGTTTTAAGCGCTGGGGGGGATACAAGGTGATCAGGTTGTCCCACGTGGGGGCTCACAGTCTTAATCCTCATTTTTCAGATGAGGGAACTGAGGCTCATAGAAGTGAAGGGGCTTGCCCAAAGTCGCAGAGCAGACAAGAGATGGAGCCGGGATTAGAACACATGACCTGTGACTCCCAACTCCAGGCTCTTTCCACTGAGCCACGCTGCTTCTCAATATACCCATTTCACCAACGAGTTAATACTTTCAGGTTGGGCCAGGTGTTCAATATGTATCTTTTGTTTCAGCTGGGAAACAATGTTCAAGGAGAAAATTCGTAACACTGCATGCTTCAAGAAAACCTTCACCTAAGACAAAAAGCCATATTGAAAGAGGGTCAACTCGACTAAATATGTAAACTCAGAAATTAGCCTTGGATGCTTAAATATAGAAACCACCTTTAAAGAATCAGTTGTAAACTTTCTCCTTCACAGTGTTTCAAACTTAGAAAATACTTATCCAATTAACTATTGCCTGGAAGGTCTTTTTTCCTTTTTTTTTTTTTTTTTAAAGGGGGAGCCTTATGTCTCTGGAGGTACAGGTCAAATACAGGAGTTAATTGGAGATTTCAAACTGGAATTTTAGGACAAAATGAAGCTTGGCTGTCAGAAATATGATTGGATTCTGCTATCATGTCAGGTGACTTGAGTTTAAATTTAGTCTTGGTATAATAGAAAGTAGCTGGGTAGCGTACCAAATCTACAATGTACGGAAAGGCAGGATAATTAGTATATTTATCAAGCTGCCCCCAGTAGAATCGTTGCCAATGCTGCATACAGCATTGCCACCTAGAGAATACTAGAATGGAAAAGCTGAAGTCACATGATTTATTCCAGAAGGGTTTTCCCCAGGACCACACTCTAGATTCCCCAATCAAGCCTGAGATATAACTCTAGGTCAGCTTATTTAAACCTCCCCACCACCTACACCTTACTAATATCCCAAAGGACATCTTGACTGATGAGTTTATAATCAGAAGCTTGCTACTGAAGTCCCTAAGTCTCCCACAAAAACAATGGTGACATCGATTGGGTGAAGACTCCAGGGCCCCCTTTATCAACCCCACATCAAACCAGTGGTATTTGAGTGCTTACTATTTTCAGGGTACTGTACTGAGTTTTGGGGGCAGTACAATGCAGCAGAATTGGCAGACACATTCCCTGCCCATAATAAGCTTACAGCCTAGAAGGGGAGACATACTTGAATATGAAGAATCTAGAATTTATAATTTGAAGATAGGTATGTAAGTACCGTGGAGTTGAGGTTGGGTGAATGTCAAGTGTCCAAAGGTTGCAGATGCAAATGAATTGGTAATAACAATAATAATAATGATAATGGTATTTCTTAAGCGCTTACTATGTGCAAAGTACTGTTCTAAGCGTTGGGGAGTTTACAAAGTGATCAGGTTGTCCCATGGGCGGCTCACAGCTTTAATCTCCATATTACAGATGAGATAACTGAGGCACAGAGAATTTAAGTGACTTGTCCAAAGTCACACAGCTGAGAGTTGGAGGAGCTGGGATTCCATGACCTCTGACTCCAAAGCCCATGCTCTTTCCATTGAGCCATGCTGCTTCCCATAGATGACACTGAAGGGAGAGTGAGCTAGGGAAAACAGAGCTTAGTGAGGGAAGGCCTCTTGGAGGAGATGTGACCTTATAGAAGAAGTAGGGCCTTGTGGAAAGCAAACTGGATTGGGAGTCGGGAGACCTGAATTCTCATCCCTGCTCTGTCACTTGAGAAGCAGTTGGGGAGGGACCGTCTCTTTATGTTGCCAACTTGTACTTCCCAAGTGCTTAGTACAGTTCTCTGCACACAGTAAGCGCTCAATAAATACGATTGAATGAATGAATGACAGGAAGAGTACGGCCCTGGGTGTCAGAGGACCTTGGTTCTAATCCAAACTCTGCCAGTTGCTTTCCGGGTGACCTTAGGTATTTCACTTCACTTGTGTGCCTCAGTTTCCCCAGCTAAAATGGGGATTAAATTCTACTCCCTCCTACTTAGGCTGTGAGCCCCATGTGGGACAGAGACTGTGTCCAACCTGATAAACTGATAGGTACTCCAGGGTTTAGAACAGTGCTTGACACATAGTAAGCACTGAAATAGCATAAAACAAAGCAAACTTGCCCCGTGTGTGATGTTGGGCCTAACTCACAGCTTTTCTGTGTCTGCGTTTCCTCATCCTTCAAATGGTGACTAAACATATGTTCTCCCCCACTATCAGGCTGTGAGCCCCTTAAGGGAGAAGGACTGTATCTAATCTGATTATCGTGTGTCTACCCCAACATTTAGTTCAGTGTTTGACCAATGCTTAAATACCAGTCAGTGGTATCTGAGTGCTTATTATGGGCAAAGCACTGTACTAAGCGCTTGGAGGAGTGCCATAATGGAATTGGTAGACACATTCCCTGTCCATACAAAGCCCAAAGCATTGCCACTGGAATAGACCAGAGATGCACAAAGCTGAATCCTGTTTATTGAGTGCTTACTGTATGCAGAGCACTGTATTAAGTAACCATTCACTCATTTATCTAGCACTGTGTGCAAAGCACTGTACTAAGCACATGGGAGAGTACAGTATAACTGGAAAAGGACAATACAACAGAGTTGGTAGATACATTCCCTGTCCATTGTGAGCTTACAGGCTAGAGAAGACAACAGATATTAAAATAAATAAAATGCAGATGTGGATATAAGTGCTGTGGGGCTGAGGGTGAGTTGAATAAAGGGATAATAATAGTAATAATGGTATTTTTATAGCACTTATTAAGCACTTACTATGTCCAAAGCACGGTTCTAAGCACTGGGGAGGTTACAAGGTGATCAGGTTGTCCCATGGGGGGCTCATAGTCTTAATCCCCATTTTACAGATGGAGTAACTGAGGCAAAGAAAAGTAACTTTCCCAAAGTCACACAGTGGCAATTGACAGAGCAGAGATTTGAATCCATGACCTCTGAATTAAAAGCTCGTGCTCTTTCTACTGAGCCATGCTGCTTCTCATAGTACATAGTAAGTTCTCATGGTACGTAGTAAGTGCTTAACAAATACTATTATTATTATTATATGCCAAACACTGTTCTAAGCACTGGGGTAGATACAACATAATCAGGTTATGCCCCATGGGGCTCACAATCTTAATCCCCATTTTACAGATGAGGTCACTGAGGCACAGAGAAGTGAAGTGACTTGCCCAAAGTCACAGAGCTAACAAATGGCAGAGGCAGAATTAGAACCCATGACCCCTGACTCCCAAACCCAGGCTCTTTCCACTGAGCCATGCTGCTTCTCAAATCAGGGCAACACAAAAGAGAGTGGAAGAGGAAATGATGGCTTAGTCTGCACCTTAACTTAATTCACTCTGGGTCTTCATCAAAAATAATGATACTATAGTGATAGTGAAGAGTGATGCTCTTCAAGAACCCCAATCAGTCATTTTTGGAAGACTTACTGGGTGCAGAGCACTGTATTAAGCGCTTGGGAAAGTACAACAGAGTTGGTAGAGTCAATCCCTTACTCAAATGATTAGGGAGAGAAGAAATACAATATAAAAATATTTATCTAAGTTCTGTGGGGCTGGGCATCAAAGTGTATGTTATGTGTCATGCACTGAGTCAAAATACAAGATAATCAGATGAAAATAATAAGTGCTTATTATTGTTTGTTAACAATAAGTGTTTATTATTGTTTGTTAATTTATTAAGTGTTTATTATGTGCCAAGCACATTTTTAAGCACTGAGGTAGATACATGTTAATGAGGCTAGGCTCTATCCCACACTGGACTTTCAGTCCAGTTTCTAGGTTAAGTTTTGTCCAGCCATATAGGGCTCACAGACTAAAGGGGAAAGAGAGAACAGTTACATAATGCCCATTTTGTAGATTGCTTTTGTCAGTCAGGGGTATTTAAGAGGATATTGTGTGCAGTGCACAGTATCAAGCCCTTAGGAAAATGCAATATAAAAGAGCTGATAGACATAATCAAGGAAATTCTAGCTTAGTGGAGAAACATAACACACTCAAGGCTCTCCAGCTGGCAAACAGAGAAGCAGTGTGGCTCAGTGGAAAGATCACGGGCTTGGGGAGTCAGAGGTCATGGGTTCTAATCCCAGCTCAGCCACATGTCAGCTGTGTGACTTTGGGCAAGTCACAACTTCTCTGTGCCTCAGTCCCCTCATCTGTAAAATAGGGATTAAGACTGTGTGCCCCATGCGGGACAACCTGATTACCTTGTATCTGCTCCAGTGCTTAGAACAATGTTTGGCACATAGTAAGTGCTAACAAATGTCATTATCATTATTATGCCCATTTTATAGATTTTCTTTTTTAAAAAGTCAGTCAGTGGTATTTAAGAGTATATTGTATGCAGTGAACAGTTCAAAGCCCTTAGGAAAATGCAATACAAGAAAGCTGATAGATATAACCAAAAAACTTCCAGTTTAGTAGAGAAGAATAATAACACGCTCAAGGCCCTCCGTCAGGCAAGTGGCAAAGCAGAGATTAGAACCCAAGCCCCCTGACACCAAACCCTCAACATTGCCAAGTGACAATGCCTCAGACCATTTTCAGGATTTTGGGTGAATCTATCCACTACTGTAATTGCTTACAGTAGCCTACACACCCAGAGTCCATTCTCCTGCTGCTTCTCACTGTTTTGCTCTCCTCTCTCCCTCAACACACCACAAATGATGACTTACTTGATTCAGACAAGCAGGGGCTGAACACCATCTTGTGATGACAGAGCAGCAAATGAAGTTTCCTCACACACCTCACCAAAGATATACCATTCCACCCACCCACAACCCACCTCCCTTCCTTTTACCAACACTTTCCATCATCAACACCCTTCCATCCTCTACTTCCTCTTCAGTTGCTCACAGGTGGCACTGAGTTTGTTCCTGCCGACTGAAGAGTTTCAGGTGCATTTAATTGGAGAAGAATTACTCAGCCAACGTGGACAGACGAGTCTTCTATTTTCTCCAGAGAGGTAAGTTTTTATTCTCTTCTCCACTTATCCTCACCAATAAATGCATCCTGTTTCAGAGAGGCCATGATTGTGGATTGTGTTAATAGTTTTGAACTGTTCTGACCTTGAAGAAGAAAGAGGTTCCTTAAATGCAAAATCCTAAAATACTCTTGTAATTGTCACTCCCCTTGCTTGGAACTCAGAGAGGATAGGGTTCTTCAGCTGTTTGTTCGTGTGCAGAAATATCTTGTTTTTCCCTTTGAAGTCTCTGATGGTTGTACTTTGGACTGGATAAATATGGGTTGCTTCTTTGAAAACATGGGAGTAGGAGTGAGAAAATAAGAAAGTTTCAAAGATGAAGACTGAGGATTCTTTGATCAGATTTCTGGGGAGAGAAGATACAATAATAGGCTCTCAAATATATTATTTATTTTGTCTTATACAAACATGTATTTCCTAATAGAGCTAATTCAAAGTTTATGAGGATGCTTTAGCAGTAAGATGAAAGTTTCTAGTTTCCTAATTTCTAGGGCAGAGAAATGTATTGGAAGAACATACCATAAAATGACTTGTATCTTCTTAGATTTCCATCGTTTTTGTCTCAATAGAGATCGTATATTCATTTCCAAAAGTTAACCAATAATCTGAATTACAACCTACATCAGTAATAAGTGTTGCACACACTAAGGATTGGGGCTGTTTTAATCCCTTCATTGGATGAAGTAGGTATTAGCAAAATGAAATTCACATTGAAGCTGAAAAATAGTTTTATCTAATCTTCAGTGTGCCTGCTTTTGTTATTTTAGTGTAAAATGATTTTTGTTCTGTTTCTGAATCCAGATAAGACATCTCTCCAAGGTCTGAGGAAGTTTTTCCTTCACTCTGACACTTCTCCTAATGATTTTTTCTCTTCCTGGAGGTCATTAAAAAACAGGTTTTTCGGGGGGGTTTTTGGTCCTTTGAAATTGTAGCTGTCAATAGATTTTTTTATTTGAAGTCAAATGTGCTCTCCAGCATGTCAACTGCAGATGCTATTTCCTTTTCCTGCAGTGTAGAGTCTCCTCTCTTATGAATCTTAATCCATCCAGTATGGTATCATGTACAAATGTTTCGTGGTCTATTATTTTCTGCTAAAGTGTATTTTGATTCTGCTGAATGGTGGTCAGCTCTTTGAATGTTTAAAATCTTTCTCGAGATACTTAACGATATAGTTGGCAAATACAGATGAGCTTACAAAAGTCTGTTCAAGGAGCTGCCTGCAGTGAGGACTCTTGCATTATTTTCAGGACAATGCAGAGAACATCCCTTGAGCCACCACCCTTTGGAGATTTAAGTTGCTCTTATAAGCTGTCAAAAGCATGGCTGAAAATAGTGTTCCTTTCTTGGCCAAACATTAGGGTTGTCCTTGGGAAGGCAAGATACTAAAGAGAATTAATCGACTACGATAGGATTCTGACTATAAGGATGAGAAAGACTCAGTAGCTTAAGAATTTTAAAAGATGGAGGAGGCATTGATCAAAATGATACGCTGAATACCTTGGGTAGGAAATGGATGTCTAATTATGGGCCTGAATAGTCTCAGTTTCATGATAGGGAAGGTGAGCAAGGCGGTCACTCAATAAGGCTAATGGAAAATTCAATCATATTTGTAATGTATTTATTTAATAATGACGAAGGTATTTAAGCACTTATTATGTGCCAAGCACTGGTCTAAGCACTCGGGAAGATATGAGGTAATCAGGTTGTCCCAGAGAAGCAGTGTTGCTCAGTGGAAAGACCATGGGCTTTGGAGTCAGAGGTTCAAATCCCAGCTCTGCCAATTGTCAGCTATCTGACTTTGGGCAAGTCACTTAACTTCTCTGTGCCTCAGTTACCTCAACTGTAAAATGGGGATTAAGACTTGTGAGCCCCCCGTGGGACAACCTGATCACCTTGTAACCTTCCCAGCGCTTAGAACAGTGCTTTGCACATAGTAAGTGCTTAATAAATGTCATTGTTATTATTATTATGTAGGGCTCACAGTCTTCATCCCCATTTTACAGATGAGGTAACTGAGGCACAGAGAAGTGAAGTGACTTGCCCAAAGTCACACAGCTGACAAGTGGCGGAGCTGGGTTAGAGCCCACGACAACCTCTGACTCCCAAGCCCAGGCTCTTTCCACCAAACCACACTGCTTCTCAATGAATATTATTATATGAATTATATGAATGTCCCCTTTCTAGATTGTAAGCTCATTGTAGGAGGTAAATGTGTGTTTATTGTTATAGTGTACTCTACCAAGCTCTTAGTGCAGTGCTCAGCACACAATAAGTGTTCTATAAATGTGACTGAATATATCCAGCTGCTTCTGGTGTAAGTTCTACGTCTTGTATTTTGCCACAGAAGGTTTGGAAAGTGGTACTATCCCTTTTCTTCCCCTTATTCACTCCATTAATGATGTCAGCCAATGTCAGAATACTTTGGAATCCCCATCTAGCTCCTGGGTACTGTGGGAGGCTAAGGTGATGCTGTCTAAACTTGAAATATGGGATTTCCTACCATAAATGCCAT
Source organism: Tachyglossus aculeatus (assembly GCF_015852505.1). NCBI lineage: Eukaryota > Metazoa > Chordata > Mammalia > Monotremata > Tachyglossidae > Tachyglossus > Tachyglossus aculeatus. Next base: position 40,706,630 of record NC_052077.1, read on the forward strand.
GGGGATTCATATTTTCAAAAGAAGCTTGCCTTAACCCTCATAGGAGCTTGGAGATAAGTCCTGGGGCCATCTCCCTAATTAGGCCCTCATTTATTCATTCAATCGTATTTATTGAGTGCTTACTGTGTGCAGAGCACTGTATTAAGCACTTGGGAACTACAAGTCGGCAACATATAAAGACGAGGCCCTCATTTCCTCTTCTCCTACTCCCTTTCTGTTGCAACTTGTACTTGGATTTGCTCTCTTTATTCACCCTTCCCTCAGCCCCACAGCACTTAATGTCCATACCATTTATTTATATTAATGTCCGTCTCCCCCTCTAGACTGTAAACTCGTTGTGGGAAGGGAAAGTGTCTACCAACTCTGTTTTATTCCTACATTGTACTCTCCCAAGCATTTAGTACAGTGCTCTGCACACAGTAAGTGCACAATAAATATGGTTGTTTGATTCCCCCTGACAGTCTGGTTTTCAGCTGGCCTTTCCACACTCTGGTCCTCCAGTGGTGGTGGAAGATTTGTTCCAATTTTTAAATCTACAGAGCTGCGTGTCCCTACACTGCAGTTCTTCCCACTGAGCTCCAAGGCTCAGACATTAAGCCAAGGTTCCCATACAAATCAATCAGTCATATTTTTTGACTGTGTACTGTGTCCTGAAGCTCAGAAGCCAATGGTGGGGGACGGGGTGGGGGGGGGGGTGGAGGGGGCAATCCAGGTGTGCAACAACTTGACTTTAAGTTGTATGCCTGCCTAATGTATCTTACTTCACATTAGTCTCTTTGTCCAGTATACAGGATGGTCGACAGTTGGATTTTTTTTTAAATGGTATTTGTTAAGCAGTTACTATGTGCCAAGCACTGTAGTAAGCGCTGGAGTAGATACAAGGTAATCAGGTTAGATGCAGTCCATGTCCCATATGGGGCTCACAGTCTTAATCTCCATCTTACAGATGAGGGAAATGAGGCACAAAAAAGTGAAGTGACTTGCCCAAGGTCACAAATCAGAGAAGCGGAGGAGCCAGTTTTAGGACCAAGTTCCTTCTGTCTCCTAAATGCTTAGTACAGTGCCTGGCACATATTAATTTCTTAACAAATGCCATTAAAAAAATATCCAAGTGTTGACCATCCTGTATACTGGACAAAGAGACTAATGTGAAGTAAGATACATTAGGCAGGCATACAACTTAAAGTCAAGTTGTTGCACACTTGGATCACCCCCTCATTGGCTTCTGAGCTTTTGCACTTAGTACAGTGCTCTGCACACAGTACACACTCAAAAACTATGACTGATTGATTTGCATGGGAACCTTGGCTTAATGTCTGAGCTCAGTGGGAAGAACTGCAATGTAGGGACACACAGCTCTGAAGAGTTAAAAATTGGAATGAATCGTCCACCACCATTTGAAGACCAGAGTGTGGATAGGCCAGCTGAAAACCAGACTGTCAAGGGGAATCAGCCAAACAACCATATTTGTTGTGCACTTACTGTGTGCAGAGCACTGTACTAAATGCTTCTAACCCAGATGAAACCCAGAATTTCAGGTAGGAGTAGTAGTAGTAGTATGTATGAAGAGTTCTCTTGTTGCAGTGCACTCCTACTACATACTTGTAGTACTAAAGTGACAAATTTCCCTATTCATGAAGCACTCACACTCTAACGGGGGAGAAAAACATACAAATGTGAGAAGAACTGTTGTCTAGTGAAAAGAGCACAGGTCTTGGAGATAGAGAACCTGAGTTTTAATCTTGGCTCTTCCACATGTCTGCGGTGTGACCCTGAGCAAATCCCTTAACTTCTCTGTGCCTCAGTTTTCTCATCTGTAAAATGTGGATTGGGTCAGCACTTAGAACAGTGCTTTGCACGTAGTAAGTGCTTAATAAATGCTGCTATTATTATTATTATTAAGACTGTGAGCCTCATGGAGGGCGAGGACTTTGTCCTATCTGATTATCTTGAATCTACCACAGCTACTAGTACAGTGCCTTGCACATAGTAAATGCTAAGCAAATACCATAAAAAAAATCCTAGAGTGGTCCAAAAATGAGTAATAATAATGATGGTATTTGTTAAGCGCTTACTATGTACACAGTTATTCATAAGCACTAAAGAAGGGACAAATAAATGCTTGTTTTTCACTTGTATGATGCTCTGCATGCAGTTAATGTTCAATAAATGGCATTTGGTGTGTGCTAGACTTGCCAGAAAGAATATTATGACAGTGTGTAGGAAATCAGGGTGGCACAGGCGATTCACAGGAGTGTCTCTTTCTTGAAGCTTAAAACGGAGGCTGCTTTTATTCTAATGTTCCAGAGGAACCTCAGCAGCTTGTCGATCCACAGGACATTCGGAGTGCATTACCCTTCTCCTGACCATGATCTGTGCCCAGGTAGCTTTTTGAAAGCGGCTCTTGGGGCTGCATTCAGGCTGTGTGAAGTTAAATTCCCAGAACATAGCTCACTGTGTTGAAAGAACTCAGCTGAGTGGCTGATAAGGGTAATTACTCTGTTTTGACAATGTGGCTTTCTTATATGAACCTTTCAGAAGTACAGTTGATCAATCAGTCGCATGTCTTCAGTGTGTGCAGAGCACTGTTCTCAGTGGTCAGGGACTTCAGTAGGCTGTAATAATAATAATAATGACATTTATTAAGCACTTACTATATGCAAAGCACTGTTCTAAGCGCTGGGGAGGTTACAAGGTGATCAGGTTGTCCCACCGTGGGGGGGCTCATTTTACAAATGAGGGAACTGAGGCCCAGAGAAGTTAAGTGACTTGCCCAAAGACACACAACTGACATTTGGCGGAGTCAGCATTCGAATCCATGATCTCTGACTCCAAAGCCCATGCTCTTTCCACTGAGCCACCACGCTGCTTCTCTGCGTTGAGAAGAGGGCAGGGAATCTCATTGATCTCATTGAGGGCAGGGAATGTGTCTACTACGCTTTCAAATCGTACCCACCCAGGGCTCAGTACAGTGCCCTGAACAAAGTAAAAGCTTAGTAAATACAATTGACTCACTAATCGATGGAGTTGGCGGACATGATTCCAATCCTCAAAAAGCTAATCATCTAGTGGATGAGTTTACAATCCATAAATTCACAGTCGAAGAAGTCAAAAGAAAAAAGAAAAGCAACATGGCCTAACGATGGAACATGGGCCTGGGAATCGGAAGGACCTGGGTGATAATCCCTGGTCTGCCACTTGTCTACTGTGTGACCTTGGGCAAGTCACTTCACTTTTCTGGGCTTCAGTTTCCTCATCTGTAAAATGGGGATGAAGACTGTGAGCCCCATGTGGGACAGGGACTGTGTCCAACCCGATTTGCTTGTATCCACCCCACTGCTTAGAATAATACCTGTTACATAATAAGCACTCAACAAATAACACAGACATTATTATTAAGAATTTAAAAAGCCAAGAATGGTTTCATTAGTGAGAGGGGTGGGATCGCTTCCCATGTGGGCTGGGAGGTGGAAAGGAAGAATAAAAATTGTCCTCATCCCTCAATTCTTTGATTCTTAAACTCTCTAAGTGGAGCTAAATACCCACAAACTCTACAGAGACGAGGTCCTTTTGTGACAAGGATAGAATGATTGGATGAACCTCAGGGGGCAGGTTTGAAGGGAAATATCCTAAAGATAATGAAGAACATTTTTCAAACTGGAAAGAATTTTCTTGCCAGAATATATTTTTAGTTGAATCTCCGTTCCACCTGAGGAAGTACCAAGAGAAAGACTATTATTACAATATCTTAAATAAGCGTTACCTTGAGACTACTCGTCTTAGAAGAATTTCACTGAGTGGTGTGCAGTATTTGTGCTAATCAAGTGATGGTTACAGTATTCGTTTTTGTTTAACCCGAACTGTAAGTGAAATTAAAATAGAAAGGATGTTGAATGGAGCTTCCCTTTAGCTAAACCAGTTCTTTCACCTGTGTTTAAGCTAAGGCTTGGAATTCGAATTACCAGGCTAGTGGGATCTATGTGGTTGAAAGCAAAGGTTGAGAGAGAGGGCATGTTGGATTTCTTCATTCGAATCCCCAGTCGATCTTGTCTTTTGCTGGGTTGCAGAAATCGGACTTCGAATGGCCCGGTTTAAAATGGGTGAGAAGTGAAACAGAGTCTCTTGGACACTGCATACTTGAGCAAGCATCCTTGGAAAAGTGAAAAATGTATCTTTGAGTCTGGAGGACTCATGGACGGAATAAGCACAAAGTGCTCTGGGGTGTCAACGGTTACAGAAATATTTTGCCTATGGAGTTCTTTGTTCAACTCCTGGCATGTGGGCTGGAAATCTTCAATGCCAAGGTGCTCTTGACAAAATGTCTTCACTATACTGTAAATATGCATTCGATCGTCTTTAATCTTGATCCTTATTGCCATTATCCAGAGGCAAGTTGTGGGGGGGAATTCCACTGAGGATTGCTGTCAGGTTTAATACCTGTCCTTGAAAGTTCCCAGAAGAATTGGAGATAGCGGTGGTGGGGACGCTGAGGTGGTAGTTGCATCAAAGATCAAATGGTTCAGAGGCAGTTATTAGGATGGTACTTTAAGCCCAAAATAGAGTGACAGAAGGTTAAATAGATAAATAGGAGGGAAGGGTTTCTGGCATATTAGAAGCAGCTGTAGTGTCAGGAACAGCTATCACAATTAGGCATCAATATCCTTCAAACACTATTTTATTGTTTTTCAGTTTGCCATCTGAGAAAGGCAACAAACCAATCCTTGCCTCTTCTCTTTTCCCTAGTTTATATCCCCTCAAAAACCACTTCGGCACTAACTACACACTTGTGTGTTCACAACCATCTGTACACATCTCCCATACCCTATTATTTGAACACTAACTCATCTACATGTCCCCTTTCTTTCCTCCTGTCAGATAATTATTTTAGTGCCTGTCTCTCATGCTAAACTTGTAAAAATCCCTGTGGTCAGAGATGGTCTACTCCTTCTATTGTATTTTCTCAAACAGTACCATGCTCAATAAATACTATTGATCTGAATCACCTTCCTGTTTCTTTCCTTTGTCTAGGATTGTTATCCAGTGTCTGGGAAACAATTTTCTTCAACATTTGGACTACGTATTTTCAGAAATAACTTTACAATTCTAACCAATCAATAGTATTTACTGAGCAGTGTGGCTTAGTGGAAAGAGCCCGGGCTTGGGAGTCGGAGGACATGAGTTCTAATCCTGGCTCTGCCACTTGTCTGCTGTGTGACCTTGGGCAAGTCACTTCACTTCTCTGGGCCTCAGTTACTTCATCTGTAAAATGGGGATTGAGACTGTGAGCCCCACGGGGAACAACCTGATTACCCTGTGTCCACCCAGCGTTTAGAACAGTGCTTGGCACATAGTAAGTGCCTAACAAATACCATTATTATTATTACTATGTGCAGAATGCTGTACTAAGCATTTGGGAGAGTTCAGTACCACAGAGTTAACAGAACAATTCCCCACCCACAATGAGCTTACAGTGTAGAGGGGGAGACAGACATTAATACAATAATAATAATGATAGCATTAATTTAGTGTTTACTGTGTGCAAAGCACCATTCTAAGCTCTGGGGAGGTTACAAGGTGATCAGGTTGTCCCACAGGGGGCTCACAGTCTTCATCCCCATTTTACAGATGAGGGAACTGAGGCCCAGAGAAATAAAGTGACTTGCCCAGAGTCACACAGCTGGCGATTGGCAGAGCCGGCATAATGTATGGTGTATAATTTAAAGATATGTACTTAAGTACTGTGGTGTTAGGGGTGAGGTGAATATGAAATACCCAAAGGTCACAAATCAAAGTGCATAGATGACACAGAAGGGAGAGGGAGCCAGGGAAAAGCAGTATGGCATAGTGGATAGAACACAGGTCTGGGAGTAAGAAGGTTATGGGTTCCAATCCCGGCTCCACCACTTGTCTACCGTGTGGCCGGGGGCAAGTTACTTCACTTCTGAGACTCAGTTCCCTTGTCTGTAAAATGGAGATTGAGAATGTGAGCCCCATGTGGGAAAGGGTCTTTGTCCAACCTGATCAACTCATGTCTACTCCAGCACTTAGAACAGTGCTTGACACATAGTAAGTGCTTAAAAAATACAAAAATAATAATAATATATACAATAGAATATTAATATCAAAATTATATTCTATGAGTATAACAATATTAACATTATATTATCATTATTATTGAAGAGGGCTTAATCAGAGAATGCTTCTCAGAAGAGGAGTGACCTTATTCATTTGACATTGTCTACAACTTGCCTGTAAACCTCTTCTCTGAACTGTTCCTGACTAAGATATGTTTGCCCTGTGCCAATGAGGGAATCAGAGTGTGAATCCAGGAACAAGATGAATCTATAGTGGAAAAGTGAATACGATCTTAGCCCAAATGAACTAATGCCATGGCAATAATTCCCCTTATTTACATAGAAAACTCTGGGTTTCCTCAAAGTGGAATAAAGAATATTCTTAGCTTTATCATACACTGGTTGTAAAAGTGGTTGACAGGTACTGGACCCACCTCATACGAATGAATGGATTAAAAACATCTGAGACGGCCCAAATGCCACACCCTCTTGGAAATGGAATAATTCATCTTTGCTTACAGATTGTTGACACTGATGGGGTCTGAGGCCACATTCCTTAAGGTAAACAGTTTGCTACAAAATATTTTTTTCAAAAATC